>NW_021620798.1:4187850-4199172 GCF_004785775.1 Grammomys surdaster
AGTTCCATCCATTTGTCTAAAAATTTCATGAAGTCATTGTTTTTAATAGCTGAGTAGTACTCCATTGTGTAAATGTACCAAATTTTTTGTATTCATTCCTCTGTTGAAGGACATCTGGGTTCCTTCCAGCTTCTGGCTATTAGTAATAAGGCTGCTATGAACATACTGGAGCATGTGTCCTTGTTATATGTTGGAGCATCTTCTGGGTATATGCCCAGGAGTGATATAGCTGGGTCCTCAGGTAATGCTATGTCCAATTTTCTGAGAAACAGCCAAACTGATTTTCTGAATGGTTGTATCAGCTTGCAACCCCACCAACAATGGAAGATCACTTTCTGTTTTTAATTCAGTTCTGATACCAACCCATGAAATGATACCATACACATTCAAGATTGGCTATTTTTTTTATTCAATTAAGCCAATCTAGAAACTCCTTTACAGATATACCTAGGAGTTTTTCTCCTAAATGATTTTAGATCCATTCAAATTGACATAGAATACCACAGCACAAGTACAGTTATGAACATTATTGGGAGCATTTTTATAGATGTCAATGAAGCTCACTTTTTCAATGTAATTGTATCTAAAATATGTATAATCAGTTGATCAAAGACCCTATTTGTCTTAGACCAGAGTTTATTCCAGAGGCCATATTATAGGATTATTTTTGATTTAAAAAATAACTGTATATATCTGTATTCATTTTTTTCTATTAATAAGTGGAATCCAATGTGAGCCGTGACTTAAGAAGAGTGCTAGAATACACTACATCCAGAATGGATCTATCTTCTACTGCATTTGAAATATGGACCAATCTAGGCTTACTGTGAGGTTCACATTAACAAAATTGATCTTCTACAGAAATGACTTGAATTGTTTTCACTATTTATTCACAAAATTTACTAATAAAATATAATAATACATTTCTGGATTAGTATAAATTAACAAAGATTTCTAACTGAGTATGAATGGCAGAAACTTAAGTTTAGGCAGTTGTTTAAGTATGTTATGTTAAGCCTAGACCAAATAAACCTGATAACCTGGGTGTTTGCCATTTGTGTCACTACAAAAAAAATGAAGAAGATGAAATATAAATGTATTTGTTGACTTGTTTTCTGAATCAAGTTTATAGATTTCTTGTATCTAAGTATATGTGCTTTTGTTTTGTCCATGTTTCATTGTATTTGTTAAGGTGGATGCTGAAATTAGTATCTTCAATGTATTTGGAAAACATATGAAAATTGTTCTAGCTACTGTTATTATTTTATTAATATTATGGTAACTATTATTATAAAGCATTTACAATGTTCTAGGACATAATTGATATTAGAATTCTTGAAGACAATATGCATTGTGTTACAAGAAAGAAGGAAGTGAATTGAGTAACAGCACCTACAGCTTCCTTGAAATTCTCAACACAAAATGCACTTAAAATTCAGTGTTCGTTTTAAGCATTAACTTAGTGTTTTAAAACAAGGCACATTTATCTTCTTCAAGCTGCTGTGGATCAGAATTTTTGGAGTCATGGCTTAAATGAGGCTTTCAATATTTCACAAAGTTACCATGTAGGTGTTGGCCACTAGTGTGGTCTTTTCTGACTCTATCAGGACAAAATTTACCTTCAAGCTCCAGTGGTTATTGGCAGATTTGGTTCCTTGCAATATGTCAAACTTGAGGCCAAGTTTTTTCACTAGCCATCTGCTGGAGAACCCTGTCACTTCCTTGCCATGTGGACCTCTCCATAGGGAAATCTTACAGCATGCCAACTTCCTTATTCAAATCCAGAATGGAAGAGTCTGTCTCCTGACAAGACTGCTGATACAAACTGTGAAACGTTATCATAGCACTGATAGCCCATCACCTGTGCTGGATTCTGTTGACTTTGTCTATACAGGGAGAGGATGATACAACAGCAATCTCTCTAGCTCCTGGGTTACTATTTTTATTGCTACGTACATTGTATTACAATTTATAAATGATTTTTTATTAAAGATGAACTATTTCACATCATTATATATATACATATACATATATATTCATGATATGTAGGAAATATATAATTAGAAATAAATTTATCTGACTATACTCTATTATGGTAAATAAGTAGAAAAGTTAGATGACTTTTCCCTTTATTTATTTTTCTTCAATTTATTTTTAAGGATACAATAAGTATATATACCATGCTGGCCTTATAACTCACTGGCCTCCTTGTCATGACCTCCAAGTGTTAGACTGAAACCCTTGCACTACCATTCCGGCTTTAGCCTCTTTGGTAGTTTTCATTTTTGTGTTGGTATTTCATACATTTTAGGGTGATTATTAAATACTCTTGATGTATTAAAAGTTTTAGTCTTTTTCTTTGCTCTTAAGGATTTATTTTCAGTTTTCCACATATTGTTTTTATACATACAGATGAAAATTGCATGAAAAAAATTTGTGACACTTTTCACTTGTACTTGTGTATAAATTGTTATTTCTTTATATTTATGAGGTAGTTAACTTTGCTATCACTATTTTCTGTTAAATTAGCCCTGTATCTTTTCATGTTTTATTATCACAATTAATTGAGAAATATATTTATATACATCTGAGTATAATCTTGAGTACTTTTCAATAATGTTTAGAATTGATGCCTCTTCATCATGAGTTAGCACTTGTTCTATTAATTTTAAACTTTATCTCAACGTCTTTGATCAAATAATGTGTTTTTGTATAAGCTATGGTTTATATTAAGAGTATTTAGTTTATTATTCTGCTGTTTATTTTAAGGCAATTACCATATCAGTTTTACATACTATACTTTTAGAATATGCTTTAAAATATGCTTAGACTCTAAGTTAAAGAAGAGAAAACATAGTTATTAACATTGTACTCAGTTCTAAGCATCTTAGTTCAATGTAGATACTCATTAAACAAGTATAGAAGAGATAAACTTACCCATAAATACCAAACATGTAATAATATGAAGAATAGCCTATTTACTTTTATGATGCATACATATTTATACATAACTATATTTACTTGTAAAGGATATCATTTGGATATATTTTACTTGAAATTGAATGTGGAGTTTTTTTGTTTGTTTTGATAATCCAGAAGCTGTAAAAAAGAGCGAAGATTAGTCTATTATTGGATTTTTCCATTCAGCTTTCTTTGTGTTTTGTAGCTAAAGAACAATATTTGACATAAAGGTGAATGCCACACATAACCCAATCTCTACTTTATGCTATCATACTCTAATATTATGCAAAACATTCTGTGTACTAGTTAGAGTTATCAAAAAATAATTTTCACTTCTACCAGGATGCTCATAGCAGTAAATCAGAATAGATAGATAGAAGTGGTGTCCTTTGCGAGTGAACCATTTCTTCTATCCCAACACCCTTCTTTATTATATATTCACCAACTAATATAGGAGTTTTAAATTGTTTATTGCTGTTAGGATATCACTTTTTACCAATGATAATAAATATCTGTACTTGATATCATAAATAAGTCTTTATATACATCTCAAATATCCAAATTTGAAAGCAAGCATAATTATTACTTTGTACAAGAATATGCATAATCATCTTAACTTAGCAGCAGAAAGGTTTATAAAGAGACTGTGATAACTTTTACAGAGAGATTTATCTATTATTTTTAACGTAAGTACTATGGATTATTTCATTCTAGGAACTTGAAACAGTGAAGAGTCAGGTCTCAGAAAACACTATTTTGAAGAAAGATCAAGCTGCCAATAGTTGTGACATTTCTGTGACTTGGAAATTACATTGTAATATTCTCACACAGAAACACTGGACATTGTATTTTCTAACATAGAATTTGTATAGGGAAAATATTCTGAAAAATCAGAGGTACTAACTAAGGTTTATGGAATAAACAATATGCCATACACTATGCTAATTGCTAATGTTGTCTAATTTAATCATCATGATAACACTATCATAAAGCATGATTGAAATTAGAACTTCCACTCAATTTCTAACCATAAAAATTGCAGAAAATAGTAGTAATAATAAGTATGTTACTGCAATAGTCATAACATAGGACATTCTGGAAAACCAAGCATACATCCCTCATTATAATCTAATTATAAACAAGGAAATTGTGATTCAAAGTGATTAACTAATATCACAAAGAACCAATGCTAGACTATGACAGATCAAGGACTCCAACATTTTTTATGAAGAAACTAGTTCATTAAGAAGCAATGCTTTAGAAGTTGTGTGATAGAAGATGGCAGATTCATATCAATGCCACTCTTTTTCTTCAGGAAAACCCTACAGAAAATAATACAAAGAATAAAAGACAATAAAGAAAAGTTTATCTCTACTTAAATTTAGAAATGGATCAAAATCTGAAAACATGAAATATGTAAAATTACTAAATAAAAATCACAATGATCTGAGATGGATAAGATCTAGTACTGACTCTTAATTTTTTAAAAAATTATTTAATTATTACATTATGGTTCTTCATAAATCTAAAAACAAATACCAACCTTATGATCCAGGTATATCACTCTTTTCTACTTACTCAAAGGAATATAAGTTACTGAAGCAATCTATCACAAAAACATCTACATATTCATGTTTATTTTAACACTACTCACAATAATCAAGATACTGAATCAGTCAAGCTTTGGATAAAGAAAAATATATATACTTTCTTCATACATATATACATATACATACTTATATACAAATTTATATATGTATATGCATATATATACATATATATACTTTCTTCATCCATAGCTAGACTGATTCAGTAACTTGAAATATATATCTATATCTATATCTATATCTATATCTATATCTATATCTATATCTAATCTATATCTATATATATCGGTATCTGTATCGGTGTCAATGTCGATATAGATAATTAGTTTATCTATAAAGAACAGAGTTCTTTGCAAGAATTTGGATTGAATGAAGATCATTAAACTGTACTAAAAAAAGACAAACATCACTGTTTTATCTCAATGTATTATCACTATATATGAATAATATGGAAAAGAAGGAAAAAATGTACCAGGAAGAAAAGAAATAGAAAATAGAGAGCAATTGGAGGAGGAGCATAAGAAAAGTAGACTAACATATGAGACTGAATGGAAGAATGTTATGGTAAAGCAAGAAAATGGTCCAGCAGTTACCCGTTTAAACCTCATGACAGCCACTTGTGATCTTGGGAAATGTTAGAGTATAAGACTATGGGAAATTACCTAAAAGGGGGAAGTCCTCTAAGAACATGTGAAGCAGGGATTACCCAGGCTGATGTTCAGCTGCTTTTGGGTTTCCCTTGACCCTAAACATAACTCCTCACCCATGCTCTGTAAGTAAGACCAATAAACTCACAGATTTTCCAAGATGTATTGGTGAAATTGTACTTTGATCTGTCACTGGTGTCTAATATGAGTAGAATAGATATTGGCTCACATATTCAAAAGGTAAGTTCATTTGAATGAAAAGAAAGAAATAAAGGAAAAAGACCTGTGAAAAAGGAAAACAATTTTTTTATTTTGTCATCAATAACAAACAGCATAATGATGATTTCCTACATAAACGCTATATTTAAAGACTAGATCCTCACCCTCTCAGAGGAGAAGAGGAAGGGGAAAGGGGAGGGACTGTGTGAGGGAGGACCATGAGAGGGGGTGTTGGGAGTCAAGTTCTAGCAGAAAGCAGCTATCATCTTTGCAGCCATCTTGAGCCAAATATCCTGACAAGAGACTTGTTTTCAACAGCCCATAACATCTGAACACACTCTGATAAACATCGTGTTTTCTCACATATCTTGTTTTTTTAGTACCCCCCCCCCGCTTGCAAGGCACACATGGTAAAGTGTCTTCAGCTGTATTCCCCTGCTTATGCTTATATATACCCATGATTTCCTTTCAATAAATGAGACTTGAACAGATTCTCTGTCTTGTCTCCATTCTTCTCATCTCTTGCCCTTCCACCCCCACTCTCTCTCTTGCTAGACCCTGACCCACAGATCGGAATAGCAGCTCAGGCTGGGACAAAGTGGTCCCCAAATGTGGGGCAGAATGGGTCTTTACAATGTGGCACCCAATGTCGGGCAGCAAGAATGAGAGACTCAGTGAGAGACATTACTGAAGAAGGGTCGACTGAAAATTCAGAAGTGTAACAGAGGTGATTGTTGCAGGAAAATGCCGAATGGAGACCAGTAGGTCATAGTAATGATAATCTGGCAAGAAATAAGTCAGCCTGAACTCAACTCTCTGTTTTGTTTTGTTGTTTGCTTTTTACTTGTGCCAATTGTCTGCTTCTGTTTTGCTGTTTGAATGTTGTCTTTCATGTTCAAAAGATAAAGAAATGCATAGAATCCAAAATACGACCAAAGGTTGATGATGATTTTTCAGAGTCAGACAGGGACGACCTAGAGGAAGAGGCAGCTAAATATTATGACCCTGAATGGCCGTCTTCCAGAAGGCCACCTCCCTGTGTGCCTCTGCTTCCAAATGCTCCTGCTATGGAGATGGTGGTTGTAGATAACAGAAAGGAGTTGCAGGACAAAATTTCTTTTCTTAAACAGCAAATAGAATTAGAGAAAGAGTATCAGGACTTAATCAGTTACAAAAATTAAGGACAGGGAAGAGGGCGAGGACAACTGTGAAAATCACCCAGGTTCTTGTGTTCCTCAACCCGGAGTCCAAAGGCAGCCCCTGTCCTCTGGTTTTAGTTCAGCCACAGATCATTCAGAGGAGGGAGAGGCTGAGGTTTTCCCTGTATTAGAGACTAGAGACACTCAAGGTGTTGCTTGGAGACATCACACAGGGTTTAATTTTCAAATTATTAAAGAATTAATAAATGCTGTATCACAATATGGTGCCACTGCTCCCTTTACTCTGGCAATCTTAGAATCTGCTGCAGAGGAATGGCTGACTCCTGGTGATTGGAATACTCTAGTGAGAGCAGTTCTTAGTGGTGGTGACCATCTTATTTGGAAATCAGAGTATCACAAGAATTGTAAAGAGACAGCTAGGAGACACTTTCAAGCAAGTAATGGTTGGTCCTTTGATGCCTTAGTAGGAGAAGGGCAATTTGCTTCTAGTGACAACCAGATGCAGTATGACCCAGGCACATTTACTCAAATTCAAGATGCAGCCATGAAGCCTTGGCATAAACAACCGGTAAAGGGAAACCCTGGTGCATCTTTAATAGCAGTCAGACAAGAGCCTGATGAACGATTTTCTGATTTTGCTCATCAATTAAGGACAACAACAGGGAGGATTTTTGGTAATGCAGAGGCAGGTGTAGATTATGTGAAACAACTTGCATATGAAAATACCAATCCTGCCTGCCACATGGCCATTAGACCCTACAGGAAAAAGACAGAACTTATGGTGTATATCAGACTCTGTTCTGACATAGGGCCCTCATACCAACAGGGCTTAGCTATGGCGGCTGCCATGCAAGGATAGTCAGTAAGAGATCTTTTGGCAAATACAGACAAAATGGCCTGTTTTAAATGTGGCAAGCCTGGACACTTTGCAAAATATTGCAAAGCAAAAAATGAGTTAACCCAGAGACGGCCTAGAAAACAGCCTGGCCTATGCCCACTTTGCAAGTGTGGAAGGCATTGGGCTAGTTAATGTAGATCCAAGACAGGTGCACAAGGCAATACCTTTTCCCATAATCAGGGAAATGGGAACAGGGGCAAGCCCCAGGCCCCGAACCAACACAAGTCAAAAAAGGATTATGGGGCAGTCAGTATCATACCAGCAAACAACAACCCCTTTCAGAACTTAGTCGAGCAACACCAGGAAGCGCAAGACTGGGCCTCAGTTCTGCCACCCACACAGTATAAACCTCAGAAATGGGACCTCAGGCCTTACCCACCAGAGTGTTCGGACCACTCTATCCAGCAGCTTGGTCCTCGACAAAGTTGTTCCCAAACGTGGGGCAGAACGGTTTCTTACGATGGTGCAGTGATCAGGATGTTAAGTGAATAAGTAAACAACTTAATGACAAAAGAGTACTAGTACTTCAAATAAGAATGTTAAGTACAAATGAAACATGCTTAAATTCAAAGCATAAATGACCTTTGAGTTTGACCATACTCCTTTTCCATCTGTAAACATATACTTTCTGGGACCCTCTCAAATGATATTATAAATCTTGTTTATAACCCAAATGCATTAAGTGACTTCCCTGAGAGTTAGTAGTTCTTCACTCTTGTGACTTATGGTTTAATCTTTATTAGCCCATAATCCCAGATAATGCAACTTGAGAACAAACATATGATTTCATTTACCAATGGGAGGAAAAGAGAAGGAGGAAGAAAAGAAAAGAAGATCCCAAAAATATCTTAGAAATTGTTAAAATTTTGTGCAAGCTTTGTGACACATGGCTTTACCTTGTCAGCTGTAATCTTATCTAGTACAGCTTCAACCTACTCTGTGATTAGATGTAACTTCAATAGCAATGCAATTCTAGTGCAGGGCCTGGCAGTTCCCTGAAAGAGATTTTACACAGTTCTAACAACTTGTTAGATACCATATAGAATGAGACGTAAGCTCATACAAAGAACGGATCAGTTTGGATCAGGAATGTAGCAGAAATGTACTATGGGTGGGAATGCTTAGATATGCATTCCCTTGGGCTTCTAACCTTAATATTTCTTTAGAACCCTAGAGAAGTTGCAGGATCTCTTTGTCTCTCTTTCTCCAATGTGACTACATTGAATAAATCTCCCTTTCCTGCTTTTTCTATTAATTTGGCATTTTTAATTGGTTCATTGAGGATGTGAACTGACTGGACCTGGCTTGTAGTATAGACTATGACCCTCCATGTTCCAAGATAGTCATAATTGTAGCTGATGTAAAGGCACTTAAGTCTGACTGTCTCTTGAGTAGCTCACATTCACACGTGGATGTGTCTTATCATTTCCCTAAGTGTTTGTCATTCTTACTCATGATCAAATTTATGTTGACATCTCTTCCTAATAAACTCTAATTCTCCTTTCTACTGACTAGCTCTAAAATTATTTTCTAAGGCAAAGTCAAAAATCCAAGTTTACTGTAATGAGAGATCCTAGAAAAAGAACTTATCAGCCTGTGTAAGAGCCAGAATCTGGCTTTGTCTTCACCCCATGCCTTACTGCTAAGTTTACACATTCCAAAATAGCTTATTTGGTAGTTGAAATGATACTATGATTGATACAGGGATGGACAATGGATATTTATTCAGGAAACTAAAGTTAGCCAAAGATAATTTGACTCTGAATCTGCAACTTTTTAACTCTCCACAATCACAACTTCTAATTAGTTAACAAACCCTATGGAGTCTTCTGTACAGGAATGTTTGCTGATCCGTTATATGTTTTCTGCGAACTTTGGTTCACAGGATATTTTCAAAGGAACTAGGTGTTTCAAAGCTTATGTATGCAATAACAATTAGTGAAAAAAAGAAGACCATGAATTTGAAGGAGAACAGGGAGGGGTACATGGGTACATGGAGCGGTTTGGAGAGAAGAAAGGGAAAGGAGAAATAAAATTAAGTAGACAGTGTTGGTGCATGCCTTTAAACCTAGCACTTGGAAGGCAGGTGGATGTCTGTAAGATTGAGGACAGCCTGGTCTTCAGAGAGAGCTCTAAGATAGCTAGTGCTTGAAAAAGCAAAATGAAAAATTATATGAGATTTTCAAAAGTAAAAAGAAACTAAGAACCAGTAAACTAAACTCATACCTTGTCTATGTTACAAATAACACGGTAGAAATGAAGTGAATGAAACACTGTAGAAATGCTGCACATATCAGTAGCTATGAACTTTAAAACACTTAGTGCTTAATGTAACAAATGTGGACTAGAAGCTAAACAATTATTGAGGAACTTTATAAAAGTTTAAATGAGTTGATGGACAATTCATTCAACATTCAAAATATGTATATTCTGTAAGTCGATCAATATATCTGAAAAAAACGTTAATCAACACAGCAACAGGTGTTGTGTTTTGTTTTTGATTTTGATTCTGATTTTTTAACACTAGATTTTGGTTTGAGTTTTCCTGCATATTATGCAAATATTCAACAAATGAGCTATACCTCTACTCTCATTTTTTTTTACTTTCATTTGTTTTTTTTCATAGTTAATTTTAAAACATGGTCTCACTGGATTTCCCAAGCTTGGGTTGAACTTACCTTTAAAGCAGAGTTGGTTAGAATGTGAAATCTTGCTCCCATGGTCTCCCACGTACATGAGATTAGTGGTCTGTATTTAAAAACTCATCTTAAAAACACAAGTATGTTTTTAGACTGAACTCAAAAGAATGTTTATTAAGTTAATCTGGGTAAGGAAGCTGTAGAAATAGCAAAGAATTATCTGAAAGTGATGAAAAACATTCTGAAGAAGTAGTATTTTAAGTTGCAACACAGTAATGAAAACTGATTCTAAGCAAGAAGTGACCAACAGGAAGCTGAGAATGTAGTGATACTCATTATCCAAACTCTCCTGCCCTGTGGTATATGATGGTGAAGGAAAAATTCAGCAATAGATACTGGGACAACTGTGAAAAAGTTTATATATATATATATATATATATATATATATATATATATATATATATATGTCCTTCCATATAATTTTATCATTTTGAGAAATCATTTGTTTTGTAGCAAATAACACTTTTATTGACTATAACTATACTTTGATTATTTTGATTAAATTTACCTTAGGAAGTAGTCATTCCTAACAAGAGTATCATGTATATATTTACAAAATAGATAATAAACACAGAGAAGCATGACTAATTTTAATAAATTAAATTATGCCTCAAAGAAGACATCAGCACGTTTATGTCTTGGGATTTCATATTTAAAATATGATACCCTTGTTAGGAATGAGTACTTCCTAAAGAAAGTTTAATTTAAATAATCAAAATACCATTATTCAAACAGGGGAAATTGGTCAATATGTTAGAATCTACATAGCATATCTATATTGTGATATTAATTGTATAGTCACATAGCACTAGCTGAGTGACAACAGGGAATATATACTATTAGAAATATCAAATCTGTGGTGGTAAAAGAGATCAAAATGTAGAAGCACATGCCATTAAGCCTTATCACCTGAGTTCTATCCCTGATACCTAGGTGATAGAAGGAGAGAATGGACTCCTGCAAATTGTCTTCTGACCTCCATAGGTGAAGGTGAACTGTGGCATTTTGCCACCAATCTCTCCCCCTACATGCACTTAAACTCTCCCTCCCTCACTCCCACCCTCCCTCTCTTTTCCCCTCTCTCCATCCCTCCCTCTCTTCCCCCCTCCCTCCCTCCCTCCCTCCCTCCCT
>NW_021620798.1:4199272-4220098 GCF_004785775.1 Grammomys surdaster
CCCTCCCCCCTCTCTCTCTCTCTCTCTCTCTCTCTCTCTCTCTCTCTCTCTCCTTTATCTCTCTGCTCTGCTCTCAAAGGGAGAGAGAGATGGCTACTTTCTTTTTGTTTCCTATATCTCTGGCTTACCAATTCATTATTTGCTCTGTTGCTACTACCCAAATTTTAAGGCTCTTTTATTGATATATTCACAGTAAAAATAACCCACAAATTTTAAAGCCAAACTTTTAAAGGAGGATTTAAAACTTAATGTGTATATGTGTTTCAGGGGAGGGTTACTATGTGTACATGGGGGGGGGGTCCTGTTTACATGCAAGTGCAGGTGCTTCTGGAGGCCAGAAGAGGTCAGTATGATCCCCTGCAGCTAGAACTACCAGCAATTTTGAACTGCCAGATCTACTTGATTGGAACTGAATTTAGGTTCTCTACAAAAGTAATATGTGCTCTTAACTTTGAGCCATCTCTCCTGCTCCATAACACATGTATTTCATTAATTTCTTTTAATCTTTAGTGTCCATAATAATATATATTAAGTAGTCAGTCAATAAGGTAATTACTGAAGATTTTTGTAGTTGCTTGATTTTTGTCTTTTATAATTTACCTATTATAGGCTTGTGCATTTTTTGTTATTAGCTCACATAGTAATAATAGCATTACATAAAATATACATAATGATACAAATATGGCAGATGTGTTTTAAATCTTTTGATGCTGCTACAATGGAATCATTAAAAAGAATAAATAAATTTATAAAGAACATGTATTTATTTTCTGAACATCTCTGGAAGCTCAAAAGTCTAAGATTAAAGGACCAGCATCTAGATTAGGACAATTTTTTCCTAGATCTTTAGACAGCAGAAGAAAAATGGCTTCTCCTCAAATTGTCTCTCATAAGAAAATTCTAATTCACTTGGGAAGATCCTTCAGGTCCCCATTTTAAAATGATGCTAAAGGTATGTAGTTTCTCTTATAGGTTTTAATTTTATATTTAATGGATATATGATTGGTGAATTAGTGGATATTGGAGAAAGACTCCACAAATGTTTTACTCTTCATATTTTTTGTATTATTTCCAATCAGCAGGTATTTGCTGATTGATTTCTATTTGCTTACATTGAACACAAATTTTTATTATCTAACAATATTGTTAGATTTTCACTGTTCTTTCTTCAAGTACTTGTTCAAGCTAGAATAACTCAAGTTGTAAATTGTACACTATACCACTTTGTAACTGTACAAGAGCTAGAAAATGTATAGCATATTTAATAAAGTATTATAAAAACATTATGCAATTCTTTTGGTCTCCAATTATCACTGTATTGTAGTCTCCTTGAAAATTTTATGATAGATTTGTTCATTAAGTTTTAGGCTGTGTCACTTTCTAATTTTCCTTATTTTCTCAAAGTTACATAAGATTGCTTCTTTTAGAATCTAACCACTGTATTTATATGTTTATCTGAGGAAAGCACACAACTATTAAGAGATCTAGCCAAACAGTATCTAAATGCAGAATAATTTACAGAACAAAACAGCACGAAATAGAGAATTTCATTGCTTATCCTTTGCTTTTTTCCATGGTCGAATTTATGAAATTGTTAATGTATAAAATCGAATCTCTTTCATGATTTCAGACTATCAGAATCTTTAGGTACAAAATCAGAGATTCCAACATGATAACTTTATGAAATAAGTCATCATGACTGTGCTGAACTCTGAGTTGGAGAGAAAACCACATTTTTCCTCAAGAGTTTTGGATCAATAAAATATGTAATACATCAGCATTGTTCAAAAAGTATCATCTATTCTAGGCTGGCCTCAAACTTTAACATACTGTGCAGCTAATGATAACTTTGAGCTTCTTTCTCTCTTGTCTTCACAACTCCATGTAAGTTGTGCATCAGTAAGAATTAAATCAAGGACTTTATGCATGCTAGGCTAACACTCTATCAAGTGAGTTACTTAAGAGACCTTACAACTAACACTGAAATAAATGTAATGTCATAAATCTTTAAGATGAATTTAGATACAAATACTAAAGAAAGCTCAATATTCACAGATTATACCAATGTGAACTGTAAACATTGTTCAAAGCTATGACAGACAATCAGTCCC
Organism: Grammomys surdaster; assembly: GCF_004785775.1. NCBI lineage: Eukaryota > Metazoa > Chordata > Mammalia > Rodentia > Muridae > Grammomys > Grammomys surdaster. Next base: position 4,201,384 of record NW_021620798.1, read on the forward strand.
CATAATGATTTACACTTAAACTCATGTACAGGATTAAACTGGGTAAACTTATGACAGCAGACACCAAACTATGAGGTCAGATTCCTCTAAAATGAAAGAGAATCACAACAATTTAGAACAGTGAAATGTACCAACAGTCCATGGAAATATTGCATGTGTCCTCCATATAAATATAAAGTAGGGAGATACTTGCCAATTGCATGACGGGAGATAAATTTTTCATTAAAATCAAGTCTAACTCATAGTAAAAATAGTCATAAACAAATGTTGTAATAATAAAAGTTCTTTTCCAATTCTTAAAATAATACAGACTAAACTGGAAATAGATTAAGTGAGAATACAAATGTATTTGAGTAGAATTCAATGGAATTATATGGACAGTCCAAATTGTCTAAGTCTACAAACATTTACTAAACAAAATCAATAACTATAGTATTACTTTCTCAGAATTACATTTTCTCAAAGACTGTAGAATATTGTTAAATCATACTTAGGGAAATGGCCAACCTGAAATGGTAAAAATATTTCAGTATTTACAAACAATTTCTTTTATATCATTTTATTACTTTGGGTAATTGAAATAGTCATCCTCAATTAGATAGCAATAATTTATACATAATTCATTATGTGCAAGTTACTTTTGATAATACCCATGGAAGTGGTTTTCCTTGACTCAGGTGGCTAGTGTTTCCATAATTTCCAGGGGAATCATTTTTGACTCCAGGCATAGAAAGGACAATGTAAATCCAAGATAATCATTCCCTCCATATCCAGATTGCCTCACAAATGTTTTTTTTTAAATTGATACAGTTGCATGGATTAGGGGTTATGTAGAAGAGAACAGTAATTCTCAGCTAACTACATCACTGAAAACTCCCACACATCAGAGAGGATGGATGTCCATATTCTGGAGTTTCTTGCATTCCACCAAAGAGTGTCCTCCTCTCCAGCATTTGTTCATTGCTTATGAAACCTCTGGGAGTGAATTTCTGAATCTTGTAAGTTTTTTGACCTTCTTGAGTCTCATAAGCTTTGCCCCACACCTCATGTCCAGCATGCTTCAGTCCTAAGGAATCAGCTACACAACACTCTCCTGCAGTACAAATATTAATGATATAAATACATATGTCAATCCCTTTGTCCAGAGATAGCACTGAAGGCAAGGTAAGTCTGTAACTCATTATATTACTATATAAATCAATAACTATTTAAAGGATTTTAGTTAAATGTGTTCACAATACATAGATTACATGCAATATTAGACATATCACAGGAGAATAAATACTAGGTAGCTAACAAATTTCTTACTGTTTGAATGGTATATAGATCCAATTGTGTCATTTGATTCAATTAATATATTTCATTAAAATTAAACTAACAGAAACTCTTAGGTTGTTAGAAAGAACAGAGAGCTTTACTTTTCTCAAACTGGACAACTATTCCTATACCTCAGTGTTCTTAAAATTGATTTTGTCCCTTTAAATATGTATGTATTTTATACCCTAATGCTATTGCCTAGATGTGAAAGGTAAGTCACTATTTGTAGAGACACTATGCACTTCAAAATCAGGGCCCAGAGACCCCTGAGCTGGAATTGACCTGAAGGTCCCTTCTCAAGACACCATGCAAGCTTTCAAAGGAGAGAGACAACCAATGATCCTACTCAGTTATGATGCCTATTCACCATATTTAAAACCATCATGGCATGATAACTCGGTGGATGCAGTAGTGACATGCATTTTTGCAACCCCTGATTGCATTTAAGACTCACTTGACAAGGATCCCACGCATAGTACTGGAAACCTATCTAACAATACAATACAAGTTAAGTCATAGTTATTGGAGGAGAGTCAACAGCCACTAGTTTAGTTAAATAAGCATAAACCCTAACAGTAATCTATAAAGATTTGTCCTTATACCCATAGATAATAATAGTCTTCACTCTTCATCAATGAAATCTATTCGTGCAACAGATGGAGACCACTACATTAAAGACATTAACGAATGAGATGCAGACTTGTAGAGACAAGTGAACAACACATCTACAATCAATAACTATAAACATCAATAAAATATCTCTAAGACTTGAAGAACATTATAGAAGAGCAGAAAGAAAGACTGTAAGAAGCAGAGGATCAGGGAGCTTGCTGTGAGATTGTATCTCTTAGTATCATCATAAGCTAGACCCATGAGGTTTTACTAACCTGAGCAATGAAATGTGAACTAAAGAAGAATAACAGCAATGAATACACTTAACTGATTGGAAAAAGGCTCATGCTGATCCAATCTTAAACAATGAGCCATAGGCAACTGAGGAAAGCTGGGAACAGGAGAGGTAGTTTTTCCCAGGAAGGAGTACACCAATTAGTTGCCCAGTGCCAAACAGTCATCCCTATAAATGTACATACAATTAGCATTATATGAATTGAACAGTTTGTATTTCATATACTCATATGCAAGCAATAATAAATAACAAAAAGTCAAAGAAGCTATGTATGGCATGTAGGGAGAGGTATTTTTCCAGCTTTCTTAAAACATAATTGAAAGAATGAGATAAATTTAAATTGTGGAATAAAATGTTATGATACATGTCAAATGGTATATAGAAATTAGTATATCTATCAATTCTATAGTTTTCTTTTTCTTGTGGTAAGAAACTGAAGCATTTAAATACATTTTAGGTCTGTAATGAAAAACTATTAATTGTAGTTGCCATGATATATACTGTATCTTAAGAAAATAATCACTCAATGTAACTAAATGTCTCTACATTTTGAGAAATATCTGGGCACTGACAACCATCATTGTCTTTTGTTTTTGTGGGGGTCGTTATTTTAGAGTCACCATATAAATGAGATAATAGAATATTGTTTGTGTATGTGTGTGTGCACGTGTGTATGTGTGCGTGTGTATGTATGTGTGAACTACATCACTTTACCAGAGCACCTTTTGTTCCATCTATGTTGTCCCAAGTGATAGGAGTCCTTTATTTTAAAAAGTAGAGAATTGGTTCTTTGTTCAGTCATAAATTCCAAGAATATCTGGAAAATACAAACTAGACTTGGTGTGAAAAGAAGAAATAAAGTATTATTGAAATCTGATGAAAAGACATGAAGGTGTAAAGAGTGGCAAGAGAAGAAAGTTTAGGAGAAAGTGATATGCTCAAAATATTCTATGATATTCTTAAATAATTAATTGAAATTTTGTAAAAAGAAAACATAGTAGTTTTCCATTGTATACTTATAGAACACAGTATCTATTCATCTAATGAATACACAATTTTATATTTTATCATGGTTATTTCAGTTAATACAATATAAATATGGGCCTGCAGGCATCTTTTCAAGGTTTCATATTCCTTTGGGTATATGTGTACTAGTGGGCTTACTGGACTTGACTTTTTTAACATTCTCTGAGACACCTTCATACAATTTTCCATGATTGTTTGGCCAATATACCCTCTCACTAATCATGTATCTTTGAGCTATATTTTGCTCATACTCTCAATAATACATTTTATTTCTTGCCTTGTTGCTAAAAGTCATACTAACAAATATGTACTAGACATATTTTGATACACATTTAATTAATAGCTATTTTGAGTACTTTTCATATACCTGATTATCATTTATATGCATCATTTAATATACATCAAATTTTTTCTTTAAGTGTGCTTTTTACTCATCACCATTAATATATATGAGTTCTTTATCTATTTTTAAATATTAAACTATAGAATAATGATTTAAACATGGTATTTCTACATGGAATTCTAAGAAAAATAAATAGCTTTATATATGGCATATGTACATATCCACATATATGATTATATATGTTTGTATATATACATATATACATACATATATTTAGAATAAGCTTTGACATTTATTGATTCAAAACCTCATAAACAGGCATTTTAAAATTAAAACATAATTACATTATTTCTATCCATTTCCTTTTCTTTCTTCAAGTTCTCCCATTACCTCTTCAATTGCTTCTTTTGAAATTTCTGTCCTAATCATCTTAATTAATGTTATGTGTCCACACAAGTGTGCATGCACATGCACACACATTAAAAACACAGAGAGATAGAGAATACACACACACACACACACACACACACACACACACCATTCTGATTTTCCCTCCAGTTTTGTCTATATACACATGGTTTCAGGACTGACTACTTGGTATTGAATAGCCTAGAGGGGAAAGGGGTTTTTCCCTGAGTGAAGTCTAATTAATCCACTGTCAGCATCTCTTAAGTACCCATAGTTTTTTGTCTAATTTAGGCCTCTGAGAGATTTTCAACTTTCCATGTTATTATGTCTGTTTGTGTTGTCCTTGTTCAGGTCTCCTTTGCAGAATCAGATTGTAGAAGTATTATTATGTTCCCTTCCGCGCCTGCCTGGTCCTTTGGGCTAGGGCAGACACAGAATCGGTCTGCTCCTGTCCTGTGGAGATACTGAATTCTGAGTCATCCTAGAAGAGACACTGCACTCAGAGCAGCCGGTAAGAACTCCATTTCACTCCCTAAGCCCCAGAGATACTTCTGGGAGCCAGGGACATTCGGGACACAGCAACTACCCAAACCCCGCCCCTCCGGAATTCCACTTCCCTTCCGCCCCTGCCTGGTCCCTTGGGCTGGGGCAGACACAGAATTGGTCTGCTCCTGTCCTGTGGAGATACTGAATTCTGAGTCATCCTAGAAGAGTCACTGCACTCAGAGCAGCCATCCTTTGGGCTGGGGCCCGACAAAGAGTCGGTCTGCCCCTGTCCTGTGGAGATACTGAATCCTGAGTCATCGAGGAGCCATTGCACTCAGAGCAGCCAAGGAGCCACTGCACTCAGAGCAGAAGGATTTCCAGATCCAAGAGGTGGCCTGAGTCCCAGGAGTTCTTCCACAGAGGAGATTAGGAGCATAAGACCACAGAGACATCTGGACTCTGAAGAGCTCTGCAACAAGCAAGATAACTGGAAATACAGACTCCAGTCTTACACAGTGAGGGCCTGTAACACTAGAGTTAACCAGATGGCGAAAGGCAAGTGCAAGAATATAAGCAACAGAAACCAAAGTTTCTTCACATCATCAGTACCCAGCTCTCCCAATATAGGAAACCCTGAACACCTCATCACACCTGAAAAGCAGGATTGAGAATTAAAATCACTTCTCATGATGATGATAGAGGATTATAAGAAGGAATTAAGTAACTCCCTTAAAGAAATACAGGAGAGTACAAGTAAACAGATAGAAGCGCTTAAAGAGGAATCACAGAAATCCCTTAAAGAAATGCAAGAAAACACAAAGAAGGAATTAAACAAAAACATTCAGGATCTGAAACTGGAAATAGAAACAATAAAGAAAGTTCAAAGGGAGACAACCATGGAGATAGAAAACCTAAGAAAGAGATTAGGAGTCATAGACGCAAGCATCACCAACCGAATACAAGAGATAGAAGAGAGTATCTCAAATGCAGAAGATATGGTAGAAAATATTGACACAGTTGTCAAGGAAAATGCAAAATGCAAAAAACTCCTAACTCAAAACATCCAGGAAATCCAGGACACAATGAGAAGACCAAACCTAAGGATAATAGGTATAGATGAGAATGAAGATTCCCAACTTAAAGGGACAGTAAATATCTTCAACAAAATTATTGAGGAAAACTTCCCTAACCTAAAGAGCAAGATGCCCATAAACATACAAGAAGCCTACAGAACACCAAATAGACTAGACCAGAAAAGAAATACCTCCTGTCACATAATAATCAAAACATCAGATGCACAAAACAAAGAAAAAATACTAAAAGCAGTAAGGGAAAAAGGTCAAGTAACATACAAAGGCAGACCTATAAGAATTACACCAGACTTCTCACCAGAGACTATAAAAGCCAGAAGAGCCTGGACTGACATCATACAGACCCTAAGAGAACACAATTGCCAGTCCAGATTACTATCCCCAGCAATACTCTCAATCACAATAGATGGTGAAAAGAAGATATTCCATGACAAAACCAAATTTGCACAGTATCTTATCACAAACCCAGCACTTCAAAGGATAATTGATGGAAAATGCCAACACAAGGAGGGAAACTACAACCTAGAAAAAGCAAGGAAGTAATCTTCCAACAACCCCAAAAGAAGATAACTATACAAACATAATTTTACCTCTAATAACAAAAATAACAGGAAGCCACAATCATTTTTCCTTAATATCTCTTAACATCAATGGTCTCAATTCCCCAATAAAAAGACGCAGACTATCAGACTGGATACACAAACAAGACCCAGAATTTTGCTTCATATAGGAAAAACACCTCAGTGACAAAGACAGACACTACCTCAGAATAAAAGGGTGGAAAACAATTTTCCAAGCCAATGGTCCCAAGAAACAAGCTGGAGTAGCCATTCTAATATCAAATAAAATCGACTTTCATTCAAAATTAATCAAAAAAGATAAGGAAGGTCACTTCATACTCATCAAAGGAAAAATCTACCAAGGTGAACTCTCAATTCTGAACATCTATGCTCCAAATGCAAGGGCACCTACATACATAAAAGAAACTTTACTAAAGCTCAAAACACACATTAAACCTCACACAATAATAGTGGGGGATTTCAACACCCCACTCTCAGCAATGGACAGATCATGGAAACAGAAACTAAACCGAGACACTTTGATATTAACAGAAGTTATGAACCAAATGGACTTAACAGACATCTGTAGAACATTTCATCCTAAAACAAAAGAATATACCTTTTTCTCAGCACCTCATGGTACCTTCTCCAAAATAGACCATATAATTGTTCACAAAACAAGCCTCTACAGATACAAAAAGATTGAAATAATCCCTTGCATCTTATCAGATCACCACGGACTAAGACTGGTCTTTAATAATGACAAAACCAATGGAAAACCCATGTGCACATGGAAACTGAACAACTCTCTACTCAATGATGACTTGGTCAAGGAAGAAATAAAGAAAGAAATCAAAGACTTTTTAGAATTCAATGAAAATGAGGACACATCATACCAAAACTTATGGGGCTCCATGAAGGCAGTGCTAAGAGGAAAACTCATAGCTCTAAGAAAAAAAGAAACTGGAAAGAGCACACACTAACAACTTGACTGCACAACTAAAAGCTCTAGAACAAAAAGAAGCAAATACACCCAGTAGGAGTAGAAGGCAGGAAATAATCAAACTCAGGGCTGAAATTAACCAAATGGAAACAGAAAGAACAATACAAAATATCAATAAAACCAGGAGCTGGTTCTTTGAGAAAATCAACAAGATAGAGAAACCATTAGCCAAATTAACCAGAGGGCACAGAGACAGTATCCAAATTAATAAAATCAGAACTGAAAAGGGAGACATAACAACAGAAACTGAAGAAATTCAAAAAATCATCAGATCCTACTACAAAGGCCTATACTCAACAAAACTGGAAAACATGGATGAAATGGACAATTTCCTAGACAGATACCAGGTACCAAAGTTAAACCAAGAGTAAATGAACCATCTAAATAGTCCCATAACCCCTCAGGAAATAGCAGCAGTCATTAAAAGTCTCCCCACTAAAAAAAAGCCCAGGACCAGATGGTTTTAGTGCTGAATTCTATCAGACATTCAAGGAAGACCTAATACCAATTCTCTTCAAACTATTCCACAAAATAGAATCAGAAGGAACACTACTCAATTCGTTCTATGAAGGTACAATTACACTCATGCCCAAACCCCACAAGGACCCAACAAAGAAAGAGAACTTCAGACCAATCTCCCTTATGAACATCGATGCAAAAATACTCAATAAAATTCTAGCAAACCGAATCCAAGAACACATCAAAACAATTATCCATCACGATCAAGTAGGCTTTATCCCAGGAATGCAGGGTTTGTTCAATATTCGGAAATCCATCAATGTAATCCATTATATAAACAAACTCAAAGAAAAGAACCACATGATCATCTCACTAGATGCTGAGAAAGCATTTGACAAAATTCAATATCCCTTCATGATAAAAGTCTTGGAAAGATCAGGAATTCAAGGCCCCTATCTAAACATAGTAAAAGCAATTTACAGCAAACCAGTAGCCAACATCAAGCTAAATGGAGAGAAACTTAAAGCAATCCCACTAAGATCAGGGAATAGACAAGGCTGCCCACTCTCCCCCTACCTATTCAATATAGTACTGGAAGTCCTAGCCAGAGCAATTAGACAACAAAAAGAAGTCAAAGGGATACAAACTTGAAAGGAAGAAGTCAAAATATCGCTATTTGCAGATGATATGATAGTATACTTAAGTGACCCCAAAACTTCCACCAGAGAACTCCTAAACCTGATAAACAACTTCAGCAAAGTGGCTGGTTATAAAATCAACTCAAACAAATCAGTAGCCTTCCTCTACATGAAAGATAAACAGATTGAAAAAGAAATTAGGGAAATGACACCCTTCACAGTAGTTGCAAATAATATAAAATACCTTGGTGTGAATCTAACAAAGCAAGTGAAAGACCTGTACGACAAGAACTTCAAGTCTCTGAAGAAAGAAATCGAAGAAGATCTCAGAAGATGGAAAGATCTCCCATGCTCATGAATTGGCAGGATTAATATGATAAAAATGGCCATCTTGCCAAAAGCAATCTACAGATTCAATGCAATCCCCATTAAAATCCCAACTCAATTCTTCACAGCGTTAGAAAAGGAAATTCTCAAATTCATATGGAATAACAAAAAACCCAGGATAGTGAATACTATTCTGAACAATAATAGAACTTCTGGAGGAATCACCATCCCTTACCTCAAGCTGTACTACAGAGCAATAGTGATAAAAACTACCTGGTATTGGTACAGAGACAGGCAGGAAGATCAATGGAATAGAATTGAAGACCCAGAAATGAACCCACACTCCTATGGTCACTTGATCTTTGACAAAGGAGCTAAAACTGTCCAGTGGAAAAAGGACAGCATTTTCAACAAATGGTGCTGGTTCAACTGGAGGACAACATGTAGAAGAATGAAAATTGATCCATTCTTATCTCCTTGTACAAAGCTCAAGTCTAAGTGGATAAAGGACCTCCACATAAAACCAGATACACTGAAACTAATAGAAGAGAAGGTGGGGAAGAACCTCAAATACTTGGGCACAGGGGAAAAGTTCCTGAACAGAACTCCAATGGCATATGCTCTAAGATCAAGAATTGACAAATGGGACTTCTTAAAATTGCAAAGTTTCTGTAAGGCAAAGGACACTGTCAATAGGACAAAACGACAACCAACAAATTTAGAAAAGATCTTTACCAATCCTTCATCTGATAGAGGGCTAATATCCAATATATATAAAGAACTCAAGAAATTAGACTCCAGACAACCAAATTACCCTATTAAAATTGGGGTATAGAGCTTAACAATGAATTTTCAATGGAAGAAACTCGAATGGCCGAGAAGCACCTAAAGAAATGTTCAGCATCCTTAGTCCTCAGGGAAATGCAAATCAAAGCAACCCTGAGATTCCATCTCACACCAGTGTGATGGCTAAGATTAAAAACTCAGGTGATAGTAGATGCTGGCGAGGGTGTGGAGAAAGAGGAACACTCCTCCATTGTTGGTGGGACTGCAAGATGGTGCAACCACTCTGGAAATCAGTGTGGCAGTTCTTCAGAAAATTGGACATAGCATTACCTGAGGATCCAGCTATACCACTCCTAGGCATATACTCAGAAGATGCTCGAACATATAACAAGGACATATGCTCAACTATGTTCATAGCAGCCTTATTTATAATAGCCAGGAGCTGGAAAGAACCCAGATGTCCTTCAACTGAGGAATGGATTCAAAAAATGTGGTATATTTACACAATGGAGTATTACTCAGCTATTAAAAACAATGAATTCGAGAGGTTCCTAGGTAAATGGATGGAACTAGAAATTATCATCCTGAGTGAGGTAAGCCAATCACAAAAGAACACACATGATATTCACTCACTGATTACTGGATGTTAGCCCAGAACCTTGAAATGCCCAAGATGCAACTCACAGGCCACATGAAGTCCATAAAGAAGGAAGACCAAGTGGGGGTGATTCAGTCCTCCTTAGAAGGAGCAACAAAATAACCAAGGGAGCAAATATGGAGACAAAGTGAGGGACAGAAACTGAAGGAGGGGCTGTCTGAAGACCACTCCACCTGAGTATCTATCCCATGTGCAGTCACCAAAGGTAGATGCTGATGTGGAAGTCAGGAAGTGCATGCTGATAAGAGCCTGATATGGATGTCTCCTCAGAGGTCTTCAAGAGTCTGACATATTCAGAGGCAGATGCTCACAACTAGCCATTGAACTGATAATGGGGTTCTCAATGGAGGAGTTAGAGTGAAGACTGAAGGAGCTGAAAGGATTTGTGGCACCATGAGGAGAGCAACAATACCAACTAACCACAGTTCCCAGGGTCTAAACCACCAGCCTGGGAGCACTTAGGGAGGGATCCAGGGCTTTAGCTGAATATGTAAGAGTGGAGGGCCCTGCTGGGCATAGGTGGAAGAAGAGAACCTTGACCTCATGAAGGCTGGATGCCCCAGGGGATGGGAATTTTTTAGGGTGGGGAGATGGGAGTTGGGGGTAGATAGAGGTTACATCCACAGAGAAGAAGGAGGAGGGGTGAGGGGATTGGGGCTTCCTGGGTGGGTGGGGGATGGGGTAAGGGGACAACATATGAAATGTAAATAAAACATCCAATAAAATAAATTAAAAAAAGAAGTATTATTATTGGTTCAGCTTTCTTATAATTTTATGAGAAATAATCTCATAGCAGATGTGTGGTCCTATGGCTCTTAAAATCATTTGCGTTTTCTTCTACATGATCACTTAGCCAGTGTTGTACATTCACTATACATTGATCTCTGCATTATGACTAGTGGTTTTCTGTAATGGTCTCCAAAACCTCTTTGATGAGGTGTGAAAGCTAAACCTATCTGTGGACAAAGGAAGGTTTATGAATAGTTAGGAATGATGCTAGTCTAATAAGGAGCAGTGGTGGATATTCTTTAAGATTCATAACCTCAGTAGCCCTAGGTAATTGCTTAGGTTTCTAGTTCTGGGCATGATTTTCCTCTTATTGAAAGGGCCATAATATGATAGTTTGGGGTACTGCTAAAATATAGGAGCCACTATTAATTTGCACTTTCAGTAATATCTTGCCATGCTAGTTACTGTGGTTCACAGGATTCATAGCTAGGTAGGACTGCTAGTTTTTCCTTCCTTTGGCAGCTTACATATTACTTTCTGCTACTATGAAATCTAGTCTTAGGGAAGAAATATTCATGTCAGATCCAGCTCAATTCTTCTGAGCCCTGGGACTGAAGTATAGGGTGTCTTCAGCAATAGTGACTTACTTTTATCTTCAGGAAGAAAATCAAGGGACAAAGCAATAGCTTATACTGTTTGGAACTCTCTTGAACTCCCTAACCAAGAGCTTGAAAGGAATTTGTTGTCTCTGGTGTTGGCATCTTTATAGATATGTTCTGGCTCTTATGAGCAACATTAACCCAAGTGGCTTACCAACATTTAAACTATGTATGTGTATATACAGACATTTATGTGTCATATAAAATTTTAGGCAAGTAAAAAAAACAATGATTATCATAAACTCATATATTAAAAATACATATTTTCCTAATATGTAAAATTTATAAGGATTTTTAAATATCCTTATAAACTCATATTATATTTTACTAATTCTAAAGTGTAATATAATCTCAGGAAGATATGAATCCCCCAAAACCCAGCCCCACCCTTTAAGGGTAGATGGTGATGGGTCTAATGTCAACATCTTGTGTAGGTATTCACAGTTGCTGTGAGCTCAAGAGTACAATAGCTCATGTTTTACATCCTTAGCATACCCTCTTCTGCTGTGTACCCTGAGCCTTACAGGAATCATAGATGTCTTACTGAGGACTTGACTATTACAAACTCTCAACACTTTACCAGATATTAACTACTTCTGTTACTACTTTCCACTACATAAAGAAGTTTCTGTGATGCAAGTTAACAACAGCAATAATCTATAAATATAAATGGTATGGTTTAGAAAGTGAATTGATAGTTACATCAAGTCATTTAGCAAAACAACAATACCTTGTCCAGAATTTTTGTATAACGTCTCTAATCCATGGATATTGATGAGACTTATAGTAATAGAAGTCAATTTCTTTTTGTTCAACAGATCTCAAATTCAATCAAAAGTGGTTACTTACTCACACAATAGACTTGCTACTGTTGTACTAGTGGTCACACCTTGCCTTGGAAGTACCTAATATTTCACAGGATGCATACAGTTGAGTAATATTGTTGATGACAATTTTCCTTTAGCAGGCCACATATTCTCTTCTAGTATTATTTCTTAGCCAGGATGGAGGAAGCCTCCAGCTCAGCTCCAGATGATTTTTCTGTCTCATGCCCAGAGCACATAATATCTCTAACAACATCTAGTATTTTCAAGTATCTTTGTGGTCATGCCATTGTTTTTAATTAAAAGAAGACCTGAATATGAAGGATACTAGTGAAAAGAAAAGTAAATTTAAGATTGAATAATATTCCCCAGCTTTAAGATCAAAAAAATCCTTCCATGACATTGGTGAGATTTAATGTGAAGAAGACAAAAGCCAGAATAAAATAAAATACAAGTAGGAAATGAGTAATTATATGCATTGAGTATAAACAATTTTCTTAAAAATCTTGATATAAGAGCAAATACAGAATGATAGTAAAACAAAATTAGATCAGAATGTCTTATTTTAGAGAAAAACTTGAGCATCAGTGTCTTTGGAGAGGAAGGTCTCATGTCAAAAAAACCCCTACATAATCAAATAGATGAGGTAATTCTAGGGCAAATTCATGAATCTTTTCTCTGACTTAAAAGTTAGGTTTCATGTGTTTTCTGTTCAAATATTAGGCTTTATGTATTTATTCACAATCTATACCTAAACTTTCTCAGCAAAATGCTCTATGCAAGAAGCAGATATTCTATTTTTGTATAAAGAAGTTTTAAGGAGATAAAGTACATTTTTATAAAATGGCCTTAGAGCTAAAGCCAGAAAAAGCATAAGAACGCTGCTACAGGAATGAAAACGTGCTGAACTTTGAAAGTCATCTTATTTATACTTTCCACAACTGTGGACACTGCAACAGTCAGAAATTTGCCCCAGAGACACACACATTACTGGGAGGAGTCTTAAGGAAAGTGTTTTCAATAGATTTTGTAAAGAAGAAACTATAATGAATAAAGAATTTCTTGACCACACTGCCTAGTCCAGGTTCTCTGGAGCATAGAGCTAAAGACAAAGACCAAAAAGTGTAAGTGGTTTATTTGGAAACTCAATCCTGGAAAACAAGTAAATAAACTGAAAGAAAAAGACAGAGAAGAAGGAAAATCAATATACTAATATAACATGTAAACTTTTGATCACTATTTTCGACATTGGGCAATCAGTTGTGTTCAGACCTCCTGATCAGTACACAGTGTCTACAAGACCAGTCTACTTGATTGACAGGCAAAATAAGGCATTAATTGGATTTTATCAATCATCTGTTAAAGATTACCCTTGAGACAGTAGCCTCACATTTTTAGCACAGAGAATAAATATTTTTATTTCCATGTAATTGGAGAATGTCCTGTGAAGGAAGTAGAAAGGCAATAAATCAAGTTCTTGAGGTTAGAACCTGCCAGTAGAAGATGAGTCTGAGCTCCCAATCAATTGTTCTCTGAAGCTACAGGTGAAACTATATGAGGATTGAGGAAATATGGAATGGAAAATCAAAATCAATTGTTATATACAGTTTAATTTAATAAAAATAATGGAAACAAAAATGCATTTACTTTCAGGTGTCCCATATGGTTGACATAACCTGACTACATTAGTGCTATACATGACCTTTATGATTATAAGCCAATAAATCTTTTTTGGGGACTATGCAATCAACTTAACTACATATGTGGCAGAGGATAACCTTATCTGGCATCAATGAGAAGGGGGCTCTTGGTCCTGTGAAAGCTTAATGCCTCAGTGTAGGGGAATTCTAGGACAGGGAGATGGGTGGATGGGTGGGGGAGCACCCTTATAGAAGTGGGAGTAGGAGGGATCGGATAGGGGGTTTTCAGAGGGGAAACTGGGAAGGGAGATAACATTTGAAATGTAAGTAAAAAAAATAATCAATAGTTTAAAAAAAACATTTAAAGAGAGACACAGATTTTTCTCAAACAATATAATCACTAGAATCTTCAAAGGGAAAGAATCAATTTCCTTCTTCCTTTTTCAGCCTTGATCCCTAGAGAATTATTGTGATACCCCATCAAGATCTATTTCTGTACACCATAATGACTTATCAAGTCTCCTTTTTTTTTTAAGTTTAGAAACTTGCTGAAGACATTTTCAGGTCCTTTGAACTGGGGATCTTCGTTCTCCTCTATTCCAATTGCTCATAAGTTTGGTCTTTTCATTGTGTCCTATATTTCCTGAATGCTTTGGGTTAGGAGATTGTTCCATTTTGAATTTTCTTTGACAGATATGTCAATCTCTTCTACGGTATCTTCTACACCTGAGATTCTCTCTTCTATCTCTTGTATTCTGTTGGTGATACATTCATAATTCCTGATCTCTTTCCTAGGTTTTCCATTTCTAGGTTTGCCTCCATTTGTGTTTTCTTTATTGTTTCTACTTCCACTTTTAGGTCTTGGAGTGCTTTATTCAATCCCTTCACCTGTTTGATTATGTTTTGCTGTATACCTTTTAGGGATTTGTTTGTTTGCTCTTTAAGGGCTTCTACCTATTTACTTGCGTTTTTCTGTATTTCTTTCAGTGTGTTACTTATATCCTCCTTAAAGGACTCTATTATCTTCATGAGATAGGATTTTATGTCAGCTTCCTGATTTTCAGGTGTGTTGGTATATTCAGGGCTTGCTGTGGTGGGAGAACTGGGTTCTGATGATGCCCACATATATTGGCTTCTGTTGCTTATAGTCTTGCACTTACCTCTTGCCATCTGGTTATCCCAGGTGTTTGCTGGTCTGAGTGACTCTGTCTGAAGTCTGCCTCTTTTGTTCCTGGGTTGCTTTAGGTTTCCCCCGTAGGCCTGTGGCCCTGGCTGTAGCCGACCACCTGTTGGGCCTTCCAACTGGTGTCTCTTCAGAGGGGCAGAGAAGCTGCTGATCTGTTGCCCTGGCTGCAGTAGATCTCCTGGGAGGCATTCAGTGTTGGGTATTCAAAGAAGCAGTCAGGGTGTTGTCCTGTGTGAAGATGTTCACCAAGGGGACCTACAGATGGTGGGTTTTTATTTCCCTGTGTAGAGTAGAACTCCAGGAAGGATTTCAGTCTGTCTGTTCAGAAACCCTGCGTACCACACAGCTCCTGGGAGGTCTTCAGACTGTGATGACTGTTGCTCAGTTGCCCTATGTGAAGCAGATCTTCTGGAATGGCTCAGGATATGGTATCTTTAGGAGAGCATACTGGCTAGCAGTCTGCCTCAGCAGAAAGGACCGGGCTGAAGGGGAGTGGTATGAGGGGAGGGGGGTACAGGAGTTTTGGTTGGTAATGGATCCCTAGTCCACTGGGCTCCCACCAGTAGCTGTGAGACTTTGGGTTGAGGGTTCTTACCAACTGCTTTGAGTGCAACAGATCCTCTAGGATGGCTCAGGATATGTTGTCTTCAAGGAAGCAGACCAGCTAGCAGTCTGAGGATGGCAACCTTGTAGGAAGACCAGTAGTCTCAATTAACCTGGAAACCTGATATCTCTCAAACACTGGACCATCAACCAGGCAGCATACACCAGGTAATATGAGGCCCCAACACATATAGAGCAGAGGACTACCAGGTCTGGGTTCAGTCAGAGAAGATGCACATAACCCTCAAAATACTGGAGGCCCCAGGGAACTTAGAGGTTTGGCTGGGTAGGGATGGGTGGTGGGTGGTAGATGGTGGGGACATCCTTGTGGATACAAAGGGATGGAGTGGAGATATGGGATTTGGAACAGTCGGAGGGTGGGCAGAGTAGAGAGAATAAAATCTGGAGTGTTAAATAAATAAATAAAAAAATAAATAAATAAATAAATAAAAAAGAATAAGAAAAAATAAAGAAACTTGTGAGATAAATATGTTTATCACTCAAAATGAGAATGATGGAGGAACTGGATAAATCTGCCTGTATTCCTTCTCTGATTTTTTTCCTGGACATCAAAATTGAAGTTGACAGATATAATCAATCATACACTAAGGCATGATACTTATGAGAGCTAATCTTGATTGTCAAATTGATGGGGTTTAGAATCACCATGGAGACAAATATCTAGGTTTGTCTGTGAGCGTTTATCTAGAACAGGCTAATTAAGAAGGAAAGACAAACTCTAAATGTGAGTGGTACCATTCCATAGGATAGAGTCTAGGATTAGAGAAAAAGGAGAAAGCAAGCGGAACACACAAGAACTCACTCACTCCTGCTTCCTTACTATGATTATAATACTTCCAGCTGCCTTTTGGTCCTGTGACCATACCTTCCTGTCAAAAGTAACTGTATCTCTTCAACAATGCGCCAAAATAAACCCTTCTTTAGTTGCTTTAGTCATGATTTGTTATTACTGTTATTGTTGTTAAGACAATCACGAAGTTAATACAGTAATGACATCCAACAAATATAATGTATATTTTGTGTGTGATAGAGAGTTGATGTATCTTTCCTAAGTTGATGTAGCCTTTGAATGTGTTTATATAGTGTGGTTCTGCAACAATGCACCTTGATTTCTTTTGCCTTCTCTTAGCATTTCTTCTGTGCTTGTTCATGGTTAATGTTTCCGAAGGATCAGAATTTATGGATTTGACACATTTTCTTTTTTTCTCTACCAGTGCTTTATTATTTGTTCATATTCACAAACCTAGACAGGAGTTGAAACTTCTCATATATTGACATACAGTTATTAAGTACATGAGTACCCAGGTACATATTCAATCACAAAAAAATGTAACCACTGACATACTAACCTACTCTGAACCCTACCAACAGACTGTTCATATTAAATTACACAGTGCTATCTACAGACAGTATGTTACAAAACACTTTCAAAGGAACAAAAGATGGAGGTTCAAGAACATCCAATGCAAGCCAAGGAACTGAAAAGAATCCTAAAGCTTATTAAATGCTCAAAGGTTTACATATTTAAACATTTCAATCATGAACCAAAAAGAATATCAACTATTCAATGCTTGAAGAAGCCTGCACCCTCCTCCTCTGGGCCCGTGCCTCAAGAGGGATGTTCATTCCAGTAAAAATTGAGGTGGAGCCAGCAGGTGGATCTGAATCACACAAATGGGATGGTAGGCTTCACTGCTCCAACTCATGCAAGACCTTGTTAGCTGTGGGTCTGGTGTCAGGTCCAGGAAGATTTCTTCAGTGTCATCAGGGCCTTAGCAGTCTCCAGTGTCTCTTTACAGTCTACGGTGGCAAAACCGAGGCCTGGCCAGAGGTATCAGGACCCTATGGCTCCAGGGAATGATGATGTTCCATGGTGGGACATGGCAGGAGGATCATATTTGAGAATGTGTCGGACAAAGCAAGAGCCTCATGAAGCTCCATGGATGGAGGCTTCGAGGTCACTGCCATTTAGGGCAGAAGTGAAAGTGCTAGAGTTCAGCAGAACACCTGAGACCTGTGGGGGCTCTCCTACTAGGGGCGTGTGAGGGGCAGATCTTGAGGCTGGGACACAGGTTTCTCTTTCTCAGTTTAACCTCTTGCTTTGGTAGAGGACTTCTTGGCCTGCTTGAATGCTTTGTGGGGGAGGGAGTGTTATTCTTGGTAGTTGAATCTGCGTCTCTTTAGCAATGCACCATGTACCCTTTAGAACTTATAGTAAGCAGGGTCTCAATGTGTTCCTCACTTGGGTCCTGGTGCAACAACTTTGCCAGAGTGATTTGAAAGTCCTCTGAAGCCAGATTTGATTACTAGTGTGGCTCCAGTCTTGTTCTCCTTGTTTCATTCAAAGGTGGAGGGCCAGCAGGGAACAGAGGATTTGTCTTTTGGTCCATGGTCCTCAATTGTTCTCTGGCAATTCACAGACTGGCAGACAATCCGGAGACAGCAGCTCTCTGAAGGGGTTGGAGAAGGGCCCATTGGGGGCTGGTCAGAGCCTTTCTGGGGGGAAGAAGGGCCAGGTGGGGTCAACAGGGACTCCTCCCTGTCATTTCCCATCTCCAGCAGACTTCACCTCAAAAAGGCCCCAGACTTTTGCTGTGTATCTTATGTCATGAGGCTTCATATTTGAATGTCAAAATCCATGCTTTAAGTTTTCTGGTTGTTTTAAAATAGGTTATAGGAGAGTTTTTGTGAAATCTTCTATTAAATGTGCCTACCTCAAGAACTGCAATTTTTAAACTCTTTTTTTGTACTCACACAGCATTCTTTTATCCACTACCTCTAATGTGCTATTTTAATGTTTTATATCATTGTCTCAACAATATTTTACTAAATGATATTATCTAAGTATATATGGTATTTCATAACTATACTGTTATTCAATTGTTCTTAATAATTTGAAATTCCTTATATTTCTTATGTCCACATCTCAACCTAAAAACCTAAACTTTGGTCATATTATTTTGTGTTAGGACTTTAGTGTTTCCAGTTTCTCCTATTTCTCTCTCTCTCTCTCTCTCTCTCTCTCTCTCTCTCTCTCTCTCTCT
>NW_021620798.1:4220108-4237167 GCF_004785775.1 Grammomys surdaster
TCTCTCTCTCTCTCTCTCTCTCTCTCTCTCTCTCTCTCTCTCTCTCTCCATATATACACATGGAAAACATCCTCAGGTGCTGTTTATTTTCCAAAATGCCCTTTTATTCCACTCAAAAATTCAAATTCTGAATTAGCTAGATTAAAATTTATTTATCAATTATAGATCTATCTTAGTAAGTCGCCATGATAGTGCAAGACACGTGCGCATGTGCAATGATTGAAGCTAACAACCTGTTATTTGTTTTCCCTTCTCACTCTCTATTTATCATTATTTTACATTTAATTAGATAATAGTTTTAATAAAAAATAATAGTTTTCCATTTATTTTACATTGCATTAGCTTCCATGTATGAGACCAGACAGATAGTTCTTTCTTCTGTGTCTAGCTTACTTTACCCAACATAAATCCTGCCAGTATTATCTATTTGGCTACAAATGATGATATTCCATTCATTTTGTGATTTAAAAAATTCTACTGTATATATTATGTCAAATTTTAATTGTACATTGATCTACTGATAGACATCAAAGTTGATTACATATCACATGCATTGTGAATATTTAATAAAAGTTATAATGTTTATTCTAAAAAAATAGATAAAATTCTGGTAAAGATGTGGAACAAATGGAGCTTTCATACTGTTGATGGGAATGAAATTAGTGCATTTTTATGAAAGACTAAATGATAATTTTTCAAAATTAATAAATAAATCTGCAATGTAGTCCAGCTGGACATTTGGTCAAATGTTTTGTTAATTTGGTATTCATGGTTCTGTGAAATTTTATTTATTTATTTATTTATTTATTTATTTATTTATTTTGAGATAGGATCTTCTCTAACCCAGCCTTGCCTCAGACAATCTGAGTAGATTATGATTATTTTAAAATCTAGATCATCCTAGCTTGGCTTCTTCTAAGTACTGAGATTATAGATATTCCTAAACACACCCAGTTTAGTACTTAATATATTGGTGTTTATGTCCACAAAAATTGCTGGAAATGGAAGAATTTCATTCTATTATTGGAAGAATAGTTTTACGTTGTATATTGTGTACTATGTTTTCTTTATTCATCAATTGATGGACACAGTAGATTTTTTTCTTATTTATTATGAATATTGCTACAAAAGACATGGAAATGAAGACATTTCTGACATGCTAATTCAATTTCTTTTGTATAAATACCCAGCAGTGTGATTGTAGAATAACAATAAATTTCTTTTCAGATTTTTGAAGAATCTATATATCATTTCCTTTAATTGATTTACTCATTTACCATCAAAATAGCATATAGGTGGTGCCTTTGCTTTACATTCTCACCAACACTTTAGTGTTTGTAAAGGTCTTTCTTACTGGAGAGGAGTATTATCTCCTAACGGTTTCCCCTGCAAAAAGTTTCATATCCAATTCACTATTTAGTATGAAAGAGAGTACCTTAAAATAGCTGGAGGAATAGTCTAATAGTAACAGAATGTAACACAAATGTAAATACTATTTAGAATAAGATGGGCTGGGGTAAATCACATTTAAAGAGTCATTGATGAACCCTATCTCACTAAATGTAGTTCATTAGATTGATGCCATTGACTATAAATACTAAGCTGAGAAAGATAACTAGTTCAATTATTACATTTTGGAGATTTTCAGAGCAACAGTTCATGAAATAAGAGTATATTTTTAAAAAGTCCATGTTTTTAATTTAGCCAGCAATTTTTGAATGAATTGTGTTATTTATTCTCAGTAACACAGTTATTCCTCGGACTCAGGAAAAAAGTGAACTATTGAGGAAGCATTATTCCTGCTGGTGCTGAATGGAAGACATGATACTGCAAGATAGCTTGAATGTTTATTTGTCTGAAAAGGCTTTTTGTAGTAAATATTTCTCCATTCTGTTATTTTCAGTTGCTGAAAGTATATCATGAATATTTACATCTTCTATATGATCTAAATTCTAAATTTACATCTCATATTTTTATGTTGAGTCTTTTCTTGAAATAATACATGCTTCTTTGCTATCTATATTTGATTCATTTTTTCACACTTTTGCAGTCTGGGATGAGAAACATATATTTGGTAGTTTTTAACCTATTTTTAACCTGTGCCATTTCTTTTTAAAATTTTGCTTTTGCTTAGGAGAAATTGCCATTTTAGATTGAATGATATGACAATTGCTTTTGTAACTTGGATCCAAAGAAAGACTATATTTATCTCTAATCAACTTAAAAGCATTCTTTTTTTTTTCAATGAAAATTTAAAAGGATCTTATTTCCAAATACATTGCTCTTATTCTATCTGTTCTATCTTGCTCAACAGTTACTTCAAACTTGTTTTTTAAATAAAAACTTTAAAGATATTTTCTTCCATGTTCCTACCCTTAGTGGTCTCTAATTTCCATGCTGAAATGATTTGTAATAACTTAAATTGATTAATTTTAAATGGTTTTACCACCAGTATTCAGAAGATGCATGGCATTGCATTCTTGTCACCACAGAATTCAGCATATCATGGCAGGAAGGTCAGGAGTTTATTGCCACCTTCAGTTATGCAGTGAGTTGAGGTCAGGCTGGACTACATAAGACCCTATCACTTTACCTCAGTGGGAATCAAATTTTTGTCATGACTGAGAGATAAAAAACTAGATCTCCACAGTGGTAATGAATTCTTAATGACTATTTATTTGCCTGTTTCAAGATATGTATTAAGATAAAAATATTTTGACTATTTTAACCTTTAATTTCAGTTTGTAGTTTTGCAAGAATAAATGTAATGATAAACAGTCCTACACTTATCATTTCAAATAATCTCCACTGTCAATAAATATGGAGCCTTAACCTTGTTTGTAATCAGGCAAGGCTTCAAGAAGTGGTACTGGGACATCAACTCAGTTGCAAAACCTTCAATCTGTATTCTGTCCTGCCTTTAAGACGCACTTCGAAAAAGGTGGTGCAGAAACTGTGAGAGTGATCAAACAATGACTGATCCAAGTGGAAAATCACACCGTGAGAGAAAGTCCATGTCCAACAGTGCCTGGATGGCCAGGAACCCGAGGCTAGAAATCCCAGGGAGCCAAAATAGAACTAAGCAAAACTGAAAAAAAAGGGAGGAATGGCCGAGAAGCAGATCTAGGGGAGAGTGGAGGGGTGGAGTTGGAAGAATAGAGGTAGGGAAAACTGTGAGTGTGATGTAACATATTGGAGAAGAATTAAAAATTTAAAAAAAATAAGAATACACACATTTCTGTGCAAGGTAAGAATCATTAAGCACGCATTTCATTTCGTAGAAATGCCATCATTTGATTAAAAAGACTAGAATAAATATTCGACTTCATAATTCTAAGTAAAGGGCAACTGTTTTACAGTAATAGGCATGTTGTACTATAAATCCATTGTAAATGGCACTGTACAACTGACTCTGGACAGGACATTAATACTAATGATTTAGAAAAAAGAAGCAGCTATGGTGAAAGCAATTTTACATTGAAATAATGTTATTGGTGATCTTTAAATTTTCATTTTGTTTATGGTCTTTAGTAGAGGGCTCCCTTGTTTTCCCAAAGTTAGCATAAATTTTAGAATATTTTAAGAATGAAGACAAACTAGCATGGTTTCGAAGTGGACTATAGAGGCATTCAACAGGAAAGTAATGTGAAAATCTATGCTATGGGACATAGAAACCTCTGTTTTGTTCAAATGTAAATATATAATCCTATACAGACATAAAACTGGTTATGTGCTCATGGGAACTAAGGTAAACATTTCGTTTATAACACAAATTTCTAGATGCCATCAGAATGGTCTATATTAAGAAAAATAAGATAACAAATAGAAATTCTCTGGTATTTTACCTTCTTTAAAGTGCACATAGGTTTATGAGGGTGAACGCAAAATGCAAGGCACGGAAAAAGAGTCAGTATGCATATAAATAAATTCATTATCAAAATGTAGGTTTATTTTTAGTTTTAAACATATGTTTTAAACATAGGTGTTGTAATTCTGTAGATAAATTCTAATATACAACATGATTTTAAATGATTAAGAGGTAATTTTACAAATAGCAATAAACAAAGATTTTAATATACCCAAAATACTAAAAGCCAATGTCTCAGGTTTCATTTATTTAATTAGAGAATAGCTATGTATATTTAAGAAAAATGTAGAATACTACCTGGAAAGTCATCAGAGCTTTTATTTCTTTTTATACTGGTCATCAGAGAAAATATTTTCAGTGAAAGGGAAGTTAAATTACTGAGATAAACTTTTTGATTTCTGTACATATTTTAATATACATGCATAATTATTGCATTCTCTATCAAAATGATTTTTATCTTTTTGTTGATAGTGAATTTTGCCTTCTCTCCATGGTCATTACTCAAATCAGAAAACAGGTGCTTTAAGATAAAAGTAACAAACTCATGAAAGAAATTGTGTGTAAGGGATGGCAACTTCTAAAGTTACATGAGTGCTTCTAAACGGCATACTGAAAATCTGTGGGAAGCCAAAATTACAAAGAGTTCTACAAACCATTTTCTTATGATACACAAGCCTGCATAGTCAGTTATTCAGAAAGTATTAGAGAATCTATACTGCTCAGAATCAGTGGTGCTTGAGAACTACCAAAGCACATAATAACAAATATATTATTCCTGAGTTGTACAGAAAATTTTTGATGTATTTATTATTTTGAGTACATGAATCCCAACTAAAATCTCACATGAGACTATTTCATACTATAAACACTGATAGGATGATAACTACATCCACTACAATGTTTTATCAGAGCAATGTGTGTCTGATATCTTCATATAGTACACATGGTGATTTGGGAATGTTAATATCTATACAAACTTCTATTTGGAAGAAGGTCTATGGAACTTACATATCAAAAAGTTGCTCACTAGATATAGACAACTTTTTGTTAGGGCTAGTTGAGTGAAATTTTGGCATTTTTAAAGAAAATTTCTTTACAAATACACACTAACATATGTGAGATTTCTGCCACTCTACACTGATACAACTGTTAATATTTCTAAGCTGACAGTGTAAAGCTACTATCCACATGAAAGATTTCCTTATGACATGTAATGTTTGCCTTCCTGGTCTGGGTTACCTCACTAAGGATAATTGTTTCTAGCTCTACTCATTTACTGCAAGTTTCATTTTTTTAAAAAAATAATAGCTGAATAGTACCCTATTGTGAAAATGCACTGCATTTTCATTTTCCATTCTTTAGTTGATGGGTATCTAGGTTGTTTTCAATTCCTGGCTATTGTGAATAAAGCAGCAATGAACATTGATAAGCAAGTATTTCTCCAGTAACATGTAGGGTCCTTAGGGTGTATGTCAAAGAATGGTATAGCTGGATCTGGCAATAGATATATTTCTAGCTTTGGGGGGATTATCAGCATTGATTTTCATCATGGCTGTACCAGTTTGGACTACCATCAGCAATGAATTGAGTTCTCCTTTTCTCATCTCTTCCCCAGCATCTACTACCATTTGCTTTATTGACCTTGGCCAATTTCACTATGGTAAGATGAAATCTCAAAAGTTTTAATGTTAATTTCCCTGATGACTAAAGACATTGAACTTATTTATAAAGTGTTTCTTTGTTGTTTGTGTTTTATCTTTTGAGAACTGTTTAGTACTGTACTGTGGGGCAGGTGGCCTGTGCCACCATAAAGAAGTAGTAAAGTTAAGAAGGCTCAAACCCCAGCAATCTCAGAATTGACTACTGTAAGTGTAGGGCAAGCTCCCTGCCAAACTACCTGATCTGGAACACATAACCTTGACATCCCGCTAAGAAGACCATGACAATTGGTCACACAACATAAAAACCTGAAGTTCTCTATATTAATGAGGTATCTAGATAGACTGTGAGTGTTTAGCCAATGAACTTCCCTTCCTAGGCATTCCTTCCTGCAAAAGGTATTTAATCCCTGGTTCACCCTGAGTAAGGTGTATGTATTTACATTCTATCAAATAAAGAAGTCTAGACAAGCAAGTCCTTCTCCTTCTTGAAGGATCAACACACGAGGAGGTGGTGGGAGGCCTTTGGTCATAAAGATCCTTGCCAAAATCTCCTGGAGAAGGCCTTTTCTCTTCCAGCCCCTCTGAATTATTGGAACTCACTCAGAACCAAATCAGATTCTGCCCCGTGTCCCAGTGTTAGTTGTCCCCATTCTGCCTGGCATGTAGAAACCCTGAGGAGAAGCACAGAACCCAGGTCCCAACTACCAGAAGTACCCACTGGAGGCCAGGAACCACAACATCTCTCACAGATCCTGCTGTCCCTCTCCAGGGGATACATGGACTAGAACCCATATTGCATACTGTTCTGCCTCTCCTGAGTTGCTTGCCATTGGCAGAGGCATTCTGGCACTCCATCTGCTATGCAGATAGAAGGCCCAACACTATACCTTATTGTACAATCAGATTGTTTTCTTGATGTTCATTTTTTTTAACTCATTCTATGTTATAGGTACTAACCTCTTGTCAGATGTATGTGTTTCTTGTGTTTTGCCTTTGGCTTTCAACCCCCACCCCTCTATTTTTTCTATTTTGTTTTTTTTTGTTGTTGTTTTGTTTTGCTTTGTTTCTTTTCTTTATCTACCCAGGTAGTGATTATTACAGTCTACCATCACCTTCATCTACTTTGTAATATGCTTATACATTTTCTGTGGCTCTAGTGGGTTGTAGTCAGCTTCCACAATTGGGGGCTGTTCTAGCTTTCCTCTTTGCTAACAATTTTGTTTTCCTATATGCTAATTTTACAGCATTTACAGAAATACTTCTGCACTTCATATTCTTCTCTATTTTCTACCTCAGTAGAGAAGGGGGGTAAAACCATAATCAAGATATATAATTTTAGAAAAAAGTCTATTTTTTTTAAAACAATAAACTATTCCCAGGTCTTTTGCATATGGCAGGTATTTTGCTATTTCTTTCTATGGGCTTGTAGGAATAGGAAAAAAGGTTGCCATATGTACTGTGTGATTACATTAAAAAGAAAGTTTTTCATAAACATTTTAAGAATTACTACTGTATTATTTACAACATCCACAAAAGGTAGGTGTGATGTTTACTCTTGATTGTCAGCTTGATGGCATTTAGAACTACCATAGAAATAAACCTTTGAATATATCTGTGATCTAGATTAGGCTAAGTGAGGTGGCAGAGCCATCCTAATTGTGTGGTCCTAGATTTTAGAAAAAGATGTGCTTACCACCAGCATTCCTCTTTTGCTACATCTTGGTTGTACATGCAATAACATAAGCTTAGCTCTGCTCCTGCCATGATACCTTACCTATCATGATTTACCATACCTTCCAATTGTGAATGGAAATAAATCTTTCCATTTTGTTATGGTAATTATGCAGCATGTATTCTTTTTCTGTTAAAATGAGGCTTCATTATATTGAGTAACATGCTATTGGTTGTGAAGTAGGTCAGTGGATCTAAAAAGTTTTGACTCTAAATCCACTGTTCTCAATGACTTGTCTTACATCACCATGACATGTTGCAGTTATGACCCTGTCCAGTGGCATTGTTGACAACTTTGAGCCTTTATTCTTAGAATATCTACAAACATTGTGTCCCACAAATCACTTTCTCTTAGAGGTAATTGCCAAAGGAATGGACTCTTACTTTCTTTCCCTGACAAGTCTGTTAATTTATCTTAGAATATTGAGTCCCAGAAGCGAAAAATGCACCCTAGGTTATCATCATGGAAACAGCGTTTGAAACAAGAACAGAATTTGGAAATCCCAATTTAAGAACTTCAGGCTCTTATCCCAGGATATCGACTGACATCTATTCTCCAGCAAGGGCAGGATGTCAGAAATTTGAAACACTTTGTTCTCTTCTGACAATTGATCTGCTCAGGGGCAAGTCTCAGGGCACTGAGAACTCAAGCATTTCTAGAAGAGTCAGTAAACACTCCTCCAATATTTTCACATGATACATTGAGTCATACATCTTAGATGTCTTAAGGGTCATTTGGAGTTTCAGAGAAGGATCAGTGTCAAGTTCAGTTTGATTTCCCATCTTCCAACTAAGTTAATTGTGTTGGCTGCTAAAGATCAAAGGTGAAGTTGACTCAAAAAGAATAGAGAAAGCTATATAAAAGACAGTGCTAACAGACTATGAGATAGGAAGAAACAGGACGGAAAATAAAATGAAAATAAGGAAAAAATTATTAAACATGTGATGTTTATAAGAAGAAGGAGGTGCTGAAACATCTCTCATCACCATCTTTGACCTCAAGCTTAGTTAGTTTTAACCTCAAATATCTCACCTCAGCAGGAGGTTGTGGCTTTTCTCAGTGCTCCTTGGTGCAAGCTCTCCCTTCTCCTCCCTTAATTACTAGATATGCATCACCTTGATTGTACCTTTTCCCACTTAGCCATTCACCAGTTTGCTAGGTCACTATTTGAAGCTCTGAAGTGTACCAAGTACCCTTGATGACACTCTAGATGCCTATTGTCTATTGTGGTTAACTATGGCAGAGTCCCCTCTTCTGATGATCTTCTGTGCATCCTTCTCCTCAGAGATGAAAGCAGGCTTTGAATAAGAAGTTTCAGGTTTAGAGGAGCACTCAAATCTTTTCACCCAAACTCTAGGTTTCTAAAACATGATGTATTACGGGGAAATAAGGATGTTGAATATATTTATAGAAATTTTCTTCACAATTCACTTTCTGTTCATATTTTGCATGTATTAAGTACTTCATCTTGCTAAGAAAGCAACAAAAATGTTTTTCTCTGGCATTTCATTGTGCTAACAGAACAGGAATATTGAATGAAAGAATTAACCAAATACTATATTATTTTTAAAAGCCTTGAACAGAACATCATATTCTGTACAATTTAAATTGCCTAATAGAACAAGTAGAGTTTAATTAAAGGAAAATTGTGAGCTGCAAACTGCTTACAATGATTGGGTACTTAATTATATCTTTACTTAACTCATTCTATTTTAAAGCTTCAATACTATTACTGGAACTATGTAACATCAAAAATGTATATCTGCTTTGACAAGTAACATTGTCAGTTTATGTTTCCAATAGTTTATTTATTATCACTTTACATTTTTATTGGAGTCCCCCTCCCTCCTCTCTTCCTAGTCCTGCCATTACAAATCCCTTTCCCCATTACCTCATTCCCTTCTCCTCAGAAGAGGAGGCACCCTTGGGTATCACCTCACCCTGGGGCATCTAGTCCGAGCCCGACTAGTTTTAAAATCAACATTTACAATCTTACATTTATGAAGAAAAGTTGCTTCTGTCACACACACACACACACACACACACACACACACACACACATATGGAAAACACTATTTTGTATTTTGCCAAGGGATGGATGCTTCACTGAGAGATCTATTTATTAAATTCACTCAAATCAATAATATGATCTTCAGTTGCAATGTCAGACATGATCTAGTTTCTACATTGTCTTAGAAGTTCCTGTTGATTTTACACATAAATGTGTATTGTGCAATATTAACAAAATCAATATATTTTATATTAATACTTGTATTTATTATTTTCTGATAAATCTGTATACTGGAAAGTCACATACAGTTTTAGACTATTCTTTTTAAAATATTTTCTTTGACTCACTGTCTTCTGATTTTACTGTATTATATGATCATGCTTCAACAACACTTTAATTTTCCAAATACATTTATCTCTGTTGCTGGTCTATTGCTATGTAAAGAAACTATGAACAAGTCAATTTATAACAGAAAACATTTAATTAAAGTCTAGCTTACATTTTCACAGGGCATATCCATAACTGTTGGGACAGGGAATATAGCAACAGTGCAGCAAGCATGGTTCAGGTTCTGGAGCAGAAAGATTGCATCAGATCACAGGGTGCAGGCAGAGAAATAGACTAGGCCTGACATAGGTTTTTGAAGCCTCAGTGTACACACAAGCAGCACACCTCTTCCAAATGATGTCATACTTCCTAATTGAAGAATCATCCACCAGCTGTGAAACAAACATTCATACCTAGGAGTCATATGAATATTATTCTCATTCAAAACAACACTATATGTTTCTCAGGTGTAGAGCATAATTTTTTTTTCAGAATCAAGTTGTTTGAAAACATTTTTAATATACTAATAGATGAAAAATGAAGAGGCATACACTAAAGTCCTTGTGAAAATTCTTATATACATGAATATTTGTTTTAATTTTAGATAAAATATAATTTTCTCACCCCCTTTCTTTTCCTCCCTCTAAACCCTCCTAAGTCCTTCTCTTTCAGCCCATCCTATCTCCCCACTTAATCACAAAGTTTCTGGAAAAAGGGAAGCAAAATCCACAAAATATCTTCCAATTAAAGCCTCTTAAGTCTAAATTTGTAGAATCATAAGAAACGGTTCCATATGATCCTTAATTCTGAGGGTTAGCTTTTGAGCACATTTACATTCGTATGAAGGTACTCCCTTATTTACTGGTGCTGGAACTCTGCGACCTGACCTGTGTACCAAGTAATCAAAGTGTTCTTTTTCTGCTCCAAATATAGTAATTGGTTTAGTTTCCTGTGTGTGTGTATTACTGACTCACTTTGTTTTTACAGAACCTCACGGAGTTGAAAATATTTTTTTTAAAGAGTGATACTTCTTCTTCCAATGGTATGACTGTTCCCAAAATTGTTGTAGAGGATAGTACACAGAAATAATTGATAGTAAAAATATAAAATCCAATGTGAAGCTCCATGACTTCAGAGTAACTATTCTAACTGTATAGATATTACTTGAGGTGTATGGAGTTAGTTTTAGCTAACTCACATCATGATATTCTTATCTGCAAAGTGGATAAAATAAAAATTTTAATTAAGGGAAGATTCTATTATGCATAGCACATTTTATCACATTATTCTTTCCTTCACTTTTAAAGCATAGTAATACATAATTATAGATTATGCTTT
This sequence comes from Grammomys surdaster, assembly GCF_004785775.1. Taxonomy (NCBI): domain Eukaryota; kingdom Metazoa; phylum Chordata; class Mammalia; order Rodentia; family Muridae; genus Grammomys; species Grammomys surdaster. Next base: position 4,231,046 of record NW_021620798.1, read on the forward strand.
TCCTTTTAACATTTTGTTTATTTAATACCACTTACTTCTTGCCTATTGTATGGTGGCTGGGAAGTTGACTCAGTAAGTACAATGTTTGTTATATAAGCATGAAGTCCTCCATTCAGATCTGCATCCATGTTAAAAACAACAATAACAACAACACCTGCTAAAACAAACCCAGTGCACTAGCACTCATGTGTAATGTCAGCTTTGAGCAGGCATAGACATGATCCTCAGGTTTCTGGGTGCTTGCTGACCAGAGACTTTTATTAAAGTATTGAGCTCTAAATTGAGTGAGAGACTCTAGAGATCAATAAAAGAAGACAACTGGCATTGACTCCTGAGTTCCCCAGATATAAACTGTGTACAAAGATATTCAACACATACATGTGAACATGCACATGAATATAAAACTTTTTTTTCTTTTTTGCCAAATAGTTTCTAGTTTCATGACAAGGGAACAATGAACGTATTGAATTTCCTAATTGCTTTCCCCTTAAGTCAGATAAGGCATAAAATTAGAATTTGACCCTTGAATAATCTCTGTGTATTTATTACATTTGAATCTATCTTTTGTTAGAAGCCTGGTCCAGGGCCCACAGTCAGGAAGATTATCGATGGAAATTGTTTCCAAACAAAATGTATAGCACCTTGAAGGCTGACTAGCAGACTGCTTCTCACTATCTGTAGCCTAGTTTTCAGAAACAGACAAATTCACAAACACCTATTTAAATTAAACTATACAATATTCAATAATAATTGGCTCAAAATGAAATAAATAGTAAATTTTAAAATGTTTGGAAAGAAATTAGCATAAAATCAGAAAACCTGACAAAATTTATGATATGCTACTAAATAAGTATTAAAGTGAAGGTATTTGAGGGTAGATGTATTCAAAAAAATAAAAAGTTAATATAATTGTATATTAAAAATTTTAGTTTAAGGGAACTGGGACTGGGGCATTCCCTTTATGGGTATGAGTGTCCTTCCCCATATCTGTGGCAAAGTTTTGTTGGTCTTGGTGGTGCCCGAGGTCACCAACATGGTCAGCAAGAGATTTGCCATGAGCTTTCAGCTTTAGAGAGAGAAAAGTGAACAAGGCATGATGGAGAGTATTTCAGGGGGACTCCTTCTGAAGGGGTACCGTTCCCCCTCTTTTGTTTTTAAAGCCAATTTTTCAGAGTTCTTGTAAAATCAGGGCAGAAGCGCCAACAGTTGCTCCTTCCACACTCAGAGAGTCATGAAGGCCTTATTTAAGGATATATAAATCTATATTAATAATCTTTTGTCAAAGGACTTTTATAGCTCCACTGACAATTAATCAGACTATATGATATATCGATTAGAAATAGCTTTTTCTACTTTTTGTGAGATTACCTCTCTTGGAGCCGAGGACTGATATGCCTGCCCAATACCACAGAAAGCACAGCTAACCGGCTACCACAAATATTAATGAAAAAAATAGATACCCTCACAAAGCCAGGCCCAATCATAAATACGATGAATAACAATTTACATCCAGGGAAGAGAAATCTCCCTGAGAATCCCCTTCTTTTTTCTTTCCAGGTAAAATTGAATCACCCGTGATGCCTGCTATTAGAAGTTCTAACCCAGATGGACCAGAAGCCAGGAGCCTCGCCCTTACCCTCACCCCCTACCTTTTCCCACCTGCACAAGGTCCCCTGAAGCTGGGCAACTGCAAGATCCTGCTTGGCAACTGCAGATAGACTCAAAGCAGTGTACCATATCATCTGAAGAATAGCAGGGAGACCATAACTCAAGCAGTGTACCATATCTTCTGAAGAATAGCAGGTTGCAGTCCTCCTCGCCCCCACGAATAACCAGGACCCGCCGGTCGGGTCAAGTGGCACCCAGACGTGGGGCTCGAGGCACGGACCCATCCGGATGGACCCTCATTGAGAGGATGTGCGCACGACATCAAGATTGAACAAGACAGAGATCATCACCCGTGACCTGTCGTCCACGGAACCAGGTTGATGCTGCCATCAAGAAGGCAGTTGAAGTTCATTACCATCAGCTGAAAATTGCAGAGGATCCAGAAGTGACTCCACAGGAGACTGACACAGCTGTCAGCTCCCCTGCCTCCCCCTACGGTCGACCCCTAGACTTCCACGCCCTCCAGAAGGGTTCCTGGTATGCCTGGCTTTGCCCTCATTTCTCTCGCTAGAGAGCTTGGCCTCTTGATCACCACAACAAAAATTGGCTTTTTCCTAAACCAAGGCCACCCTTGATATGGCCGCTAACATTGGGGAGCCTTCCTTTATGACAATATTACACCCCAAACTGACAAATGGTTGGTAACTTGAACATTTACAAGAGACTAGGATGGCTGTGAGTTAGCCCAATGACGGGATTATTGTAGGCCCACTTCCCAGGGGCCCACCCAATGCAGCCGAAAAGGAGTGCGTGGTGCTGGGAGTGGGTGCAGCCTACATGGCCTAAGACAGGGCTCTCACCCTCCTTTCACCCACATCAGAGTCCCTTGACATTGCCCATCGTCGACAGCCTAAAGCCTTCGACCATCGATGTGACTTGTCTCACATCAGTGTTTTGGGGTTGTGAACTTGTCTAAGACCCCCCATAATTAGACATCCAAATTCAAAACTCACATAGTTGGGATTGAACATAAGACGCCTTCTCTAACTAAACAGAGAAGGGGGAGATGCCAGAAGCCAGGACCCTCGCCCTTACCCTTACCCCCTACCTTTCCCCACCTGCACAATGTCCTCTGAAGCTTGGCAACTGCAAGATCCTGCTTAGCAACTGCAGATAGACTCAAAGCAGAGTACCATGTCTTCTTAAGAATAGCAGGGAGACCATAACTCAAGCAGTTTACCATATCTTCTGAAGAACTGCAGGTAGATCATAATTCAAGGCAGTGTACCATATAGACCATGACATGTTTCAAGGCACAGGCCAAGAAGATTTTGTACTTTTCCACCACCTGGACCCTCTTACCCCCTCCCCTTGTAAAACATGCTATAAAAAAAAGCATTTCATGTTCAAAAAAAAAAGAAATTAAAAAAAAAAGAAAAAAAAATTTTAGTTTAAGAACTGACTTTAAAACAAAAAATAAAGATTTATAAAAGAATAATATGAAACATGTGATTATAGTAAAGAGGGAGAGTATTTTAAGTTCTATAGCAACTATGAAGTTTTGCAGGATAAATTAAGTACACAATGTGAAATCTTGCATTTAGTTTATCCTTGAGCAATTAATGAAAAACAATAAACTAATCTAATAAAAAGGATAAACTTTTGATAACCAAAATAAAAATGTTCAATTATATTCCAAATGGAAGAATATTGTCCACGAGCCTAACATTTCATTCAAAATTTCACTATTGATGAACAAAGTGTGAAATGGCTATCTTCATTTATTTATGCACTACATTTTTCTAGAAGAAATCCTAAACTACACCGTTGTTTGCTTGATGCTAAAATCTATGGTGCAGAAGAAAACTTTTGAGTTCTCTCAATTTTCATTTTGTCCTCCAACATTAAGACTATAAAATATTCATTTAGATATCCTTGATTGGGCACAAGCTCTGTGTGCAACACGTCACAACTAAAGCTTATAGTCTTGAGTATGATTTTATAAACTTCTTTAGTTACTTTTAGGCCTTGAACTTGTGAAGCTAAACATACAAAGTCTATTGAATGACTGTGTCTACATTTACTCTATAGAAATGTTTAAAACGTAACAGTACCCTTTTTCATGGTGAAGTATAGTCACTCATAAAGGAAAAAAATAACACATAAGAGTGTTAGTCTTGACTTGGCAACTGAAGACAGACATATTCAGTATCTTGCGCAGCTTAGACCTATAATTTTATGGACAGAACATGATGATTTATAATACTTAATGTCTTAAGAGCAAATGGCTTTTTGGAAGAACTGCCAAGAATTTGGCTCTTTTCCAGTATCCAAAGATCTTTTTCATTTGTAGAAAAAGAAACCAATGGCATATCATTAGGCTCAGTTAAACCCACATTTAAATGCTGGAATAGAATTGTAGAATATTTTTTGGAGCTAAATGGATGCAGAGATTAGAATTGCAATCTATCTCTGACATCTTTCAAGTTGAAACATTCAACCTACCAGCTGTTGAGTGTAATGTGCTTGTCAACTTCACATCTAATGGCACACTGATGATAGCTTTTATTGAGACATCTCTCCATTATTTCTAGGTCCTCATCTCATCTTAATATCACAATCCATCTGAAAGAGCCATCAAATATTGCCACTGTTACTAGCAGGCTATAATTGTGGGTTAGTATTTTCTAAATTTAAATACGTAATGAGTTAGAAAGAAAACCATCCATGTAGCTCTCTGTTGATAATTCAGATATAGATGTCATGGTAAATGAGCTACATTTTTAGAGCACAAATGTCAAATGAGTATTATTTATTTTACAAATATAAATAATCAGAACTGATTTTTTAACTATCATTATGCATGCCACGTACAAGTGAAACCAGAAGGAAAATAGTGACTCTGTAGAAACAAGGTTTGATATGATTTAAAAATAGTTAAAGGAGTTGGAGAAGAGTCTTGCAATAGACGTTAATACTTAATACTGACTTAAAGACAAATCGGTAGACTGATATTGTGTATCTATGGAGTGGAATGAAGATGAAATGAAAGAGAGGGGTCAAACCAGCATGGGAAGGTTTGTCTTTTAACATGACTGATAATATAGAAACAGAGAAGGTTTCTTTTAACAGAAAGAACATTTTATTTCATCATGTTGAGTTTATGACTATGAAAATCTGAGAGAAAATGCATACAAATGATGGGGAGTTATTTATATGAGACTGAGGACTAGAAAGATGGTTTAGTTTTCAGACAAAGAATTTTAAGGGATCAGAATATTTTGATGATAAAAACTGTAGACTTAATAATACCATCCAGGAAGCATATAGATACTGCAGGCCTCTAAGGAACAACAATATTATGAATATTGCATATTAGTGTTATTAAGACAGTATGGTGTTAAAGAAATCCAAAAACAAGAATGAGTAGAGAATCAACTAACTACAGTGTTGCTGAGTAATAGGAGACCATGAAAACCAAGATTATTAATAAATATAATGGGACATTTGAAGAAGTAAAATTGTAGTAATCAGTAAAAGTAAGAACGAGCAACCTTGCTAAATGGATGGTGAGGATGATGAGCCACTGAATGTAGAAAATTCTTTTTAGAGAGAAATTTGGTGCATAGAATTATTACTGAATGAACCAGTAAATTCAAAGAAAAAATCAGCATCCATGTGATGGCTAAATGCTTAGACACCAGAGAATGGCACTATTTGAGAAGGAATAGGGGATGTAGCATTGTTGGAACAGATATTACCTTATTGAAATAGGTCTGAACTTGTTTGAGAACATGTAGCACTTATTATTATTTAACATTAGTGTGTAAGATGAAAGCATAATTATCTGTAGAGTATTGTCATAGGTTTGTTATCAAAAGCAAGGAGGTGAAACACACTTATCTAAGAATATGAGATTTTCTAAAGTATGTAACAGGGAATCAGAATAGAATAGAACAGTACACTATATAACTTTTACTAGAAAGAAATACAATTGAAAATAGTTACTTTGTAGAAAAGAACAGATTTGAAGATTCTACAAATTTGAAATCCAGCAGTCGAATGAATAATCATTGAAGGGATGAGATATAGTTAGTAAAATTACTAGTAGCAAAATATGATAGAGGCACAGAGAGACTTAAAAAGTGATTTGAGGCCACAACTCCTGGAGTTGACGTTGAAAATCAGATCTGAAAAACACATGTTCTTCGCCGATGATGTCTCTCATTTGAAGCCAATTATGCCTGGCATGTTACATAAACACATCTCCTTCATGAAACTATTTAGCTAATAATAGTTCTGTAGTGTCAATGTGCTGCTTCTGAATGTGTTTGCTAGTGTATTTATGATAGAACTGGATATTTCCAGAATTATGTAATTCAGATTACAGTAGAAGAGTTTAATTGATAGTCCACATAACCTTTATAAATGAAGGATAGAACTAAGAATTGGAAGGACTTTGATATATACATATATGTATATATATATATATATATATATATATATATATATAT
>NW_021620798.1:4237267-4248316 GCF_004785775.1 Grammomys surdaster
TATATACACACACTCACACACACACACATATATATATATCCACTTGCATGTATCATGAGTATTTTTAATAGTTAATATTTATTATGATGTTTTTAAACTCATTTACTGCTATTTCATCCTAGTCCTCCTTTTGTATTTATACATTCCCCATTCCCCAATTAGAGCCCTCCTTCCAGTATTTCCCTTTCATTCATTAGATACCCTACTATTTACCTCTCTATTGTTTGACACCTCTGATGAGAGAAAATATAATTTATGTTCCTCTTTCTGGGTGTGGGTCATTTCACTCAATATGATAATTCTACTCCCACTGATTTACCTGAACATTTTCTAATTTCTGTTATCTTTATAGCTCTCTAGTATTTCACAGTGTTTATGTATTATATTTTTAATATCCATTCCTCACTTGAAGAACACTTCAGACCTTCAAAAAAGACCTAATACTAAGACATCTCAAATAATTACATAAAGTAGAAATAGAAAGACTACTCAATATATTCTATAAAGCCACAGTCACACTGATACCTAAACCACACAAAGACCCAACAAAGAGAACTTCAGACCAATTTCTCTCACGAAAATTCATGCAAAAATACTCAATAAAATTCTCACAAACCAAATCCAAGAACACATCAAAACTATCATTCACCATGATCAAGTAGGATTCATCTCAGGGATGCAGGGATGGTTCAATATACAGAAATACATCAACATAATCCACTATAAAAACAAACTCAAAGAAAAAACCATATGATCATCTCATTAGATGCTGAAAAAGCCTTTGACAAAATACAACAACCCTTCATGTTAAAAGTGTTAAAGAGATTAAGAATTCATGGTCCATACCTAAATATAATAAAAGCAATATACAGCAAACCAATAGCCAACATCAAACTAAATGGAGAGAAACTTGAAGCAATCCCACTAAAATCAGGGACAAGACAAGCCTGCCCACTCTCTCCCATTCTGTCAAACATAGTACTAGAAGTTCTAGCTAGAGTAATTAGGCAACAAAAGAAGATCAAAAGGATACAAATTAGAAAGGAGGAAGTCAAGATATCACTATTTGTGTATGATATGGTAGTATACATAAGTGAGCCCCCCCCCAAAAAAAAAACTCATGAGAGAACTCCTACAGCTGATAAACAACTTCAGCAAAGTGACTGAATATAAAATTAACTCAAAGAAATCAGTAGCTTTCCTCTACTCAAATGATAAATGACTGAGAAAGAAATTAGGGAAATGATACCCTTCACAATATTCAAAATAATATAAAATACCTTGGTGTGACTCTAACCAAGCAAGTGAAAGATGTGTATATTTCCCAATATTATGAACAGAGCAGCAACCACCATGGCTGAGCAAGTTATCTGTGGAGTAGGATGTTAAGTCCTTTGAAGAGGCTCCAATCCAACACCTATAACTCCAAGCAACTGAAGAATATTAACAGCAGGTGAAGTGGTCTTTTCCAGGGGAGAGCACACCAATTTGTTCTCCAAAACCTAATGGTTAGCCCTGAAAAATACAAGGAAATTCCCTATATGGGGATCCAGCTCAAGGGTAGGGTCCAAGACCTGACACTATTATTGGTGCTATGATGTGCTTACAGACAGGAGCTTGCACGTCTGCCCTCTGAAAAGTCTAACAAGCAGCTGAAAGAGTCAGATGCAGATACTTACACTCAACCAATTGACAGAAGCTAGGGACCCCTGGAGTTGAATTAGGGAAAAGATGGAAGAAGTTGAGGAGGAGGGTGACCCCATAGGAAGTGTAGCAGTGTCAACTAACCTCGACCCTGGTGATCTCTCAGATACTGAGCCACCAACCAAACAGGATATACTAGCTGGTACAAGGCCCCCAACACATATACAGCAGTGGGCTGCCTGATCTAGTTTCAGTGAGAGAAGATGTACGTAACCCTCAAAAACCTTGAGGCCTCAGGGAGTGCAGAGTTCTTATGGGGGTAGGGTAGAGACACCCTCTTGGAGATGGAGGAGGAGAAATGGAATGAGAAACAATGGAAGAGTGAACCAGAAGGGGGATATAATGACTGGGACATAAAATAAAAAGATTAAATAATAATAATAATGATAATGATGATGATGATGAAAAACGAAAAGTAACATTAATTAAGCTTAGAAAAAATATATTCACATAATATTATACATATTGGTTAGATTATATAAGTCCCATATATATAATAAAATTTAATGTTAAAAGAGACTATGTATATGAAATAGACAATTGAGGTTGTGTTGGCTAGATTTATACTAATTTGACACAAGGTAGAGTCATTTAAGAGAGGGAAACTTCCATTAAAAGGATGCTTCCGTAACTTCAGGTTTTAGGTAAGCCTTTAGAGTAGTTTCTTAATTATTGATTAATGTTGAAGTACCAAATGCAAGGTGGGATGTTGGTCTTGGATGCTATTTTAAAAAGTGGCTAAGAAACAGACAAGGATCAACCTAGTAATTCTTCCAAGTCCCCTGAATCAGTTTCTGCCTTCAGGCTGCTACCCTGCTTGAATATCTGTTCTGGTTGACTTTGTTGATGAACTGTGATATGGAAGAATAATTGAAACAATCCCTTTTTCTATTAATTGCTTTAATCATGGTATTTGATCATAGCAGGTGAAAACCTATATAAAACAGATGAGTACGGAAGTGATTTGTAGGGAGGAATACAAGGAGGGAAATTGTTAATCATATTATAATCATAAGAATAAAGGAAATAACTAAAAAATAAATTGACATATTGCTACTTAAATGTAACCAGGTCCATGTGACTAGCAGGTAGATTAAGGAACTTAGACTATGAAAGTAAAAATATTCATGACTTCAGATCTTTTATGGAATTCGAGAAAAACACAGAATAGATAGTAAAAGTAGAGTGAAGCTGATTAGTATCAAACAATTATGAGACCTATCCAGCTGTAAACCTCAGCAATGTCCAATGTGATTAACATGATAATCACAAAGGCACAATAGAGCCCCTTAAATCTAGGCATAAGCAACAGCCCTAAAATTGGACTTATGGACTGGTCAATAGGGAAAACTTATGGTTACTATTTTAAGCTACCTGTGGATAGTGGGATCATGGATCCTATAGTAGAACCTACTATGGCCATTTTCAAAACTAGTATAATTTCGAACTGCATTTTAAATGCCTAGCCTAATACCCACACATGAATACAATGCTTACCCCTTATTAGGAAGCTTCTTTTTACAATAGATGATGGTCAATACAGAAAGCAATGACTGTTTAAAATACAGAGAAAAAGTGACTATGGGCTTCCCACCACTAATGTATACATTTATACAATACAACCTTTATGCCTAAGTTCAAGAAACATCATGAAACAGGGAGTGGCAAAATTATAAAAGTCATATAATCAGTACATCTGCTGTTAGAGAGTGTACTCTATATATTCCAGGGAGAATATATCCATGAAATCTTATCAAATATGTATGCCTAAACAAGACCAGAATGATGACACCAGCTAACATGCCAATGTGGATACAGCAAATGTCAGAGGGCCTCACTTGTCACTAAAGAAATACTTGCTATTAATGACTGCTGAAAGAGGTACAGTTAGTCTTTCTCAAGGGATAAGTTCCCTAATTGGTTATCTAGTACCATGTTGTCAGCATTAAAAAATGTATACATACAAACAAAACAGCTCTGCAGGCTGTATTTATACATATACATGTATGTTCATATGTATGTATATGTGTCTCTATGTATAAAGTGATAAAAAAAGAGATCATAAATTAGAGAGATAATGGGAGGTGTATGGGAGGAGTTGAAACAGAGGAATAGAAATGCTGTAAAATATACATGTCTAAAATTCTGAAATGTATTTAAATAAAATAAACAAAACAAGGTTTATTTATTTTTATTTAGATTTGTATGTGTGTATGTCTGTATGTGCATGTGCGTGCGCACCTGTGTGAGTTTATGTGCAGTTTGTCCATGAAAGGTGCCCAGGGAAGCCAATGGGGAAATCAGTCCTATGGAACTTGTAGCAGTTTTGAGTCCAGAATGTGGCTGGTGAAAAAGAAACCCTGGTTCATTACAAGAGAAGTAAATACTCTTTAATAGCAAAGACATCTGCCTAACCCCATAACAAATGTTTCCTAAATAGGACAGTAAATGAGACAATCATTAGCAAGAAGATTGATGTAATTTTACTCAATTAAATTTAAGAGCTTTTCTTTAGTAAGAACTGCATTTAAGAGAGCAGAGAGTCATGCTATAGACTTGGAGAATGAATATATCAAACACATGCTATATAAAGAAACAAAGTATATAAAGCTTCCATAAAAATCTATAAGAAATATAAATATCTCAATTAAAAATGGACATAAATTTTAACCTAGATTCTATAAAACAATATACAAACAGTAAGTGCTTATAAGTAAATAGTATATATTTCGTAATATGCAATAAATTTAAAGTAACAGCTAGATACTGCTATATACCAACTTGAATAGTTAAAATTAAAATAAGGACCAATAATATCTCAAAAAAAACCAAAAAAGGACCAATAATAAATTTTGGCAAGAATGTAGAATGAATAGAACTGCCATATGTTCCTGTTGCTTATACAGAGTGGTAGAGCCTCTTTAGAAATTGGGTTGGCAGTAAGAGTACATCTACCCTGTGGCCCAGGAATCATATTCTGTACACAACCTCAACAGAAAAGATTATAGTTTCTATGGTCTGTCAAAAGATATAACCAACATACTTATGAAAGTTTTATTCAGATAGCTGTACCATGAAAAATTCCAGTTGCATATCTACAATGAAATGTATAAATAGTGTTGTATAAGTAAAGTGAAATCTTAGAATTATAAATAATGAATTATTATTATGTATAGTAATATGAGAGATACTTATAAACAGAAAGTATAATATAAAACTGAGATAGATATATAAAACAAACGAAGATCTCTTCAAAACACCAGTTATGACAAGAAGAGGAACAAAACTATTATGATGTCATGTTGTAACAACTAAGTTGACACAATGTCTGGGAGTGCTTCTTGCTCTTTCAGGGAAACCAATTTGAGTCTGGGTACCCAAATGATGGCTCACAATAATTTGTTAACTCCAGTTCCAGGAGATCTGATGTCTTATATAATTCCTTCTTCTGACATCTTCCACAAAGCAAAACAATCATATACATAGAAATAAACAAATCTAAAATTATATATATGTGGATTGCCTTTACAAAAGGGTAAAAGAATTAGTAGTAACTGAGAAAGTAACTTCTTGTCTGATAGGAATGTTGTCTGTTGAGCTAGTTGTTGGTAACAGGTATATAAATATGTAAAACATTATTAACTCATACATTACGTTTCATTTACTGATTATAATTTTTCAATAAAATATTAATACTATGCTTTTGAGAGCTTATACTAGAACTCTTTGAGAGTATATGAACCTAGAAGTCTTATCAGCCTTATTCTTTTTTTTAAAGGATTTTAAAATAATTTAATGTGGCATAAATATTAGATGATACTAAGAAATTAATACTGGATATAATCTCTGTACTGCAGCCAGACTTTTGAAAAGTTCTTTTTTATTTGTTTGTTTGCACTTCTTTTTTTTTATTTTATTTTTTTTATTGGATATTTTATTTACATTTCATATGTTAACCCCTTACCCCATCCCCCACCCACCTGGGAACCCCCCATCCCCTTACCCCTCCTCCTTCTTCTCTGTGGATGTAACCCCCACCTACCCCCCCACTCCCATTTCCCCACCCTCAAAATTCCCACCCCCCTGGGGCGTCCAGCCTTCATGAGGTCAAGGATCTCATCTTCCACCTGTGCCCAGCAGGGCCCTCTACTCTTACATATTCAGCTAAAGCCCTGGATCCCTCCATAAGTGCTCCCAGGCTGGTGGTTAGGACCCTGGGAGCTGTGGTTGGTTGGTATTGTTGCTCTCCTCATGGTGCCACAAACCCTTTCAGCTCCTTCAGTCCTCACTCTAACTCCTCCATTGAGAACCTCATGATCAGTTCAATGGCTAGTTGTGAGCATCTGCCTCTGAATATGTCAGACTCTTGAAGGCCTCTGAGGAGACATCCATATCAGGCCCTTATCGGCATGTACTTCCTGACTTCCACATCAGCATCTACCTTTGGTGACTTTAGCCTTATTCAAAAGTGAATGAATAAATAATTTTTGAACCTCAAATCAAAGTAAGAGGTAAAGATATAAAATGAACTGGCTTTGATAATATAGCTCTTGAACTATCATTTACAAATTTTTCATTTTAACAAGTCTCTCTGGTGAAAATGCTTGGGTTCTACCCAAGCAATTTTGCTTTTATAGGTCTAGAATTTGACCTGAAAATATGAGATTTTGTACGTTTTTTTTTTTTGCATGAAGTAGGTGGTCTTTGATTTGTACACTGAAAATAAAAAAAAAATCTTTATGTGGGTGTGGGGGTATGCCTGAATGCACACATGTTTGTAAACATATATGTGCATCTCTGTGAGTATAAGCCTATGTGTACTATGATGTATATTTTTCGTTTTAAATAATGTTGTGAGTTATCCTGAAGGTATCAGTTAAAACCCATTGTACTCCAACAATGGAGATGACATTTTGTGATGGAGTTGAATGTTTCTTTCACTGTATGTTATCAATGCTATACTTGAACGTGAACCATGTAGGTCAGAAAGGGTGGCTATAGTGATTAGCAGAAAGGCAAGTACATTACCCAAAGCCATTAAAAAAAAGTATGGTTTATAGTAAATATTTCTTTTTAAACGGGATCATTGGATTGGAATGAGTATTAGCAGACTGAGTTCTTCCCAGCTCTACGAATGTGTTGAGAATCCTAAGGGTGTGTCTATACTACTTTAAATATACTTCAACCTTTGTTTTTCACATATCACATTTTAGTTTCTGTTACATTAGTGTACACAGCTAACATGGCTTTGCCATGTGAAATCCTTGATAATAACTATGGTTCATTATTCCTAGCAATATTTATATCTTTTCTAGAGCATGATAGCTATGCCAGCATCTGATATACTCTTGTTTAATGAACAAATAACTGGATACATACAAGTCAAAATCCATGAAGGATTAGGTCACAGAGTGTAAGTTTCAGGAGTACAATGTTGAGAAGATGTGTGTGAATCAAGGAATGTTAGAAAAATAAATCTTGGAAAGGAGAGAAACTCAATGGTTTTCATTGTCTTGCATAATACATGCTGACAGCTACAATAACTGTCATAGTAATCAATGTTGTTCTCATATATTGACAAACTCTCCTAGAAACAAACACTCAAGGAAGAGAACATTTTTATTTGTTCTGTGGCACTGAACATAATAACTAAATGAGGACAAATGCTCATTTCTTATGAGTAAACAATTAAGGCACTACACAACTGTGTATTGTCCATATCAAGTGTTTTCTGTCATCAGATTTCAAAGGAGTATTTTTGTCTTGTTTCTGCACAGAAATAAGGAAGTTCAGTAACCATGAATATTTCAAAATGATTGTAATTAAAACTTCATGAGCTTGGCACAAAAGCATCTTTCAAAGATGGAGCCAATTGTTAGTTGACTTTGCTGTCAATGTGTACAGATGCATGCGAAAAATTGGCTAATAAACACAACACATCATTGATTCTCAGCTACCATGTGAGTAATAAAATGCATTTCATATGTACAGCAATATTTGAGGTAGGTGGGTTTGGTGGTACATGCTTGTAATTCTAGCATTTATAGCACTCAATATGAAAACTGTTAATGAATTTAATGCCAACCAGAGCTACATAATAAGATCTTCGTCTTGATTAAAAGATATTCTAATATTCAAGACAAAAGTTAAATCTTTTAGTATTTTTTTCTAATAACATTTTTATCTGGGATATAATGAAGTTAGAAGTAGTCAAACTTTTATCTTCTATTGACATTTGTATTTATAATTTTTGTAGCAAAATACATGACATAGAATAATATCAATACAAAAACCACAGAAGATCAAACAGGTCTTGAGGGTTCAGGATTCTTTCAAGGGTGAGACATCTTGTATCAGCATAATCCAACAGCCAGCAATACATAATCATATTTTGAGCCAGGGAGCAGAAAGAGAACTCATCATCTATGCAACTGCTATGTCTTTGTGATTTCAAAATGGTTACTACATAGAGTAAGAACTCTACTGAGCTTCATTTGCTCTAAGTGTTTAAGAAACACAGAAGGGTTCCAGCTGAAATTAATTTGGTAAACAATTTCAAATTTTCATTTGTTCCTCCCCAAGAGGCTGATGATAATATTCTACCAAATGAGGTCCACTGAGGGGTAATGGGAGTAGAAAATGGTCGATCTGGGATTTGAGATGGTGGAGGAGTGGTGGTTCTTTGCCCAGCTGAACCAATGCAACAGAAAGTAAATGGCTAAAAATTAAACAAAAATGACAAAAAGCACTTTAAATCACACAATTTTAAAATAATTATTTTCACATTTAAAAGTAAAGACCACAAATCTGGGCTAGGTGGCACACAGGTAACAGTCCCAGGACTGAAGAGGGCCAGAGCAAAACAGTCATGAACTACATAGTGAGAACCTACCTCAAAAAACACAACACAGAAATGAAATTAAATACTATGGAGCTGTACATGCAGCTCCATGTTGAAATACTTGCCTAGGTTTTGTGAAGCTGGGGTTTGATATCCACCAATGTGAAAATAAATAAATGAACTTTAAAATAAAGTAAAAATAGTATAATAAATAAAGATAAAATTTTATATATATATATATATATATATATATATATATATATATATATCAGAATTGAAATTTGAATCGTCAATCAGAGAGTTCATCATTGTCCTTTCTCAGGGCATGCCTCAAAACATCAAATCAAATAACTATTAGAGCTCTTTGGAGCAGGTTTATAGATCTATTCCTTTGGAGAATGCTCATGTGAATCATAAAAGCCATACAGATAAAACATATAGTCTAATGTCAAATAGTTACATAGTGCTTATAATAAGCTTCTGGTAAATTAAAGGAAAGACCACCTTCAAGGTAACCTTAGATTATAGGATGGGTGTCCTTTTGCAAAGAGAGTAGTAATGGTGGTGAGAAGTAATAGTGGAATGTAAACCAAATAAATAATACCATAATGTT
Organism: Grammomys surdaster; assembly: GCF_004785775.1. NCBI lineage: Eukaryota > Metazoa > Chordata > Mammalia > Rodentia > Muridae > Grammomys > Grammomys surdaster. The sequence goes on from NW_021620798.1 coordinate 4,246,426, forward strand.
TTCTACTGGAACCCAATTTAACATCAAGATATATAGTCTCAAAATATCTTCAATATGATACCCTCCCTTATTGGAATTCAGTTCTTGGACCCTGAAGAAGACAAATAGCAGTAAAAAAAAAAGGCTATGCAAAATCAGTACAAATATAGCTGAAATTAAATATACCTCAAGGAATGTCCCATGTTGAATGGAATCACTTTTGATAGTATTTTATGCCTTATGAAAGGACATTCTTAGATCATATCGAGGAGACAAATGGGATATGTAAGAACTATCATACTTTTGCCATTCATTGTAAAAAATAATCTATACTTAGCGGTAACTTCTAATGTATTTCTTTAAAAGAATATGTCAGCCAATTGCAGAAATTATATTCAATAGCCATGTGTTTGTTCTTTCAAATGGTTACTACAGAAGAAAACTATCAATTCTCATTTGTAATGTCCTCTATGTGTTCGAGAAACACAGACTTGAGATGTTGAAATCATTATTAAATTTATAGAAAAACTAATGATTGGGAGAGAAATGAAAACACCCAGAATACTTTATTTGATTACCTTGCCTCTGAGTCTGACTTTGATTGTGCTTACTACCTTTTCTCTGTTGTTTGGTTTGTAGATGGCCATTTTTAGACTACCCAGGCCATATGATGTAAACCATTCTAATGCATTCCCTTTTAGTGTGTGTGTGTGTGTGTGTGCACGCGCGTGCGTGTGTGTGTGTGTGTGTGTGTGTGTGTGTGTTATTTTGGCTCATAGATTGAAACTGCAGTCCAACTTGGTGCAGAAGTGTGCTGAAGCTGTTCATATTCCATTCAGTTAACAAGATAAAGAAATGAATAATAGTTTTTAACTGCCTTTCTCCTATTATTTAATCTGATGCTCCAGCCCATGGAATACTGTATCGACAATTAGGATGGATTTTACCACTTCACTTGACCTAACCTTGACAATTTCTTATAGATTTTCCCAGTGGTTTGTTTCCATGGGATAATTCTATATCTTATTTAGATCATAGACAAGATTAAACACCAGAGATTCTTACTATTAAGTAAATTATTGCATTTCTTTTCTATCCTTGATATGTTTTGATAACATATTTCCAGATAATTTTATTAAATCATTATCTTCTTTATAATTATTTTCAGTAATTTTTGATATAAAATATTTTGATCATATTCTTCTTTTTGTTTTTTATTAATTTAGTATTACATTTATTTACATCCTAAGCATTGCATCCCCTGGACCCCTATAACAATGATCCAAGACCTACTAAATTTATCTTCTAATACATATTTATAATTTCTTTCTTCCAGAATTTATAATTATATTTTTGAAGGGAGAGAAGGTTAAGAAAGCAAAAAGTGAGAAGCTTACATAATTTTTGTTAGTTCCTTAAATAATACAATCTAGGAGTACACTTTATTAAAATTATGGCAAATATTCTCTATACTTTAAAACCTGATTGTCAAGACATAACACTCATAGCCCTCCTCTGTGTCAGATACTATGATAACAAACTGTGTGCTTTGTGACACCCATGTAATTGGCCAATATTACAATATTGGTGTAGAATGGCTCTATTGACATAAGTGAGTAAAGGAGGAAAATAGTATTTTCTATTCAAGTCACAAAGGTGTTGATCTTACAAAAATCATTAGGCGTATGCTGCAGCTTATTTTATTGCTGTTTAATCCTTCTTTGGAGCTCTAATATGAAACTCTTTTCCATTTGGATAAACCTTAGTTCTCTATCCAGTCATATACTTCAGCCAGTATCAGTTTCTTCTCTTCTTCTCTTTTTCGTTTTTCTTTTTTCCTTCCTTCCTTCCTTCCTTCCTTCCTTCCTTCCTTCCTTCCTTCCTTCCTTCCTTCCTTCCTTCCTTCCTTCCT
>NW_021620798.1:4248326-4283385 GCF_004785775.1 Grammomys surdaster
CCTTCCTTCCTTCCTTCCTTCCTTCCTTCCTTCCTTCCTTCCTTCCTCTCTTCCGTCTTTCCTTCTTTCTTTAGTTTTATATTCCAGATTTTATTTCCCCCTTCTGGTCCACCCTCTGACTGTTCTGTATCCCATACCTCCTCCCCACCCCCTACCCTTGTCTCCACAAGGATGTCCTCACCCCCACCCCCACCCAACCAGACATCTAAGCTCCCTGGAACCTTGAGTCTCTTGAGGTTTAGGTGCATCTTCTCTGACTGAACCCAGAACCAGAAGTTCTCTGCTCTATATAGATATGGGTTGGGGGCCTCATAGCAACTGATGTATGCTGCCTGGTTGGTGGTCCAGTATTTGAGAGATCTCAGAGGTCCACGTTAATTGAAACTTCTGGTCATCCTACAGGGTTTTCCTCCTCTTCAGCTTCTTCCAGCCTTTCCCTAATTCAACTACAGGAGTCAGGAGCTTCTGTCCATTGGTTGGATGCAAATATCTGCATCTGACTCTTGCAGCTGCTTGTTGGATCTTTTGAAGGGTAGTCATGATAGGTCCCTTTTTTGTGAGTGCTCCATAGCCTTAGTAATAGTGTCAGGCCTTGAGATCTCCCTTTAGCTGGATCCCACTTTGAGCCTGTCACTGGACCTCCTTTTCCTCAGGCTCCTCTCCATTTCCATCTCTGTAGTTCTTTCAGACAGGAACAAGGGTGAGGGAAAAGGACTAAAGCCCTGAGGGACAGCAGAAAGTACGGAAGCAGGCAACCTCAGGAGGTAGGAGGTTGGCGGGACCTTCAAGAATGCACCAGAGACCTGGGAGGTGTGAGATGCTCAGGATTCAAAGGGAGGGGTCTTAGATGAAATGCCTTACAGTAGAGAGAGGGAACTTATAGAGCCCACCTCCAGCAGAAAGACAAGGCAACAAGTGAGTGATATGGTTGCCATCCTGTAGTTAAAACTCTTATCAATATTTGTTCCAGTGTCTTCTCTTCTATTGAGGTGATATGTTGGATTTTAATGTCAATGAGAAATACTAGGCAGCCCTAACACATTAGCTCTTATTTAAATGTTGAACATCTACTAGAGATTTTTACTCTTACATTTATCAACTATATTAACAGTGTTATCAGTGCTATCATTTATTTCCTATAATTATCTATGACATCAATTTCAATGAAAATAACTTCCCTCAGAGCCCCATGGTAAAGCCAAGCTAACCATGTTTTTCATTATTTGGTTTATCCATACCATTTTTTGTCCTAAGCTGGCACATTATACAGTTGGAATATAATTAGACTTAGGCAACTCTAATTATTTCAGGAAATAGTAGAATCAGAAAAAGAAACTTTTTTTCCTTAGGCATCTTAACAATATTTTGAGGTTAACCTTATTGTCTTTAAATTTTCTTTAAGTGTGTATCCTCTGGTAGGTCATCCAAGATCCAATGAAGTCAACAGAATAAAAAAGATATAGGCAGCATAAATTGGACATGATGAAAGAAGAAATGAAAAGGGATGAGGAGAAGAAGAAGGAGAGTGAGGAAAAGGAAGAGACAAGGAGGAGGAAAGGGGGAGAAGGAGAAAACACAAAGCTTGGTGTGTTCAGACTGGAGAGAGGGATATAGGAAAAATTCGGGGAGAAAGAATGATTCTGACCAAAATACATTATATGAAAATCTCAGAATCTAGGATCTGTACTCTGTCTGCCTCAATGGAAACCTATTACCACCCTGGAAAACCAGCTTTGCCTGGTTCCCTGAAGGTCATCTGCCACCCAGGACCACCAGGGGCCTGTTGCCACTAAGGACTAACCTAAAGTCCAAGAGGCTTATAACACCAGGGATTACAAGGCTAGTAAAAATCAGAGACAAGCAGATGACTAAAGGCCACCACAAGAAGATAATAGAAAATGTTGAGGCAATATGACAGCATCACAAACCAGCTCTTCTACAAAAGCAAGCCCTGGATAGCCTAACACACCTGAAGAGCAAGACAGTGATATTAAATGTCATCTTATAAAGGTGGTAAAGTTATTTAAAGAAGAAATAAATAAATCTCTCAAAGAAATACAGCAAAATATATACAATCAAGTAGAGGCCTTTAAAGAGGAAATGAATAAATATAAAGAAAGAAGAAAATACAAACAGGTGAAGTAAATGAATAAAACTGTTAAAGACATGAAAATTGAAATAGAAGCAATAAAGAAAACACAAACGGAGGAAACCCTGGAGATGAAAAACCTAGGGAAGAGAATAGGACCTACAAAGTCAAGCATCATAAACAGAATACATGAAATAGAAGAGAGAATCTCAAGCATAAAAAATACAATAAAAAAGAATGATTCATAGATCAAAGAAAATACCAAATCTAAAAAGTTTCTAACACAAAGTACTCAGGAAATTTGGATGAAAAGACCAAACCTGAGAATAATGGGAATAATAGATTCCTAGATCAAAGGCCCAGAAAAATGTCTTCAACAAAATCATAGAACATAATTTCGCTAATCAAGAGAGAGGGTGGGGGGAGGGAGGAAGAGAGGGAGGGAGGGAGGGAGGGAGAGAGGGAGGGAGGGAGGGAGGGAGGGAGGGAGGGAGGGAGGGAGGGAGAGAGAGAGAGAGAGAGAGAGAGAGAGAGAGAGCTATAAACCTACAGGCAAGATTGGACCAGAAAAGAAAATCTTCTTACCACATCAAACACTAAATGTAGAGAACAAAGAAAGAGTATTAAAAGTGGCAACAAAAAAAGTCCAGGTAAAATTTAAAGTCAAACTTATAAGAACTGCACTTGAGTTCTCAAAATAGATTCTAAAAGCAAGAAGTGCCTAGACATATGGGCCTGGACAGATGTTTTGCAGACCCTAATGGACTACAGATGCCATCCCAGACTATTGTACCCAGCAAAACTTTCTATCACCATAGATAGAGAAACCAAGATATTCTGCAACAAAACCAAATTTAAACAATATCTACTAATCCAGCCATACAGACAATGCTAAAAGAAAAACTCCAACATAAAGAAGGTAATTACACCCAAAAAACACAAAAAATATTAATAAATTCACAGGAAAACCAAAAGAAGACACACACACTTATACACACAAACACACACACACACCACCATCACTACAACCACCATCAAAGTAAGAGAAACTAACAGTCATTGGTCATTAATATTTTCAAACATCAATGGACTCAATTCACCAATAAAAAGACACAGACTAACAGAATTGATGCATAAACAATATCTATCATTCTGCTGTTTACAAGAAACAAAAACACACACCACGTTAAATGGCTAGAAAAAGGTTTTCTGAACAAACAGATCCAAGAAACAAATTGAAATAGCCATTCTAATATCTAATACAATAGATTTTCAACCAAAAATAAACAAAGTGGATGGGGAAGGATATGTCATACTTATCAAAGAAAAAATTCCTCAAGATGACTTGTTAATTTTTTTACATTTACCCCAAATGCAAGGAAACCAACATTCATAAAAGAAACATTACTAAAGCTTAAATCACACATCAAACCCCATTCATAAATAATGGGAAACTTCAACATTTCCCTCTCAACAATAGACAGGTCACCAGAACAGAAATTAAACAGAGAAGTAATGAAACTAAAAGATATTATGAATCAAATGAACCTAACAGAGATCTACAGAATATTTAACCCAACAGCAAAAGACTATAATTTCTTCTTAGCATTTCATTAAACCTTCTCAGGGTGACCATACTCTTGGTCACAAAACAAGCCTCAATAAATACATGAAGACTGAAATAACCTCTTACATCTTATCAAATCACCATGGATTGAACATGGACTTCAACAACAACAGAGACAACAGAAAGCCTACAAACTCACAGAACCTAAACAACTCTCAATAGAATTATCACTGGATTAAAGAAAAATAAACATATCAAAGCCTTTCTAGAATTCAATGAAAACAAATGTACAACATATTCTCACTTATGAAACACAATGAAAGCAGTGCTAAGAGGAAAGACCATAGCACTAAGTGTCTTCATAAAGAAATTGCAGAGATCTCATACTAGTAACTTAACAGTACACTTGAAAGCTCTAGAACACAAAGAAGCAAACATATTCAAGAGGAGTAGATAGTAGGAAATAATGAAACTTAGGCCTCAAATCGAATACACACAAAGAGAACAAAACAAAGAATCAACAAAACCAAGAACTAGTTTTTTGAGAAAATCAACAGTTTAGACAAAACGCTAGCCAACCAAACTAAAAGGCAGAGAGACAGTATCCACAAAAGACACTGAGGAAATTTTTAAAAAATCAGTGATTTTTATTCAAAAGCCATAAAACTGAAAAATCTAAACTCAATGAATTTTGTAGACAGATACTATTTATCAAATGTAAATAAAGATAAGGTAAACTAATCCCTAAGGAAAGCAGTCATTAAATGTTTCCCAAACATTCTACTTGGTGTAAGGTGGAATCTCAAAGTCAGGTTGATTTATATTTCCTGGATGACTAAAGATTCTGAACATTTCTTTCAGTGCTTCTTTACCATTCAAGATTCTTCTGTTGTAAATTCTCTGTTTATCTGTGTGCCCAATGTGTGTGTGTTTTTTTTAAAATTTTGATTGGATATTTTAATTATTTACAATACAGATGTCATCTCCTTTCCCCATTTCACCTCCCTAGAACCCCCAATCCTATCCCCCCTCCTCCCTTATGCTTTTATACCATCTTAATTACATGCATGTATTAAGATCAGTTCTAGGTTGAGGGCCTAGAAATACAATAGATGCAAAAAGTCAAGCAACAAGCAAAACAATAAACACAAATAGTCAAAGAACATGCAAAGCATTAAACACAATTCTGTGAACACTCCCATGATCACTGTTTCTATGGGCTTATCAGGATGGCCAAAGTATTTGAGCCCATTTTCCTGTCCTAGCCCAAAGTCATTTTCATGTCTGAAGCCTACTTCCTTGTTCTAGCCTAAAATTTAGATTCCTACCTGAAATTACTTCTTTGTTCTAGCCTAATGTCAGATTCCTGCCTGAAACCTACCTCCTTGTCCTTGGCCAATGTCATATTCCTGCCAAGCAGCACATTTCCTTGTCCTTGGCCCATGTCAGTTTCTTGCCAAGCAACCCCAAAGGCTCTCTGCCTCTCCCCACCTGAAAATGGACCCCCAGACAGAGTTATTAAAGTAACAGGCTGGCAAGCCAAGGATCAGTAAGATTCTGCACAGAGCCTTACCAACCTAAGAAAGAAGTGCACTGCTTTTGGTAATGCTTATTAAATGACTGGTAAGGAAGACATTATTGTCAGAATGACCTAAGACAGGCTCAGGCTTGTACCCAATGTTATAACTGGGGTACTTGGTTTTTTGGAAGTTAATTTCTTGAGTTCTTTATATATTTTGGATACAAGCCATTTATTAGATGTGGGGTTAGTTTTTTCCCAATCTATAGGTTGCTGATTTGTCCTATTGATTTTGTCCTTTGCCTTACAAAAGCTTTTCAATTTCATGAGGTCCCATTTGTCAATTGTTGATCTTTAAACCTGAGCCATTGAAGTTCTGTTGAGGACATTTCTCCCTGTGCCAATGAGTTAGAGGCCCTTTCCCATTTTCTCTTCTATTAGATTCAATGTATCTGATTTTATGTTGAAGTCTTTGATTCACTTAGACTTGAGCTTTGTGCAAGGTGATAGATATGGAACTCTTTTCATTTTTCTACATACAAACAGTCAATTAGACCAGTACCATTTACTGAAGATGCTTTCTTTTTTCCACTGTATGTTTTTGGCTTCTTTGTGATTTAACCTTATAACTGTCAGAATGACTAAAATCAAAACCACCAGGCACAATACATGCTGGCAAGGATATGAAGAAAGAGGAACACTCCTCCATTGCTGGTAGAATTGCAAACTGGTAAAAGTACTCTGAAAATCAATCTCAAGATTCCTCAAAAATATTAGAAATAGATCTACCTAAATTCCACGCTATACCACTCTTGGACATATACCCAAAAGATGCCTCACCTAAACACAAGGACACGTGCTCCACTAAATGCATAGCAGCCTTGTTTGTAATATTTAGAAGCTAGAAACAACCTAGATGTCCTTCAAACAAAGAATAGATGCAGAAAATGTGATTCATTTACACAGTGGAATTCTATTAAGCTATTGAAAACAAAGATATCATGAATTTTACAGGCAAATGAATGGAACTAGAAAATATGAACCTGAGTGAGGTAACCCAGACCACAAAGGAGATGCATGGTATGTACTCACTGATAAGTGGATATTGGCCATAAAATACAGGTACTATGCTATACTCTACAGACCCGAAGAAGCTAAACAATAAGGAAGGCACAAGCAAGGATGCTTGAATCTCACTTAGAATGGAAATAAGGAAGTCATAAGAGGCTGATGGAGCAAGGGAACTAGGAGAGAGAGAGCATGGAGAAGTGAATGGGGGGGATGTCAGGATCAGATGTGAGTAGAAACAGGAGAGATGGCCAGGAGAAGGAATGGAAATTGGAGTTCCCTGAGGTGGTGGTAGTGGATATCTCTAGGACATGCCAGAGACCTGAGATCTGGGAAGTTCCCAGGCATCTTTGGAGGTAACTTTAGATGAGACTCCTAGCATTGACAATAGGGAATCTGAAGTGTCCAGCCACCTTCTATAGCCAAGTAGGATCTCCACTGGATGGACAAGAACATCAACCAACCCAGAAAACTTTCACACCAAAATCTGTCCTGTCTACCAGAAACGCAATGACAAAAACAGAGCAGAGACTGAGGAAGTGGCCAACTGATAATCGGCCCAACTTGAGACCCATCCCATGGACAAGAACCAATCCCTGACACTACTAAAGATGTTCTGTTTATGCTTGCATACAGGAACCTAACATAGCCATCTTCTGAGAGGTTCCACCCAGCAGCTTATTTAAACAGATATAGAGACTCATAGCCAAACATTGGACTCTTATGGAAGATTGGAGAAAGGATTGAGTGGCCTAGAGGGAATAGGGACTCCACAGGAGTACCAACAGAGTCAACTAACCTGGACTCTTGGGTATTCTCAGAGACTGAACCTCCAACCAAAGAGCAAACAAGGGCTGGATCTAGAACCTCCATGCATATATTGCAGATGTGCAGCATGGTCTTTCTGTTGGTCCCCAAGAACTGGAGTGGGGGATGTCCCTGAATTTGTTCCCTGCCTCTGTGCCCCGGCCCATGAGAATTCAACGAGGACCTGAAAGGGGGGGGCACAAAAGAATGAAGGGACAAGAGACATGAAGAAGGAAAGCAAGTCGAGGATATTGATCAAGCTCTCAAATTTTAATTTCAGGCTGCAGATTATAAAGGCATAGCAAAAACGAGAAGTTTAGGCAAAGATCATTGCTTAAACCTATCCCATTATAGTAACTAGCTTCCAGGAAATACCATATGTTCTTTAAGTTCTTGGGGCCTGAGACCACCACAGTCCTTTCTTAATCTTGTGCTTTAACTGACTAGGTTTTCCAGAACAGCGGATAATTTCCTGGGTTTGGCTCCTGGCACCTGTGGATCCCATTTCTCTAACTAGTCTGCCTTGCCTGGCCTTGGTGGGAGCAGAGGTAACTAGCCCTACAGAGACTTGAGGTGCAAGGTTGGGCAAGAGGGATACCCATGGGGAGCCTTTATACTCTCAGAGGTGAAATGAAAGGAGTTATGTGGAGAGGGACTGTGTGAGGTAGGGACCTGGCAGGGTAGCAATCTGGATGTAAAATGAGTAAATAAATAAATTACTGGGAAAAAGAAGAAAATCTCTAATAGTTAATTAAATGTTGCCAAAACTAAGGCTTAAGGAAATAATTCAGGGTGAATTACTAGGGAAAATTATTCAAAGGAAAAAATGATGCAAGCAGGAACCTCTAGACTGAGAAGGATTTAGGAGAGATTACAATCAAATGTATTATGCAGCTCTCATGTATATCTAGAGTGAATGGAAAAGTGAAAAATAAAACAACCCAATTTTTGGTGACACATAATGGCACAGTAGACATTTCAAAGTTAATAATGCCCTAACAAGGAAAAGCACTTGCTATGCAAGACTGGTGACTGAAGCTCAGTCACAGAACCCAAGATGACAGGAAAAAACTAGCTCCAGAAATTTATCCTTTGAATCTTGTGTGTGTCAGATGGCCTGTGCATGCCTGGACTCACATAAAACACATCATATGCACATATATCCACCTGTGCAATAATTAATAAATAAATAAGTAAATGAATAAATAATATATCTTTGTAATGAAGCATTATATGCATAGAAGTTTACTGAATGTTATGTTTTAAATTTTTCTAATGATACTTATGTTAAAAAACTATATATGTGAGTCACCAAGCCAATAACATTAGTTTTAAATACTTTATTTTTCATGCTTCTTATTCATAGATAATTCTTGTAGCTTTTCTTTATATACAATAAATTGTCCCTAATATTTTTTCCAATTGTACCTCTGTCTTTCTCTATTCCCAGACTAATTTCTTTCTCCATCTACTCTGTGAGCACTCACTTGATGTTCATCTTCACTCACTTAAGTAACTGAAATTCCCCTTCACTGCTGAATTCTCCTTCTGGATTTGTTACTTTTCTCCAGATTCTAGTCTTGGTAAGTTTTTAATATTAAATTGAATGTTTCACTTCCTATATAAAATATCTAAAATATTTTCATCATTCTCCATAAAATATAAAATAATATGTAAGTTCCCTTTCATTGGTATTATAGATACCTTTTGCTACCTAGATTCAATTACCCTTGAAGCCCCTTTCAGAATTTGTTCCACTAGTCTGTACACATAGTACATATGATGTTCTACCATTAACAATCTTTAAATTTTCTTTAGAGTCCAAAGCTAGTCTTTGATCTTACCATTGTTCTTGATGCTACGTATTAAGTGTACCACTATTTAAGATGTCACTTACTATAAAGAGTCTTTCATAAGTCTTAGGTAACTTTAACTATGTTACCTTATTATTGTTCTTTTTTCTTTTATATAGTGGTTAGTATGAAATGTGCATGATGCTAAGAGCTGGTGTTCATTAATGAATACATTTTTTTAATTTATTTTTTCTCAAATCGTAATTCATTCACACAGGGGTTATAAACACAGAAAGGCAGGATGTAGGGAAGGGAATGACACTGGAGTGTGGGTGATCAGGAGGAATACAGATATCATCAGAATCAGGTATCGGCTGGGTGAAGGTTCAGGGGACAAGTAACTATGACTCTGCGTATGACTCGCTTGTCCTTATCTAAGTTGGTATTGGCTGCTCAGGCTACCTATTTACAAGGTCTATGACTACTCAGGCTTGTAAACTTCCACCAAAAGCTGCCTGTTTACATTAGCTTATAGCCATCTGTTTCGATGTTTTTCCACTGAGACCCAAGACTTAGTGTTAATACACATGTATGACAGGCCTATTGCTGATTTTAGGCCTATGGCTGATTTTAGGCTTTCAGTGGGTAAGCAGGGCTGCCCCTGACATCTCCTCCCTTCTCTAAGTATAGAAGGGCTGTGGCAATTCTGAACTTGTGAAGGCGGGGATAGAGGCCTGACCTCCAGTATTTGAAGAGGACCTTGAAATGGCTCCAGTCCCCCTGTCGATGTCCAGTGAGGCATGAGGGCCATACCCGTCCCAATGTCTTTTTCCTGGAGAGGGGATACTTTTGACATCAACCCCTATGCAGTTAGGCTTGGCCCTCAGGGAACCCAGATAGATATTTTTATCTTTTATTTATATTCCCTTGCAATGCTTAGCCTCGCAGCCTAAGCAAGAATTCAGATCGCCTGACAGAGGGGGTTCTGGGTTGCCCCCTCTGCTTGGTCTAGGGGCAGAAGGCCCCCCTTTTAGGTTGAGTGGAGATGGGTTTTGGGAACACCCTGTATAAAGTAACAACCTCATCTTGAGTCTCTTGGTCCTCCTTAGCTAACTAACGATAATGTATCTGAGTAGGTTTTTTTTTTCTCTAATCGTAATTAATTCACTCAGGGGTTGTAAACACAGAAAGGCAGGATGTGGGGAAGGAAATGACACTGGAGTGTGGGAGTTGAGGGGAAATACAGATATCTTCAGAACCAGGTATCAGCTAGGTGAAGGTTCAGGGGACAATTCATTATGACTCTGCCTATGACTCGCTTGTCCTTATCTAAGTTGATATTATCTGCCAAGGTTACTTATTTACAAGGTCTATGACTACTCAGGCTTATAAATTTCCACAAAAGCTGCCTGTTGACATTAGCTTATAGCCATCTGTTTCAATGTTTTCCCACTGAGAACCAAGACTTGGTGTTAATACACATGTATAACAGGCCTATTGCTGATTTTAGGCCTATGGCTGATTTTTAGGCCTACAGTGTGTAAGCAGGGCTGCCCCAAACATCTCTTCCCTTCTCTAAGTATAGAAGGGCTGTGGTAATTCTAAACTTGCGAAGGCGGGGATAGAAGCCTGACCTCCAGTATTTGAAGGGGACCTTGTAATGGCTCCAGTCCCCCTGTCAATGTCCAGTGAGGCATGAGGGCCATACCCATCCCGATGTCTTTTTCCTGGAGAGGGGATACTTTTGACATCAACCCCTATGCAGTCAGGCTTGGCCCTCAGGGAACCCAGATAGATATTTTTATCTTTTATGTATATTTCCTTGCAGTGCTTAGCCTCACAACCTAAGCAAGAATTCAGATCGCCTGACAGAGGGGGTTCTGGGTGGCCCCTCTCTGCTTGGTCTAGGGGCAGAAGTCTCCCCTTTTAGGTTGAGTGGAGATGGGTTTTGGAAACACCCTGTATAAAGTAACAACCTCATCTTGAGTCTCTTGGTCCTCCATAGCTAACTTATGATAATGTATCTGAGTAGGTTTTGCTATCAAATTATTTATCTGTTGTATCACAGAGTTAGTCTGCCTATTTGAGGGCCAGGGACCAGCAGAGAAAAGCAAAAAGAACCCAAATAATGGTCCCAAGATGGAATGAAATAGGGTTGACAACCTTGAAGAGGCTGCAAACCAATTCTTGTACCAGCATTCATCTGTCTCTTTCTCTCTCTGATTTTTCTTAGGGCCTTCCATACCTGTTTCATGCTCTCTTTAACCCTCCTTGTCTTGTCTATGTAAAGGCAACATTCTTCTTTGAAGGTTATACACAGTCAAGAGCTGTATGCAGCCTTTTCTATTGTACTAGAGTAAATCAAGTCCAATAAGGATCTTTGCGATTTTAGGAGGTCTCTTCAGACAGTGAAACGAGGGATTTCTTCAGATTGGTGATTTCAATCTCTAGTTGTTTGATGTTCTTGTCAGTGGTCCTTCAAATGTCTGAGTAGTATAAGTTCGGATTCCAGCATCTGGATTAGAACTTCTAACAGCAGACATCATGGGTGATTCATTTTTACCTGGAAAGGAAAAAAAAGGGGATTCTCAGGGAGATTTTTCTTCCCTGGATGTAAATTGTTATTCATCGTATTTATGGTTGGGCCTGGCTTTGTGCGCGGTATCTATTTCTTTCATTAATCTTTGCGGTAGCCAGTTAGCTGTGCCTTCTGTGGTATCTGACAGGCATATCAGCCCTCAGCCCCATAAGGGAACTGGGACTGGGCCATTCCCTTTAAGGGTAAGATGGTCCTTCCCCATATCTGTGGCAAAGTTTTGTTTGGTCTTGGTGGTGCCAGAGGCAGTCAGCAGCAAATTTGCCATGAGCTTTCAGCTTTAGAGAGAGAAAAGTGGACAAGGCATGATGGAGAGTATTTCAGGGAGACTCCTTCTGAGGGGGTACCATTCCTCCTCTTTTGTTTTTAAAGCCAATTTTTCAGGGTTCTTGTAAAATCAGGGCTGAAGCATCAACAGTCGCTCCTTCCATACTCAGAGAGTCATAAAGACCCTATTTAAGGATATATAAATCTATATTAATAATCTTTTTCAAAGGACTCTTATAGCACCACTGAAAACTAATCAGACTATATAATATATCGATTAGTAATAGCTTCTTCTACTTTTTGTGAGATTACCTCTCTTTTGTCAATTAATTGTTTAGGAAAATTAGGGTTTACCTCTCTCTTGAGACTACTGAAAAGAGACTTAAATTTTTTTATGGAGAGCTTAAAATAGGATCTTAGCGAATTAGCAACTCCTAGAAACTTTGGAAATTAATTTAAAATAAGTAAACTCTCTCCCTCTCTTTTTTTTTAGACCCTTTATATGTGTGTGTGTGTGTGCTTTATTGTATATTATATGAATTTACCTTTCAATGTTATCTCCTCTCCCATTCTCCCCCAAAACCCCTTGTCCCATACCCCCTCCTCCTAATTTTTCTGAGGGTGTGCTCCTAACATCTTCCCAGTCCCATCTCACACAGTAGGGGATCCAAACTTTCAGGGACCTTGGCCCTCCACTTTCACTGAAGTCTAACAAGGTCACACTCAATTTCCTATACAAGTGTGTGAGTCCCTCCCTTTCTGCTCTCTGGCTGGTGCTTTAGACTTTGGGAGCTCTGGTTGAAACTTTGGACACTCCTTCTAGAAAGGACCAAAGCATCTGCATTTTGGTCTTCCTTCTTCTATGTGAGTTTTATGTGGTCTATACATAGTTTCTTAGAAATTGTGAGCTTTTGGGTTAATATCCACTTATCAGTGAGTGCATACCATGTATGTTCTTTTGAGATTGGGTCACTTCACTCAAGATGATATTTTCCAGCTCCATCCATTTGCCTAGGAATTTCGTGAACTCATTGTTTTTAATAGCTGAGTGGTACTCCATTGTATAAATGTACCACATTTTCTGCATCTATTCTTCTGTTGAAGGACATCTGGGTTCTTTCCAACTTCTGGCTATTATACATAAGGCTGGAGCATGTGTCCCTGTTGTATGTTGAAATGTCTTTTGGGTATATGCCCAGGAGTGGTACAGCTGGGTCCTCAGGTAACACTATCTTCAATTTTCTGAGATACCACCAGACTGCCTTCCAAAGTGGTTGTACCAGTTTACAATCCCACCAACAGTGGAGGAGTGTTCCTCTTTCTCCACATCCTTGCCAAGATGTGCTGTCACCTGTGTTTTTGATCTTAGCCATTCTGACTGGTGTGAGGTGGAATCTCAGTGGTGTTTTCACTTGCATTTCCCTGATGACTAGGGATGCTGAACACTTCTTTAGGTGCTTCTCAACCATTCGAGATTCCTCAGTTGAGAATTCTTTGTTCAGCTCTATGCTCCAATTTTTAATAGGGTTCTTTGATTGTCTAGAGTCTAATTTCTTCAGTTCTTTGTATACCTTGGATATTAGCCCTTTATCAGATGTAGGGTTGGTGAAGATCTTTCCCCAATCTGTTGGTTGCTGCTCTGTCCTATTGACTGTGTCCTTTGCTTTACAGAAGCTTTGCAGCTTTATGAGGTCCCATTTGACAATTCTTGGTCTTAGAGCACATGCCATTGATGTTCTGTTCAGGAACTTTTTTCCTGTGCCTATGTGTTCCAGGCTTTTCCCCAGTTTCTTTTCTATTAGTTTCAGTGTGGCTGGTTTTAGGTGGAGGTCCTTAATCCAATTGGAACTGAGCTTCCTACAAGGAGATGAGTATGGATCAATTTGCATTTTTCTACATGCTGACCTCCAGTTGGACCAGCACCAATTTGTTGAAAATGCTATCTTTTTTCCACTCGAAGGTTTTAGACCCTTTGTCAAAGATCAAGTTACCATAGGTATGGGGTTCATTTCTGGGTCTTCTATTCCATTGATCCTCCTGCCTTTCTCTGTTCCAATACCATGCAGTTTTTATCACTATTGCTTCGTAGTACAGCTTGAAGTCGGGGATTGTGATTCCTCCAGAAGTTCTTTTATTGCTGAGAGTAGTTTTTGCTATCCTGGGTTTTTTGTTATTCCAAATGAATTTTAAGATTGCTCTTTCTATCTTTGTGAAGAATTGAGTGGGAATTTTGATGGGGTTTGCATTAAATCTGTAGATGGCTTTTGGCAAAATAGCCATTTTTACTATATTAATCCTTCCAATCCATGAGCATGAGAGATCTTTCCAATTTATGAGATCTGCTTGTATTTCTTTCTTCAGGGGCATGAAGTTCTTGTCATACAGGCCTTTTACATGCTTGGTTAGGTTCACACCAAGGTATTTTATATTATCTGTGACTATTGTGAAGGGTGTCATTTTCATAATTTCTTTCTCAGCCAGTTTATCTTTTGAGTAGAGAAGGCTACTGATTTGCTTGAGTTAATTTTATATCCAGCCACTTTGCTAAAGTTGTTTATCAGGTTTAGGAGTTCTCTGGTGGAAGTTTGGGGGACACTTAAGTATACTATCATATCATATTATATCATATCATATCATATCATATCATATCATATCATATCATATCCAAATAGAGAGATTTTGACTTCTTCCTTTCAAGTTTGTATCCCTTTGACCTCCTTGTGTTGCCTAATTTCTCTCACTAGGACTTACAATACTATATTAAATAAGTAGGGGGAGAGTGGGCAGTGTTGCCTAGTCCCTGATTTTAGTGGGATTGCTTCAAGTTTCTCTCCATTTAGTTAGATGCTGGCTACTGGTTTGCTGTATATTGCTTTTACTATGTTTAGGTATGGACCTTGAATTCCTGATCTTTCCAAGTCTTTTATCATGAAGGGGTGTTGAATTTTGTCAAATGCTTTCTCAGCATCTAGTGATATAATCATGTGGTTTTTTTCTTTGAGTTTGTTTATATAATGGATTACATTGATGGATTTCCGAATATTGAACAAACCCTGCATTCCTGGGATAAAGCCTACTTGATCGTGATGGATAATTGTTTTGATGTGTTCTTGGATTCGGTTCGCTAGAATTTTATTGAGTAATTTTGAATCAATGTTCATAAGAGAGATCGGCCTGAAGTTCTCTTTCTTTGTTGGGTCTTTGTCTGGTTTAGGTATGAGCGTAATTGTGGCTTCATAGAATGAATTAGGTAGTGTACCTTCTGTTTCTATTTTGTTGAATAGTTTGAAAAGAATTGGAATTAGGTCTTCCTTGAAGGTCTGATAGAATTCTGCACTAAAACCGTCTGGTCCCGGACTTTTCTTTGTAGGGAGACTTTTAATGACTGCTTCTATTTCTTTTGGGGTTATAGGACTGTTTAGATGGTTTATCTGGTCCTAATTTAACATTGGTAACTGGTATTTGTCTAGAAAATTATCCATTTCATCCAAATTTTCCAATTTTTTTGAGTATAGGCTTTTGTAGTAGGATCTGATGATTTTTTTAATTTCCTCAGTTTCCGTTGTTATGTCTCCCTTTTCAGTTCTGATTTTATTAATTTGGATACTGTCTCTGTGCCCTCTGATTAGTCTAGCTAAGGGTTTATCTATCTTGTTGATTTTCTCAAAGAACCAGCTCCTGGTTTTATTGATTCTTTGGATAGTTCTTTTTGTTTCTATTTGGTTGATTTCAGCCCTGAGTTTGATTATTTCCAGGCACCTACTCCTCTTGGGTGTATTAGCTTCTTTTTGTTCTAGGTCTTTCAGGTGCATTGTCAAGCTGCTAGTGAATGCTCCCTCCAGTTTCTTTTTGTAGGCACTTAATGCTATGAATTTTCCTCCTAGCACTGCTTTCATTGTATCCCATATATTTTGGTATGATGTGTCATCATTTTCATTAAATTCTAAAAAGTTTTTTATTTCTCTCTTTATTTCTTCCCTTACCTGATTATCAAGGAGTAGGGTGTTGTTCAGTTTCCATGTAAATGTGGGCTTTCCATTCTCTTTGTCATTTTTGAAGACCAGCCTTAGACCATGCTGATCTGATAGGATGCAGGGAATTATTTCAATTTTTTATATCTGTTGAGGCCTGTCTTGTGCCCAATTATATGGTCTATTTTGGAGAAGGTACCATGAGGTGCTGAGAAAAAGGTATATTCTTTTGCTTTAGGGTGAAATGTTCTATAGATATCTGTTAAATCCATTTAGTTCATAACTTCTGTTAGTTTCTCTGTATCTCTATTTAGTTTCTGTTTCCATGATCTATCCATTGCTGAGAGTGGGGTGTTGAAGTCTCCCACTATTATTGTGTGAGGTGCAATGTGTGTTTTGAGCTTTAGTAAGATTTCTTTTATGAAAGTCGATGCTCTTGTATGTGGCGCATACATATTCAGAATTGAGAGTTCATGTTGGTTGACTTTTCCTTTGACAAGTATGAAATGCTCTTCCTTATCCTTTTTGATAGCTTTAAGTTGAAAGTCGATTTTATTCGATATTAGAATGACTACTCTGGTTTGTTTCTTAGGGCCATTTGCTTGAAAAAAATTGTTTTCCAACCTTTTACTCTAAGGTAATATCTGTCTTTGTCATTGAGGTGGGTTTCCTGTAAGCAGCAAAAAGCTGGGTCCTGTTTGCATATCCATCCAGTCTGTTAGCCTATGCCTTTTTATTGGGGAATTGAGTCCTTTGATGTTAAGAGATATTAAGGAGAGGGTGTTGTTGCTTCCTGTCAGTTCTGCTAATAGTGGAGACATCGTTTGTGTGGTTGTCTTCTTTTGGGTTTGATGGAAAAAGATTATTTTCTTGCTCTTTCTAGAGTATGATTGCCCTCCTTGTATTGGAGCTTTCCTAATATCATCATTTGTAGAGCTGGATTTGTGGGATGATACTGTGTAAATTTGGTTTTGTCATGGAATATCTTAGTTTCTTCGTGTATGGTAATTGAGAGTTTTGCTGGGTAAAGTAGCTTGGGCTGGCATTTATGTTCTCTTAGGGTCTGTATCATATTTGTCCAGGATCTTCTGGCTTTTATAGTATCTGGTGAGAAGTCAAGTGTAATTCTGAAGGTTTTCCTTTATATGTTACTTGGCCTTTTTCCCTTACTGCTTTTAAAATTCTTTCTTTGTTTTGTGCATTTTGTGTCTTGATTATTATGTGACGGGAGGTATTTCTTTTTTGGTCTAATCTGTTTGGCGTTTTGTAGGCTTCTTGTGTGATTATGGGCATCTCCTTCCTTAGGTTAGAGAAGTTTTCCTCAATAATTTTGTTGAAGATATTTACTGGCCCTTTAAGTTGGGAATCTTCACTCTCATCTATACCTATTAACCTTAGGTTTGGTCTTCTCATTGTGTCCTGGATTTCCTGGATATTTTGTGTTAAGAACTTTTTGCATTTTGCGTTTTCTTTGAGAGTTATGTCAATATTTTCTAAGGTATCTTCTGCACCTGAGATTCTTTCTTCTATCTCTTGTATTCTGTTGGTGATGCTTGTGTCTATGACTCCTGATTTTTTTCTTAGGTTTTCTATCTCCAGGGTAGTCTCCCTTTGTGATTTCTTTATTGTTTCTACTTCCATTTTTATGTCCTGGATGGTTTTGTTCAATTCCTTCATCTGTTTGTTTGTGTTTTCTTGTAATTCTTTAAAGGATTTTTGTGTTTCTTTAAGGACTTCATCCTGTTTTCCTGTGTTCTCCTCAAGTTTTTTGATAGTGTTATTTATTTCCTTCTTATAGTCCTCTAGCATCATCATTAGAAGTGATTTTAGATCTGGTTCTTGCTTTCCTGGTGATATGGGGAGTTCAGGACTTTCTAATGTGGGAAAACTAGGGTCTGATGATGGCAAGTACCTTGGATTTCTGGTGCTTGTGTACTTGTGCTTTTCTTTTGCCATCTGGATCACCTTTGTGCTATCTGTGCTGTCTCTGACTGGGGCCTGTCTTTCCTATTATCTAGGTTGTGTCAGAACCGTTTGGGTTTGGTTTTGCTGTTGGGGTTAGAGCTGAGGCTCAAGATGTGCTCTGTGCTCAGGTGGAAACCGGAAGGGGCCCAGGCTCCAGGCTCTGGGTCAGGAGTGGATTCCTGGGTCCCTGTGGTTCCTGGTTGCTCCCTGATTGGGGGCAAGTTTTGCCATCTCCTAGCCTAAGATACTGCTTGAGTTAGAGCTACTGAGAGCCCCCACTTCCTCTGGGTTCTGTGAGATTGGGTGCAGAGCTGACTCCAGGGATCTGCTCGGGCTCAGACTGGAAGGAACCCACGCTCTGGGCCAGGAGTGAATTCCTGAGTCCCAGTGGGTCCTGGTTGCTCCCTGTTTGGGGGCAAGTATTGCCACCTCCTAGCCTAAGATACTGCTTGGCAGAGAGGTCCTGAGAGCCCTGCTTCCTCGGGATTCTGTGAGACTGGGTGCAGAGCTGACTCCTGGGATCTGTGAGTGCTCCGGCCCAGACTGGATGGAGTCTGTGCTAAGGGCCAGGAGCGAATTCCTGGGTCCCAGTGGGTCCCGGTTGCTCCCTGTTTGGTGCAAGTGCTGCTTTTTCCTTACCTGGGATGCTGCCTGATTTAAAACTCCTGGGAGTCCCTCTGTCTCTCGGTTTTCTGGGGTTGGGTACGGAGCTGCAGCCTGTGACCTGTTCTATGCTCGGGCCCAGACCGGAAGTATATACATTTTTTTTAAAAAAAGATTTCATAATCTGGATGAAAAAAGTACACTTTATGATTGAATATACTGGATTAATTTCTCATTTAAGTAATTTGCAAAAACTGTAGAAGAAACAAAGGAAAACAACAAAACCACTCTGGCAATAAAGGTAACTCTATTTAATTTTTTTTTAATGTATGCATGCATCAGTGTGAGTTACAGATTATATGTTTATGCACAAACATGGGTATGCCAAAAAACAATGTAGGTAAAAATTCAAGAAGATTGATATTTCTAGTGTTGTAATTTGCCATTTTGATATTCTTTTAAAAATACTCTAACACTTGCAGCTTAAGGGAAAAATCATTTACTTTAGCTCACAGGGTACAGCCCTTTATGGAGGGGTATTGAAGGCATCAGGAGCTTGAAGTAGCTAGTAATATTATATTCAAGATCAAACAGTAGAAAATAATAATTGCTTGGGTTCAACTAACTTTATTCTTTGTATTAAGTACAGGACCCACCCAAGACAGGAAATGATCCTGCCCATATTTGAGAGAGGTCTTTCTACATCAATTAATATAATCATGACACTACCCTCACAGGTATGCCCAGAGGCCCATTTCCCAGCTTATGTTAGATCCTGATAATCTGTCAATTACCATTAACTATCACATATGATTTTATATTCTCATATTAAAATGGGAACACAGCTGTAAACATTGAATTTTTCTAGATGACATTGATCCTAAATTGGAAGATTCTAGAGAACATGTTTCTATTGAAGTGCTATGTGGCTTTAAATCTTAATTTCATCACTTAAGACTTTATGCACTTTTAATGATTTCTTGATTTTTAAAATAATTTTGTTCTAGGCCTGAATAATTTTCTCTCTACAATGCATGCTGAGCTCAACCCAGGTGCAAGAAGTATTATAAATATTATTATCTTGCCTTTAAGCTCATTGAGCAAGAATCTGGGCAGAGAATGACAACATCTGAATTAAGCAAAATAATCAAGAGAAGCTTTTCAAACCCTCTGATTCAGCAAAACAAGATGATCCAAAACCAAAATGTTCAGAGATTTCATATAATTACTCATTTTAATATTCAACATACAAAATATCAGGCATATCTGAAGATACATAAGCTTTCATATTCAAACTTAATATATACCAGTTATACAAATATGAAGAAAAACAAACAGATCATTAAAAATATACCAGGGTACAATATGAAGGGAACAAAGACAAGTAGAAAGATCAGGGCATGAGATAAAATATGGTAGTAGGGGAATAAAACTCTATATTATCAAAATTTCAAAATTGTCAGTATAATGAAACTTTGTAAGCAAGGCATTTTAAGCACAGATGGCATTCAAAGTGTTTAAATACCTGTGTTACTCAGGGCATGACCAGTCAGAGTCAGAGTGCTCCATACTTCTATCCATACCTTGTTTTGATTTAGGGCTCACTTCATTGATAAACCATGTTAAAACCCACAGGGAAAATTACATTCAACTTCATGGAGTAATAAATTTACTGCATATATACAAGATCATTTTGAGACAAGGAATAGAATGCAGAATATTGACAATTTATAACAAGGAAATCTGAAATAAGAAAATCTCTGTGAGTTTGAGGTCAGCATAGAAAATTCAACATTAGGCTATGTGGGCTACGTGGCTACATCCTACGTATTACTTACTGTTACAAAACACAATGACAAAGGCAACTTACAGAAGGCAGGTTATATTTGGGCACTTGATTCCAGAGAGATGCAAGATTCATGACACTAAAGTTGAGCCATTACTCCTGGAGCAGGAAGAAGAGAGCACAATATCAAAATGGTGCAAAGTTGGCATTCTTTGCTATAAAAACTAGAACTAAGACTGACAAGATATTCTCCACAAAGTTCTTTGCCAAAGAGATGAAGTGTTGTGAAGCTGTGATAGCTTTATAATGGTTTTATATTTAAGCAAATGTTCTAGTTTTTTATTTTGGAAGGGACAGTTGAGACAAGGTTTTGCTATCTATATTCCTGGCAGGAATAAAACTGACTGTGTAATTCAAGCTTGCCTTCTTTTCATGGAAAGTCTTTTGCTTCAGCTTCCCATTTAATTTAGATTACAGGCATGAGCCACCATGCCTGCTAGACTCTCAGCTTTTATATAATTGCACTAATTATTCACTAGTTGTGGATTAGCAGTAAGTTGTGACTTCGAACAACATTGACCTCTTCAGTTAAGGCAATTTCTGTTGAGGGCTGATTGCTTTGCCATTCAAACTTCCGATAGTTGGAGGCATTAAGGCCTTCAATATTTGGAGTATTACAGCATTCAATAGTCCAGGGAGCTTACCCACAGAGCTATGCTTCACTGTGAAAGAGCTATGGTCAGGGACTGCAACCTCATGTTCTGCTCTTGGGGATTTCAAAATCTTATTCCCCCAAGTTTTGTTTATTTAATAATAAAGATGCACCCAAGATCGCTTTAGATATTTGGGATGTAGCATAGAGTAAGACATACATGGTCCTTAACCTCAAGAACCTAAACACCATGAGAGAATTATATTTTGTGTTTAAATAGCTAATCTAAATCATATGATAAATGTCAGCAACTCTTAAGAGGTAAGCAGATCTAAAACTAGAGACATAGTCCTGGAGCTTTCTAGCCAGTGTGAGCTCCTTTGGGGATTTCATCTTCTGGTGGCTGAATTCCACAGTCAGTGAAATGCACTATATTCTGGTCATTGTGATTTGCTGCTGGGTTGAACTAGGGCATTGACATTGTCATGCATTTTCTTTTAAGCATGCAAATTCAGCTCATTTTCTCTGGCAGATTCTCAAATCCATTTATCAGTTAATTATCATATATTAACACACAAATAGTGGCTGATTAATGAGTAGGGAGGATCAGCTCACTCACTTTTTTTCTTCATATGTTTACTAGTTCTAAAACTGTGTAACCTTTGTAACTTTGAACAAAATTTTTGTCTTTTTAGTACTCCATTTCTCCAATTATGTTTTGTGTTTGGTGCATCATAGGCATTTCTGTGATGCTAGTCAGAGTCCTGACAATTTGATCAGTATAAGACAATCATAGTTGCAAATGTTCATTTTCATTCTCTTGGAAATTCTCTCTCTCTCTCTCTCTCTCTCTCTCTCTCTCTCTCTCTCTCATTCTTATCCCATACTTGGGTTGTTTATTTTTTTTCATATAGGTTGAATGTTTGCATAAATTGACATTTTTATTAACAGATAACTAATATATGTGAAATTTAGTATCAGGCTAGCCAAGGTAGTAATGCCCAATCACCTCAGTAATGAAACTAAATTAAAGCTTAGGAGCCTCTGGGCATAAATTTTAAAATGAATAATTAAAATCTAATCACTTTCCTGTCTAACATATTAAGAAAGGCAGTACATAAGTGGAAGAAATAATATTCAACCTCTGTGTATACACAGAGCTATTGGATCGACACTTTAGACTTAATTAACTAGTCAATTCTTGTTTTTCAACACACACTGGTAGTTCTGAGTCACTGGATTGGTCATGCCAGTCAAAATCAGATTCAAATGACAACCTCATCATTGATGGTTTTCTACAAACTAATTCAATAGCTATTTTGCAGACATAACTTTAGATGCATTTAATAAAAATGAAAAGTCAATAAGAAATGATAGCAACTGTAATTTATTGAGAATATATTGAGGTAAAGGGGACCAATGATGGAAGGGGATGTCTCAGCGGGCCCATGCTGAGGCATCTCTTCCCCCTGCAGGACCAACCACACTACAGTATAGCATAGAATAGAGTTTATTCAGGGCATGGGAGGAGAGCCAGGAAGGTAGTAGAGGCAGAGAAAGAGGGGGAGAAAGGGAGAGGGAGAGGAAGAGGGAGAGGGAGAGGGAGAGGGAGAGGGAGAGGGAGAGGGAGAGGCAGAGGCAGAGGCAGAGGGAGAGGGAGAGGGAGAGGGAGAGGAGGAGAGGAGGAGAGGAGTGAAGTGGAGGCCGGCTATGACCACCTGGAAAGAGGGGAAAGGGAAGCAGAGAGGAGAGAGGGGGCAGATAACCTGCAGGCAGAGGGATGAAACGGCCAAGAGAAGAGAAGAAGGGGCAGGCAGCCCCTTTTATAGTGAGCAGGTCTACCCAGCTGTTGCTAGGTAACTGTGAGGAGGAGCATACCTGTCCACGGCCAAGTAACTGTGGAGGTAGAGTTTAGACAGAATACTAACACATGTGTCATTTTCTTTATCCATTCCTGTGTTGAAGGACATCTGGGTTCTTTCCAGCTTCTGGCTATTATAAATAAGACCACTATGAATGTAATGGAGCATGGGTCCTTGCTATATGTTGGAGCATCTTTTGGGTATATACCCAGGAGTGGTATAGCTGGGATTTGAGATAGAACTATTTCCAATTTTCTGAGAAACTGCCATATTGATTTTTCAAGTTTCATTACAAGTTTGCAGTCCCTCTGGAGAAGTGTTCCTCTTACATGAAATCCTTGCCAATGTGAATTGTCACTTATGTTTTGATTCAAACCATTCTGATAGTTATGAGATAGAATCTCAAAGTCATATTGATTTACATTTCTCTCATGGCCAAAGATGTTGAACATTTCTTTAAGTGTTTCTACCTCTGTTAAGAGTTCTCTATTTAGCTCTATACCCCATATTTTCATTGTATTTTTAGTATGTTGATGTCTAGTTTCATGAGTTCTTTATATATTTTACATATTAGCTCTCCATCAGATGTAGGGTTGGTGAAGATCCTTTTTTATTTTTTAGGCTGCTAGTTTTTCCTTGATAGTGTCTGTTGACTTACAGAAAATTTGCCATTTTATTGCTTATTTTATTTATTTACATTTTAAATGTTATCCCCCTTCCCAGGTTTCCCTCCACAAACTACATATCTTTTCCCTCCTCCCCCTGCGTCTATGAGGGTATTACCCACCCTCCCACCCATTCCTGCCTCAGCACCTTAGCATTACCCTACCCTGGTTCATTGAGTCTCCACAGGACCAAAGGGCTCTATCCCCAGTAATGCCAGATGAGGCAATCCTCTGCTATATATCTAGCTGGAGCCACAGGTCCCCCCATATGTACTCTTTGATTGGTGGTTTAGTCCCTGGAAGCTTTAGGGGTTCTGGTTGGTTGATATTGTTGTTCTTCCTATGGGGTTGAAAACCCCTTCAGATTCTTCAGTTCTTGTCCTAGCTTCTCCATTGGGGTCTCCATCCTCTCCCTCTACTTTCCTAAATTATTTTCTTTCCCCTTCTGAGTAAGAATGTAGAATCTACAATTTAGTGTGGTCTTTCTACTTCTTGGGTTTTATATGGTCTGTGAGTTGTATTGTGGGTATTATGAGATTCTTTTTGGCTAATATCCACTTATCAGTGAGTATATACCATGTGTGTTCTTTTGTTATTGGGTTGCCTCACTCAAAATGATGTTTTCAAGTTTCATCCATTGGCCTGCAAATTTCATGAAGTCATTGTTTTTAATAGCTGATTAGTACTCCATTGTGTATATGTACCTCATTTTCTGTATCTGTTCCTTTGTAGAGGGACATGTGGCTTGTTTCCAGCTTCTGGCTATTATAAATACGGCTGCTATAAACACCATCCTCAAAAATAAAAGAAATTCTGGGAGAATCACCATCCTTGACCTCAAGCTATACTACATAGCAATAGTAATGAAAACTGTATGTTATTGGTACAGAAACAGGCAGGTACATCAATGGAATAGAATTGAAGACCCAGAAATGAACCTACATGCCTTTGGTCACTTGATTTTTGACAAAGGACCCAAAATCATCCAGTGGAAAAAAGAGAGCATTTTTTAAATTTTCATTGGTTATTTTTATTTATTTACATTTCAAATGTTACCCCCTTCCTGGTTTCTCCTCTGCAAACCCACTATCAAACGTCCTCTCCCCTGCTTCTATGAGGGTGCTTTCCCACCCCCAACCCTCACCCACTTCCACCTCATCACCCTAGCATTCCCCTATGGAGGGGCATCAAGCCTTCATAGAACCAAGGGCCTTCCCTCTCATTGACACCAAATAAGGTCATCTACTGCTACATATGCAGCTGGAGCCATGGGTCCTCTTTGGTTAGAGGTTTAGTCCCTGGGAACTCTAGGGATCTGATTGGTTAATATTGTTGTTCTTCATATGAAGACCAAAGTGTAGATGCTTCTGACCTTCTTAGAAGGGGTAAGAATACTCACAAAAGGTAGAAGGTGGGAGGGAATTGAGAGGAAGACAGGAGGGAGAGGGGAAAATTGAGGGCAGGATCAGGTATAAAAGGAGGCACGGATGATATCCAGAGTTTCAGAAAATTGAACACAGGTATGTAGCAATGTGGGATGAGGAATTTGGAGGTAACTACCACAAAGTCCCAGATGCCAAGAAAGCAAGAGGCTGACATTGGCTGAAATACCCAACAAAGGGGAGGAGAACCTGTAGAGACCATATCCAGAAGTTAGGTAAGTTCCCCAGTTGAGTGACAGGGCTACCCATTCATCTCCAAAATTTTAACCAGAATTGTTCCTGTCTAAAGGAAATATGCTGCACAAACAGTAGAGCAGAGCAAAATCCATTCAGATACTGTCATACCTGGGGATCCATGCCATATGTAGACATCAACCCAGACACTATTGCTGATGCCAAGAAGTGTTTGCTGACAGGCACCTGATATAGCTTTCTCCTGAGAGGCTCTACCAACTGACAAATACAGATGTGGATGCTTGCAGCCAATCATTGGACTGAGCACGGGAAGCCCAACAGTGGAGTTAGAGAAAGGACTGAAGGAGCTAAAGGGGATTGCAACCACACAGGAAGAACAACAATATCAACCAAGCAGACCCCCCTGTTCTCCTAGCATTTTCAACAAATGGTTCTGGTTCCACAAGGGGTTAGCATGTAGAAGAATGCAAACTGACCCATTCTTATCTTCTTGTACAAAGCTCAAGTCCAAGTGGATAAAGGACCACCACATAAAACCAGAAACACTGAACTAATAGAAAAGAAAGTGGAAAAGAACCTCGAACACATTGGCACAGGGGAATATTTCCTGAATAGAACACCAATGACTTATGCAATAAGATGAAGAATTGACAAATGGGACTTCATAAAATTTCAAAGCTTCTATAAAGTGAAACACAGTGTCAACAGGTCAAAACAGCAACCCATAGACTAGAAAAAGATCTTTAACAACCTTACATTTGATAGAGGACTAATGTCCAATATATACAAAGAACTCAAGAAACTAGACTCCAGAGAACCAAATAACCCTATTAAAAATGGGGTACAGAGCTAGACAGGGAATTCGCAACTGAGGAATCTCAAGTGGCTGAGAAATCACTAAAGAAATAATCAACATTCTTAGTCATCAGGGAAATGTAAATCAAAACAATCCTGAGATTTTACCTCATACCAGTCAGAATGGCTAAGATCAAAAACTCAGTTGATGCTTGATGCTGGAAAGGATGTTAAGAAAGAGGAACACTCCTCCATTGTTGGTGGGATTGCAAGCTGGTACAACTAGTCTGGAAATCAGTCTGACGCTTCCTCAGAAAATTGGAAATAGTTCTAGCTGAGGACCCAGCTATACCACTCCTGGGCTTATACCCAAAAGGTGCTCCAACATATAAAAAAAATTACCTTTTTATGATGTCCCATATATTACTTGTTTATCTCAGTGCCCATGCTATTGGTATTCTCTTCAGAAAGTCGTGTCCTGTCCCAGTGTATTCAAGACATTCATGCTTCAGTTCACAGAACCATAGAGGAATTAATGGGGAAAATGTATCACTGAGGAAAGGGGAAATGGAATAGATTTCATATGTGGACTGGGGATGGGTGGATTTGGGAATAGGAGAGATCAAAATGGTGGGTGGAAGAAAACACTGGGAGAAACAACTGGAATTGGGGAGCATTTTGAGGGTAAAATGAATCCTAGTGCAATGGAAACTCCATGGAATCCATAAGAGTAACCCTAGAAAAGGCTTCTAGTAATAGGGGACATGGAGACTGTCTTAAACATCTTCTCAAGTGGAGATATTGGGACAGCAAACCAGCTACTAAACCTTAGAACTACAGATTGCCCTGCCTGCAGAGTGTTCTGGGAGCAGAGCTTAGCAGAATCATCAGCAAAGAGACTACACAGTGCATACCATGTTTTTTAATACCCAAGTAATACTTCATTATGCAAATACAATATCTTTATCAATTCTGTTGAGGGGCATCTAGGTTGCTTCTTGTTTCTGGTTATTATGAATTATGCAAGTGAACATGCTTGGGCAAGTATCCTTGTGTCAGGATGATTTTTTGGATATATGCCTAAGAGTAGTATAGCTGAATCTAAGGGAGACCAGTTCCCGACTTTCTGAGGAACTGCCATATTGGTTTCTGTATTGACTATATAAATTTGTGCTCACACCAGCAATAAAGAAGTGTTCCCCTTGCCCCACATCCTCAGCAGAATGAGCTGTCAAATGTGTTTTTGATCTTAGTCATTCTTATAGGTGATGGAATCTCGAAGTAGTGTAAGCCAGTTTAAAAAAATCAAGACTTTCTCAAATACCAAGTTGTATACATTAAATGAATAGTTTTTATATAAATTATATCACAATAACATCATTGCAAATAAAGTTGTATTGTTTGTCTGTTTAGGGCTTTGTTTGTTTTCTTGTTTGTTTTTATATAGTTTCTCTCTAGAATCTTAACTGTTTCCAATTTATTTCCTTCACTTATGGACAAGAATCTTGCACATGAGAGAGAACTGCTTGTTTGATCACTGACCTCTTTGACCGTGCTTTACAATTGTTAATAATAATATAAACCTTATTGTGTCAGAGCTGAGATGGGAACCTACATGTTTTCTACTGAAAAATCTGTAATGTTGTCCCATTATAGAATTCTGATTTGATGATAAGAATAAAAAGATGTTCCATATATAAAATGAAAGATTTTGTAGAATAGCGACAGGATATATTATGATGTGTGTAATTATTAAGTTGAATTTTAATAGATAAAACACATTTCCTTCCTAAGCAAGCATGATATCACAAAAAATATCGTATGCAAATATATCAATAAAGTTGCTGTTAAATTTTACACATTCTATAATTACATATAAATATTTTTATGAATTAAATATCAATTTTCCCTAGACTGTGAAAGACTACTATTATTGTCAAGATGGCTCAAAAGGCAGAGAGTCTTCACATAATTCATACCACCCTAAGGTGTGTTTGTCCTACATTCTGAAATTAAAAGCCAAATGGTCATATAATATTATAATTATTTTTCCTATACAGGAATATATTGATATCCAAATTGCTATCAGGTGATTTTTTTTAGAGGTGCTGATGTGATTCTAAATGTATAATTATGACTCCATCTAAAAATATTCTGTTTTATAGAAACTCAAACTATCCATAACAGTCAAAATTTATGTCTGTTAACAAATAATATACACAAATGTGTTCTTATGTATAACTTTTTAAAAACCATATCACATGTAGCTATTTAAAATAGACCTCTAATTAAAAAATTTTGCAATGATTACTACAATTTACTAGATATATTCATATATAAATATATACATATGTATATTCTCACACATATACACATTCACTCCTTCCATATAAAACTGATTTTTCAAAATATATGTGGTAAATATATAACATATAACATATTACATTGTTAAAATCTTTTATTCAGAAATTAGATATTTTCTGGATGTTAAAGCCAGTCTTAAGCCAATTAGTTGAGTTTTTGTTAAGTTTCAGTTTTAGGCGTGTATACTATCATTAAATTGTTATTTGTACCAAAATGATTAAACAATTTGTTCTACAACTTCTTTCAATGAATCCAAAAAAAAAAAAAAACCACTTTTGGCCTGAGATTATTGCTAGATTTCTCTGTTTTTTGTTTTTTATTTGTATGATTTAGACTCTTAATTGCCTTGATAAATATTTACTGATGAATATGAATTGTTAAAAAAATTGTGATGCTTGGAAACACACCACAAAATCACATTAATACTAACCTACAAATTGATAGAAAGGCCCATGAGAAATCTGTTCATATTTACCACAATTTAATGATCTTGAAAAATATTACTTACTTTGGACCTACCCAACAGCTAAGATGCACAAGAGTAAGAAAATATAAAAGTGTACATTATTATAAAATAGTAGTATTTAGAGGGTATTGACAATGCTCCTTGTTGTTTATATTTCAATGTATTGCTAAGTTTGACATGATTCTTCGAGTAGAAATATTTAATTACCAAAATTATTAGTATTACCATTGTTATTCAAACAGATGAAGAAAGTTTCCAAGGTTGTGACATTGGATTTTGAGAATATTTTCCCCATATTTCACTTAAATTTTCAAGTCTCTTTGTGGATAAATCAAAGACAAAGAAATATTTATTTATCTTTTCTATGAAAGTATAAGCAAACATTCTTTTTTTATAGCCAAATGAGAAATTTATTAAATGAACAGTATGATGACCTAGTGTTTCTAATTTTTGTTTTACTTTTATTAGGTATAGGTATATCTCAGTATAATCTTAGTGGTTATAAATAAATTAGACTCTAAAGTGAGTATCCCCTGTATGCATCTCTAAACCCCTTGATTTCCGTAGAGTCCAGGTATACTATATATATTATTCAATTATCTTGCTTAACACTGTACTGCCAGCATTTGTGGCAGAGTGTAGCAAGATTTAACAAGTAGACATCAGTATGAACAAGTCTCCATTTATGAACCTTTTGAAAAACAAATCAGCAGAAAAGCCAGAGAATTTTGAAGTTGAATAAAGGAAAAAATATGGTATTAAACTAATAGAGAACCTTTAGAAAATATTTTAAAATACCCAAGCCCTCAGAATTAGAATTTAAACATTTTTGCATTAACATCTTAATAGTTATTCCTCCAATACTTTCATTCATTTACATCCTGAATTGAAAGGTGCTTATTAGTATTAACAATATAGTATGATTATTAGTAATTATGGGGGGGTGTATTTACTCTAAACATAGGAGTTAATTCTGCTTTATGTAGACTCATAGCTCAGGAAAACGTCCTAGCATTTTAGTATTTCTATATCAAAATACCCTACTCAGCATGACTAATAAGCTATAGAATTCACAGTTCTGTAATCTGTCCAACATCAAAGTACAAGCAGTTGTTTTTGTTGTTGTTGCTGTTGTTGTTGGTGGTGATTATGTGTGTGTGTGAGAGAGAGAGAGAGTGTGTGTGTGTGTTTGTTTATGCATGTGTATGTGTGTACAGATGTGTAGTTATTTTCATTGAGAACTTGAATATATAATGCAGATTTTTAACCCAGCACTTGCAGCAGATATTTAAACTCCCTTCAGTACAAAACTAAGACAAGAGTTGTAAAAAGGCAAAGAAGTATAATCTTTAAAATTGTTCATGAAAATAAGAAAATATGATATTGCAAATTGTTCTTACAGAAAAAAAAATCCCTATGGATCTTCAGTTTACTGCTATGCCTGAAGCAGTTTAAAGAGCAATGTTCTTCACGAACTAAAAGGGGTTAGTGAATATTGTTCAGGAAACTTATCTGATAGAAAACTGAAGTCAATAAGCCAGAACATATTACATAATACTAGAGCTGGTGGCCAGGAACAGACATAAATGGATTGGAAAATGTGGCACATATAAGTACCAGATAGTATTATGATATTAACATTATTAGTATTGTTATTGAAGTTCCTCTTTCCCACTTCAATGACTATTTTTTTTATCTCACCAGCTTCTTGTCACTTATATTTCTGCTAAACTTCCTCTTACTGTAGAGATCTGAATCCTAAGACAGACAATATTTCTTGCATATTTTATTTCACCTAAGTATTCTTATAAACCTAAACTACCTCTTTGATAAGCCTAATAGCCACTTTTCATTATATTGAAGAATTGGTATTAAAATGATGTCTCTGGTTTACTTATTACTTAGTTCAGTGTTTGGTAAGTGTTTAAACTCTTTGAAAACATGAATTGATGTAGGAAGTTATTATCAGTGTTTAGATAAATCATTTGATATTTTTATCCTATGAAAATATACAAGAAGCTACTACTGTAATGGTTTGAAAAACAGTGAGGCTTCATCATAATTGTCTCTATCCCCTGTGAGTCTGACACTATTTCTACTTTCCCTGAAGATTAAATGATTTGTAAATTATTTCCTTCCTTTGTACCATATGGTAATCATAATTTGTAATGCCATTTTAG
The DNA here is from genome assembly GCF_004785775.1 of Grammomys surdaster. Classification (NCBI taxonomy): domain Eukaryota; kingdom Metazoa; phylum Chordata; class Mammalia; order Rodentia; family Muridae; genus Grammomys; species Grammomys surdaster. The sequence continues at coordinate 4,278,979 of NW_021620798.1, forward strand.
TCATAGTCTTAGGGATTTAACACAGTCATTTACAAGAATTGTTGTGTTTCTTTGAAAAATAAAACACATGGAATTCAGTACCACAGTTTTGTTTTTATGAGCTTTTGAAAAATTTAGTGTAGTTGAGCAAATGCCTGCATGGAACCTTCACCCCTATGTCCTAGTCTTGTTGGAAAGGAAAGGTACATTGCAGGCGATTGAAAGAGAAATATGGACACCAATTCAGGTAGAATATCATCAATCTAGGACCTACCCTGCCTGCAAGATAAGTTGAGACAATGGTGGTTCAGAACCTGTGGCAATACCCAATGACTGTATGGTTTAACTTCAGCCCCACACTATGAGAGGGAGCACATGCCCTATACTGCCTGGGTGGCTGAGAAAACAAGACTGGATAGCTCAGAGAACTAGAATAGAATCAAATAGACTTACAAACAAATGATGTTCTGCCATATTAATAGATTGGTGCCTTATTCAGTCATCATAAGAATGGCTCCCTCTGGCAGCAGATGTAGTGGTTTCAGAGACCCACAACCAGATATTATAGATAGAGAGAATCTGAATTGGAGGTCTACATCAGGTCTTTCCCTTTATAGCCCAAGGAACATCACCAAAGTTGGGGAGGAAAAACTTTAAGAGTCCAGAGGGGATCTCCAGGAGAACATGGCCCTCTGACTCAACTAAGCAGAAATCATAAGGGCTTACAAAAATTGAAGCAGAAATCAGGGGGCTTGCAAGGACTGACACCATGTCCTTCCAGTGAATGTCACTGCTGTTAGGTTCTTTTTTTCTGTGGGACTCCTAAGAGTGGAAGCAGATGTATCCTGACTTTTTTGCAAACTCTTGAGACTCCTTTCAAACTATTGGGTTGCCTTGTCCAGCATCATATATGAAGGCTCTTGTCTTGTCTTATTGTATCTTGTTTTGTTGTGTTTGGTGGTTACCTTTTAAAAGGCTAATTTTTTTTTGGATGTTTTATTTACATTTCATATGTTGTCCCCTTACCCCATCCCCTACCCACCCAGGAGCCCTCTATCCCCTCACCCCTCCTCCTTCTTCTCTGCAGATGTAACCCCCACCTACCCCCCTACTAAGACCTCCCCACCCTCAAATTCCCACCCCCTGGGGCATCCAGCCTTCATGAGGTCAAGGATCTCTTCTTGCACTTATGTCCAGCAGGGCCCTCCACACTTACATATACAGCTGAAGCCATGTCCAGAAGGGCCCTCCACACTTACATATACAGCTGAAGCCATGGATCCCTCCATAAGTGCTCCCAGGCTTGTGGTTTAGACCCTGGGAGCTGTGGTTGGTTGGTATTGTTGCTCTCCTCATGGGGCCACAAATCCTTTCAGCTCCAATGGTCTTCACTCTAACTCCTCCATTGGGAACCCCATGATCAGTTCAATGGCTAGTTGTGAGCATCTGCCTCTGAATATGTCAGACTCTTGAAGGCCTCTGAGGAGACATCCATATCAGGCTCTTATCAGCATGCACTTCCTGACTTCCACATCAGCATCTACCTTTGGTGACTGCACATGGGATGGATACTCAGGTGGAATGGTCTTCAGACAGCCCCTCCTTCAGTTTCTGTCCCTCACTTTGTCTCCATATTTGCTGCCTTGAGTATTTTGTTGCTCCTTCTAAGAAGGACCGAATCACCCTAACTTGGTCTTCCTTCTTCATGAGCTTCATGTGGCCTGTGAGGTGAATCTTGGGCATTTCAAGATTCTGGGCTAATATCCAATAATCAGTGAGTGAATACCATGTGTGTTCTTTTGTGATTGGCTTACCTCACTCAGTATGATAATCTCTAGTTCCATCCATTTACCTAGGAATTTCTTGAATTCATTGTTTTTAATAGCTGAGTAATACTCCATTGTGTAAATATACCTCATTTTTTGAATCCATTCCTCAGTTGAAGGACATCTGGGTTCTTTCCAGCTCCTGGCTATTATAAATAAGGCTGCTATGAACATAGTTGAGCATATGTCCTTGTTATATGTTCGAGCATCTTCTGGGTATATGCCACAGAGTGGTATAGCTAGATCCTCAGGTAATGCTATGTCCAATTTTCTGAGGAGCTGCCAGACTGATTTCCAAGGTGGTTGCACCATCTTGCAGTCCCACCAACAAAGGAGAAGTGTTCTTCTTTCTCCACACCCTCGCCAGCATCTACTATCACCTGAGTTTTTGATCTTAGCCATTCTGATTGGTGTGAGATGGAACCTCAGGGTTGTTTTGATTTGCATTTCCCTGATGACTAAGGATACTTAACATTTCTTTAGGTGCTTCTCAGCCAATCAAGTTTCCTCAGTTGAAAATTCTTTGTTAAGCTCTATACCCCATTTTTTAATAGGGTTATTTGGTTGTCTGGAGTCTAATTTCTTGAGTTCTTAGTATATATTGGATATTAGCCCTCTATCAGATGTAGGATTGGTAAAGATCTTTTCCCAATTTGTTGGTTGTTGTTTTGTCCTATTGACAGTTTCCTTTGCCTTACAGAAACTTTGTAATTTTATGAAGTCCCATTTGTCAATTCTTGATCTTAGAGCATATGCCATTGGTGTTCTGTTCAGGAACTTTTCCCCTGTGCCCAAGTATTTGAGGCTCTTCCCCACCTTCTCTTCTATTAGTTTCAGTGTATCTGGTTTTATGTGGAGGTCCTTTATCCATTTAGACTTGAGCTTTGTACAAGGAGATAAGAATGGATCAATTTTCATTCTTCTACATGTTGTCCTCCAGTTGAACCAGCACCATTTGTTGAAAATGCTGTCCTTTTTCCACTGGACAGTTTTAGTTCCTTTGTCAAAGATCAAGCCTAATTTTTATTCTGAAGGAAAACTAAAGGGAGTGGAGGTAGGTGAAAGGAGAAATTGGGAGTACTGGGAGGAACAGAGGAAAGGGAGACTGTGATTGGGTTGTATTTTATAAGAGAAGAATCTATTTCCAGTAAAAAATAAAAAACATGCGAAAAAGTAACAATTCTCATTATTTCATTAATAAGTATATCTATAGCTATATCTACATCTATATCTATGTCTACCTCTTTTTCTCTGTATCTCTATATCTCTATATCTATCTATCTGTCTATCTATCTATCTATCTATCTATCTATCTATCAAATGCACATCTCATTATAAAGTCTCCTGCCTTAAAAAAGCTACAACAATGACAACAACAACAACAAAACAACAGACAGCCTTGTTATCTATAAATAGCTACAATATATCTCTTAGTAACAAGGACGTCCTTCCTCAGGAATAAGCTATGCTCTAATTTCTTCTCTTTCTACTCTTCCCTAAAGTTATTTCTAAAATTGGAATTTTGAGTAGAAAATATTATTCTTTCAAGTTGAACAAAAGACCATGTAAATTTACTATTTCAACTCTTTAATTGTGAAAGTCTGTAAAAATATATAATTCTCTAGATTAAGAACTAAAATATATACATCTATAATGTATATTTAGGATTAATTTACATATATATGTTATATATGTACTTATAATTAATGGACATTTTCTTTGCAACAAAGAAGACAAAAAATTAAAAGAAAAACAAGGAAATAACTACTTGTTATTCAAAATATAACAAAAGGACAGCTGGACATGATGGTATATATCTGTAATCTTTGCATATGGAAGATGAAATCTGGAGGCATCCAAGTTCAAGTCCAGCCTGTGCTAAAAAAGAAAATGCTTATTCAATTCAATCATATGAGAGCCTGTCTCCTCCATTCTACTACCCCAATGAAGGTAAAAAGAGTCAGATCATGTGACTCTAGGTTTGCTGGATGGAGAATGAACTGCTGTCAATGAATATACATACTGAGAAATGACCTACAGTTTACTTGAGTTTCTGTGAAGTTTTAGAAAACCAGATTTTCAAAAAAAAAGTAGACAAAGTATTCTTTAGTTATGAGTATTGGAATTAGAAAATTTATGAACATTCTGGAAATGGTATGAATCCTGTCCCTATTTATCTCACCAATGAGCTTTAAGTAATTTACTGGGAATCTGTTCAGAGGGGTTACTTGTCTAATCCTCTCTTCCTTCCTATACACCACTTAGCATGTAATCTCCTAATAGAGTAGGAAATAAAGTCAGTTGCTCACCAGTGAATTGACAAAATAATCTCTACAAGTTTATGGTTGGTACTTCTCTTAATTACTTTCCTATTGCTGTGAAGACACATCATTACCAAGGCAACTTATAAAAGAAGGCATTTATTGGGAGCTTGCTTATGGTTTCAGAAGGTTAGTACATTGTCATCATAGTGGAAAGCAGACAGGCAAGGCACTGGAGCAGTAGCTAAGAATTGACAACCTTATCACCAAATTGAAGGCAGAAAGAGAGAGGGAGAGAGAGAGAGAGAGAGAGAGAGAGAGAGAGAGAGAGAGAGAGAGAG
>NW_021620798.1:4283395-4293056 GCF_004785775.1 Grammomys surdaster
GAGAGAGAGAGAGAGAGAGAGAGAGAGAGAGAGAGAGAGAGAGAGAGCGAGCTGTGATGGCATGGGCTTGTGATAGTGTCCCCCCAGCACACACACAGACACACACAGACACACACATGTACACGCATGCTGGCGCATGCACCTTCTCCAACAAGGCTCCCAAACAGTTCCACTCAGTAGGAGCCAAGTATTCAAATACATTAGACTATTCGAGCCATTCTTATTCAAATTACCACATTCTACTCCCTGGCCCTCACTGTTTTACAGCTATATCATAATAGAAAAAGCATTCAGACCAACTTCAAAAGTCCCTAGAGTCTTTCCCAGTGTAAACACTTTTAAAAAGTCTAAAGTATCTTCTGAGATAAGGTAATCTCTTAATGGCCTTGATAAAACCAAAACACAGATTACATGCTTCTATTATATAATGCCACAGTATATACACTACCATTTCAAAAGGGAGGAAATAGCAGAACAAAATAAGACAGAAACTTAGAAGAAACAAATTCATACCTCTGTATCTCATATCAAAGGGCTTAGGTGTCTCTGTGAATCTCTCACTCTTTTCAGCTTTGTTGTTGACTGCAACACACCTGTGTATGTAGAGCTGATTTCAGTCATTGTTTGTAGATCTTCTTTGCAGACACTCCAGGACTATGCATCTCCAATGGAATCTAGACTTCACTTTCATCAGTGTTACACAATGGCCTTTCTGGGCCTTAATCTAGGGGTTCCCCTGCCACATGGCTGGACCTGGTGGCCTTCTTTAACAGCAGAGAAAGAGTCTATAACCTTTATACTCCTGTATCTGTCATGTTTCTATATCCAGAATCTCAACGCTTATAACATTCTTCTGATTTTCTAGTCCAAAGTTCCAGTCTTGAACATTTCAAATAAACAACATGGTCAGACTTGTCAGATCAGTGCAAAACTCCTGGTACCAACTTTCAACTTAGCTATAATTCAATCACTATGAAGAAACACTATGAGCAAAGCAGTTTACAAAAAAATTATATAACTGAAGGCTTGCTCATATTTTCACAGTGTGAATCTGGGATGATCATGGTTGGGAGCATGGCATTCTGCAAACAAATTTGTTAAGAGCTTAAATCTTGACCTGCAAGGTGAAGGCAGAGAGAGAGGAAGAGGGAGGGTAAAGGGGAGGGGGAGGGGAAGGGAGAGACAGAGAGACAGAGAGAGATACAGAGAGATATACTAAACTAGATTAGGTGTGAGTTTTTCTGAAACTCCAAATCCCACCCCCAATGACACACCTCCAACAACACCTTCCAGCCCTTCTTAACACTTTCCCAACAAGCTTTCAAACATGATCCTTATGGAGGCCATTCTCCTTCAAACCCATCATTGTAATTAAGTAGAGGGAAACAGTGGAAGGTGCTTCTCTAGAGACGGAATCTCTTTGACTTTGTAAATGAAAAAAAAAAATATACATGTATATATATATATATCCACATAAGGCAAAACATGACATATAAGAAATATAGTATTTAGTCACATCTAGCTATGAAGCACCATATTTGGTAATATATTTTGCCTAATTCTTTTCCAAAAAAATAAAATATACACTGTTTTATTTTAATTTTTCACAAAAGAAGTTGAAGATTCAACAAATCATTGAATTCTTTGAAGGAGTATTTTAAATCAAATATTTCTAAATCCTTGCATTTTCATCATATTCTATTGTACAGTCAAAATTATCTTTCAAATAATCCAATAAATGAGGAAAGAATGTGATAAAGCTTATATAGTTAACATATAAAATATTTATATGGATATCTCTGGCTCTATTTAATTCTGAAGACCTATGTTCCACTGTGATTAAATCAAAAAATCATATTCATCTTATTAAAAGACCACTATCTGTGATTAAGAATATATTAAAGACTCAGAGTCTAAGCTTGAATGCCTGCCTCCTACAATTAAAAATTGTGTAGCTTTTCTCACATTATCTCATCTTTCTTTGACTTTTCTCCCATACCTATAATAGGTTCCTATGTCAGCCAAACAAAATAATATTTATAAAGAACTTAGAATGACACCTGATATACAGTAACTTTACATATATGTTTTTCAAATATTATAGTTAAATATCTTTAACATATCATTCAAATATAATCTAATTCTTGCTTTTGAGAATTCTCATTTAGATGATATTGCAAAAGCAGACTAGCCCCCCAAAACAACCAATTAGTCATTGCTGGAAAGAGTAAATGGCATCTGAAGTGGCCACAGATGATATTAACTATGTGCTGGAACTTTCAGTCTGCTGAGTATACATAATCCAGGTGACTCAAAAAGTAAATATCTAGCCTTAAAATGGGGAACTCAGAAAATATACAAATACAAAAGAGATGCTACTATGGAATTATAGAAGCAGGGGAGAATTCTGTGCTTTACAACTATAAGAGAATTGATTGTTTTGCATTATCTATACAGTTTTTTGTAATATGTTATAGCAGCTATAAAAATGGCTTAACAGTGGCTTAAACTCTGGAGCTCTGGTTGGTTTGTATTGTTTCTCTCCTCGTGGGGCCACAAACCCTTTCAGCTCCTTCAGTCTTCTCTCTAACTCCTCCATTGGGAACCCCTTGATCAGTTCTAGTGTGGGGGAATAGGAGGATGTGGAGGTGGGAGTGGAGGGAATAGGTAGGGGCACATCCTCATAGAAGCAGGAAGAGGGAGGATGGGATAAGGGGGCTCCTGGGGGTTGGGATAAAGGGATAACATCTGAAATGTAATTAAAATATCCAATAAAAAATGTAAAAAAAAAAGGCTTAGCAGTTAAGAGCACTTGCTGCTCTTTCAGGGATGAAGGCTCAGTTCACAAAACTGTTCATAACTGCCTGTGACTCCAGGTCAAGGAACTCTAACAACCATTTCTGGCCTCTCCAGGTAATAGGCAGGCAAGTGGTATGCATTCATACTTGCAGAGGAATTACTCATTCACATAAAAAATTCAAAACATTAAAATTAGCTTAAATCTTTTTAAATGGGTGAGGCTGCAGAAAGTGGTTAAAAAAATATTTCTCTTTCAGAGGACCAGAATTTGACTCTTAGGTCTCATACCTGGCTACAACACTGCCTCCTGGATGATCTGACTCCTCTGGCCTCCACAGCCAAAGGCACTCAAATCCTTCTCCTCATACACACTTTAAAATAATAAAATCCACCTCTTAAAAAGTAGCACAATAATGGAAGACAAAATGAATGAAAGAAAAACTATCACGGTGCTTAAGATTGAGGATAAGTAATTGCCAGTTTTTAATTGATATAGTACATGTTTTGTCTGTTTGAAGAGAGATGTGAGGCTGAGTTCTGAGCTATTTCTTCTAAAAGAACAGCAGTCTAGAAATGAAGCTGACACCTCTTATTTTATGTAGCTCAGATCTGAAGATGAAAGCAGGCAGAAAAGTCAGAACATATCACCTGGTATTCTATTCAGTAAGATGGACAATTAAACACAATGTGGATTCCAGGAGCAACACATTCATTCTGGGTTAAAGGAAGACAAACAATCTCTGTGGTGCTGAGAGTTGAACATTCTTTATTACTTTAGTCTCTTGGCAAAAACATATTATTTTCAATGTAGGGAAGTCAATTCTTGGAAAGACTACTTACTGTTTACTAAGGAAATAGGTTTCTAAATTTGAAAAGAAGATTATAGTGAATTCAGTGCCTAACAAATACAGAGGCAGATGTTCACAGACAACCATTGGACTGAGCATGGGGTCCCCAGTGGAGGAGTTAAACAAATGATTGAAGGAGTTGAAGGTGTTTGTTACCCATAGGAAGAACAATATCAACCAATCAGACCCCCAGAACTCCCAGGGACTAAACTACCAACCGAAGAGTACACATGGAGTGACTCATGGCTCCAGCTGCATATGTAGCAGAAGATGGACTTGTCAGGCATCAGTGGTAGGAGAGTCCTTCGGTCTTGTGAAGGCTAGATGCCCCACTATCAGGGAACGCTAGAGCAGTGAGGTAGGAGTGAGTGGGTGGGGGAACACCCTCATAGAAGCAGGGGAGGGGGAGAGGATCTGAGGTTTGTGGAAGGGAAACTGGGAAGGGGAATAACATTTAAAACGCAAATAAATAAAGTAATCAAATATCAGCTTTAGTGACAAGAATATTTGTAAACCCTTGTCAACTCCTTTTAAAGATCTGCTAAGTAAAATTATCAAACCTAAGGAAATACATTGGCATTCAAACCTTCTTCTGAGAAATTAGAGTAAAATTATTAATCTGATAAGACTTTAATATAAGGAACACAATAAAATTGGGAAAATACCAAAATATGAAGCGAGAGGTAGTATCCATGATATAAGACTCATAAGTGTTAGTATTAAGTTATGAAGGAAGGCAAAAAAACAAAAACAAAAAACAAACAAAAAATCACCAAAACAACAAAAAATACCCACCAACAACAAAAATACAAAATAACTATCCAGAAGCATAGAAGTCAAGTATAAATTGTTTTAGTAAGATACATGAAATACTTTTGTTAGTAAAAAAAAACACTTTCTTATACTCCAATACAAATCTCTTTGTAATTTTGAGGATTTTATCAAAAATATTATTGCATGGATGTACAAGCATCATTCTAGTTAGCACTGTGAGTGTATGTAGGCATTTATTTTACTGATTCTATGATACTATTTTCCTTGATTTAAAAGGTTTATATGGGGAAGGATTGCTGGCCCCAAAGGGGTGGGAACTCTACAGAAGACCAACAGAGTCAACTAACCTGGAACCTTGGAACTCTCAGAGACTAAACCATCAACCAAAGAGCATACACGGGCTGAACCATGGCAAACCTGTACATATGTAGCATATGTGCAGCTTGGTCTTCATGTAGGTCTTAAACAACTGAAGCAGGGGCTATCCCAAAAGCAGTTGCCTGTCTGTAGGATATGATCTTCTAGCTGGGCTGATTTGTCTAGCCTCAGTGGGAGAGGAAGTGTCTAGCCCCACAGAGACTTGATGTGCCAGAGTTGGGGAATACCCAGTAGGCCCCTACACACTCACAGGAGAAGGGAAGGGGAAAGGATTGTGGGACGAAGGGACTGGGAGAAGGCAGTGACTAGGATATATATATGGTCCACCTCCCACAATATATAATATATATAATATATATAATATATAATATATATAATATATTATACATAATATATAATATATGTTATATATAATATATATTATATATAATATATATAATACATATAATATATATAATACATATAATACATATAATATATATAATATATATAATATATATGATATATGATATATGATATATATGATATATGATATATCATATATATAATATATAATATAATATATTACATATAATATATTATATATAATATATAATACATATAATATATATTATAATATATAATATATAATATAATATATATATATATAATATATATAACATATATATTATATGTATTATATATTATAATACATATAATACATATAGTATTTATAATACATATAGTACATATAGTACATATAATACATGTAATACATATAATTAATACATATAATACATAATACATATAATACATATAATACATAATAATACATATAATATATATATAATATGTATAATATATATAATACATATAATACGTATAATACATATAATACATATAATACGTATAATACATATAATACATATAACACATATAATTAATACATATAATACATATAATATGTATAATATATATAATACGTATAATACATAATACGTATAAAACATATAATATGTATAATACATATAATATATATAATACATATAATACATATAATACATATAATTCATATAATACATATAATACATATAATACGTATAATGCATATAATACATATAATACATATAATATATACATATATAATATATAATATAGACATATATAATTTTAAAATATTAAATATTAAAATATAGAAGTCTTTCTAAAGTGTTTCTTTAACCCGTTTTGTGAAATCCTTTAAGATTGTAGTTTCTACTAAAGTTTCATATTTTGATGGATTCTATTATATTCTGTCTTGTTCCTTAACCACAGAGAAACACTTCCAAAATGAGAGCACAAGAATATCCAGTCTTTCTGTCACCAAGTAAACATAAAATAAATACCACTCTACATTTAAATTTTCTGAATATTTTTGGTAATACATAGCAGACAAAAGCACAAGTATGTGAGAAATTATTACAACCTCAAAGCTGTATTAGTTAAGCTGTAATAAAGAATGTCATTTCTTTTCCTATCTCAATCTGAGGCTCAGAAAACTGGATAAATAACCATATCCTAACTCCTCCTACTGACTTATGATCCATTTTCTGGGCCTCATTATGCAACTCTGGCTGGCCTGGAATTTGCTTTGTATTACATACCAGCAAGACCTCTAACTTGCAACTGTCCTCTAGTTTATATCTGAGAATGGAGGATTGCAAATGTTGGATTTACTTTGGCAATATGGTTAGAATATATCTGGCTCAAAACTATGACATATCACACTAGCTAAAACATTTGAAGGCATTAAAAAGGATTTACATGCCAAGAAGAAGTCATCTAGCTCTAGTGGCTCACTCCAGTGTTACAATCTGAATCCACTGATTCCACCTATGTGGAAGACCTCTTTTATGACCCCAACTTAAAATGTTTGATTTCCTTTCTTCTCTCAGCAGACCTTCTTGTTTGTTAGACTCTGTGCCTCCTAAAAACCAGACTGTTCCTAACAATTAAGAGCAACAGCTGGACCTCTTCGCATAGTATTGTTGTAACTCTTGGGATGTTCTAAGACTAGAATTATGCTTTGAAGTGAGCAAACAGAATCTTCAGCAGTTGATTCCCTGTTCTTTGGGATTTCTGTTACCTTTTACTTAAAGAAGAATTGACAGTTTGTGGAAAGCTGATCATATAAACACAATGCCAATTTTACAGTTGAAATATCATAATAGGCTAGGCTTCTGTTACAAAATTTGGTTCTTCCACAATGATAAGAATTAAATCCTGAAAACAAAGAATATTATGAAATAATAGTCATGATGAGCCTAGATTTCCACCAGGAGACTGTAGCTGGACTTTGGCTATTTTTGTGGACTCTTCTTTCTTCCACCCTTCTCCATCCCTTTTTTTATCTTTTCAATCCCCTAACACTAGATAGAAGAGATAAAAAAATAGATAGAGGGGAGAGGGTGTGCTGATTTGGGGTATCAAATTCCTCAGTGCAAGTTTGAACTCACCATCAGGATATCTAATTTTCCCTTGTTGTTGTATCTTTTTTGTATATGACTACTAAACAAACCACAACCAACAGCAACCAACCAACAACCCACACATCGTCTCAGGGCCTTATCATTCATAAAACCTCTAAGATTACTTCAGAATTCCAAATTCCACACAATCTCAGAAACTATCTGCATTTGCAGAGAAACCCAAATGCCAAAATTATCAATACAGGAGACAGTGTAAACTTGGAGCAAAGAGGAGAGAATAAACCAAATGCAAAGAGAAGAAAAGCAAGGATAATGGACAGGAAATAATGAACACAGAATATACAAAGAGCAGATTATCATGGCATCCAAATGATATCTATTTTAAATAGTCAATAAAAATATACAATTTGTTAACAAAACAGAATGTCCAGATTACTGAATTCCAAATTAAAGAAGGACCAATTAATGAAAAATATAGCAGAAAAAGAAACAATTGGGAAAAGATGGCAGATGTAGCCCACTTAGAGACACTTTTCTTAGCACACATGAGGTCATGATTAATCAATACCCAGAAATATGAATAAAAATTTAATATTATAAAAGAATATAATAGCATATAGTAAGAACAATGTATATTATAAAGTAAATCATAGAAAAAGATAAATTTCTAACCTGACTTAAAATGAAATAGACAATATGAATAGAACAGTACTGTTACAATACTGATTCTTTTTACAATAAAAATTTCTCAGAAAGAAAATCTTTTGCGTATTATCTTCACTGCTCTATTCTATCACATACTCATTGCAAATTTTTTAAGTAACGGTTTTAACACATAAAAGGTAAGAGAAAAGTCTGAAGCATTTTTGTGCAACCATTTGTTGCCATGTTTCCAAAGCCAGGTAATAAAAAAAAAGCACTAACATATTACTATGAAAAATATATATCAATTGATAACTCATACATTTGTAGGTGTCTTAGTTATTTTTCTATTACCATGGCAAAACAGCATTACCATGGTAAATTATGAAACAATCATTTAAGTGGGCTTTTGGTTTCAGAATATTAGAGTCTATGATGTAGAAGCAAATGAATGATGGCATAAAAATGTGAGAGCATATACATTGATCAATAAGTAAGAGGCAAAGAAGGAGCATACTAGGAATTGGAAGAGTTTTTTGAAATATAAAACTACACCACTTGCCACAGTGTCATACCTATTCCAAAAAGGCTTTGCCTGCTAATCCTTCCCAAACAGTCTCACCAACTGGAGAACAAGTATTCAAACATGTAAGCCTATTGGAGCCATTTTCATTCAAACTACCCCACAAGATGTGAATGGTACATGACACAGCTATTGGATAAAACAGACTTATGATTAAATACTTCTTTACAAAGTTACACATAAGATAAATGATAACATATGTCTAGATAAGGACATCTAGGCCATTAATTTTATTAATATATAGAACAACTGGGTTGAATTTTAAGAAGAAAACAGAAGCATTGATAAACACTAAAATGATGACTACAATATACAAGGATGGATGAAATACTTCACATGAATTGAGCAAAAGAGTAATTTGCAACATTTTCCAGGATTGAGCAATTGCCAGGACACAATCCTAAACTCAATATATTTAAAAGGTTCTATAAAGAACTCAAGGAATTAAAACAGAAATATATTTATAAAATTTACAAAGTAAAAAAATATGCTTAAATAACAATTAGGTCAAAAAAAGAATCACATGAGAATCTAGAACATATTTTGATATGAATAAAAATTGAGGCTTTGTTTGTACCAAATCTTGTAAAGCTCTATTTTTGGGGAAATTTGTAGCTTCGTACACATAGGATCTTTAAATAAGTATTGCTTAGATAAAAAAATTACAAATAAAAATGTAAACTCATATATTTCATGAATACAAATGTAAATCTTAAACAATATGCATGCAAAATATTCATAATAATAATTTAGTAGTCCAGACTGCTTTTGATTTACTTACAGATTTCTCTTTACAGTATTTTGTAGTTTTCATTTTACAATTGTGGAAGCATTTGAATGAAGACAGAAGTTCAAACTTTGTACACATGAGCAAAGTGATGTATCACCAAGATATACCTGTCTTGTGTATCCCAAATTGGCTTCCAACTCATGATTCTCCTTCTCTAGCTTTCCAAGTGCTGAGATTACACCTACATACTTGTACCATCACATCTAGTTCTGGAAAGTGGTCATTTATTTTTCTAATTTCATATATATATATGTGTATATATATATACACATATATATGTATATGTATATATATATACATATATATGTATATATATGTGTGTGTATATATATGTGTGTATATATATATATATATATATATATATATATGTGTGTGTGTGTGTGTGTGTGTGTGTGTGTGT
>NW_021620798.1:4293456-4346445 GCF_004785775.1 Grammomys surdaster
TAGAGTTTATTCAGGGCATGGGGAGGGGAACCAGGAGGGTAGCAGAGAGAGAGAGGCCATGACCATGTGGAGAGAGGGGGAAGGAAGGGAAGGGGGGAGAGGCAAGGGGCAGAGAAGGACCTTCAGGCAAGAGATCAAGGGAGCAAGAGCTATGTTTTTTGTATACAGAAATATTAATTACTTTTCAGAAGATTTTCCAGTTTAAAACATTGTTAGAATAATTTTTAGGGCTAATACTTTCACTGTTAATTTCTTTGGATTTTTTATGTATGTATGCATGTATATATAAAATCATGTTATCATGAATATAGTTTTAATTCTTCATTATTTTGATGCCTTTTATTTTATTAATTTATCTGATAATACTGCCTAGAATCTTTACTAAAATTTACATAACAATATCTTTGTCGTGTTTCATTTATTAAGCATGATGTTCACCCTGTCTTTTACACAAATATTTTTATTATTGAGGAATTTCACATTTGTTCATAGTTTTCTCATTTTTCTTTCATTAGAAAATTGTGCTGTTTTATATAATGATATTTTATCATCAAATGAGATGGTTTAGTGAAATTTTATCCCATTAATATGTAGGTGCATTATATGAATATTACCATCCTGAAATTGCGGCCATTAGGCTTAATTCTTTTATGTTCACTGACTGAAAGAATCACAGTATCTTTAGGAATTTCTGCATATAAGTCCCTAAGAGACTTTGCCTTATAGTTTTGTTTTCTTGATGGGTTTTTATGCAGTTCTGTTGTTAGAATAATGTTACCCTCAGAATGGACCAGGATATGTTATCTCTTGTTCTAAATTGTGGACATATTGGAGAAAGACAGTATTTATTTTTATTTTTTTATATGCTGCACAGTCTTTTCCAGTTAGGTAATACACAGATATGATAAAAATTCTTTATATATCCATGAAATTGTGAAACATTGTTATTATTTTTATAAGTACATTTTTTACTATTAAGTTAATATTTGTTCTAATCATGTTCAGATTTTCTGATTATTCATATGTGTGTTTCTAAGAATTTCATTTTATTTAATTATTCTAATATTTGTAGAATTACTGATATTTTATATTTAAATTAAATAATACATTTATTTTTGCATTCAGTATTAACATATTTAATTATTGGTTTTCTGGACTTGACATTTCCTTAATCTTAGTTTCTCTAGAGGTTTATCAACTTTTATGGGATGTCAATGAACCAACATTTAGTTACACAGACTCTGTTTCTTCTCCATGTTTCATGTATCTCCACATATCAAGGTTTGGTTTCATTTGGTCCTCATTTTGTATCACAGAACACTTTGAAGATATTTCTTTTTTAAATATAATTTAATTTCTTATAAATTTTCCTCTGACTATTTCTTTGCTGTACTATGTACATGTCAATAATTTATAATACTTGCATTCATTAGTGTTTAAAGTCTTTTTGGGTGAGTTGTGAATTTTGTCTGTGACCTACTATTTAAGACTTTAATTTTCAATATTCTGTTATTAATTTATAGCTTCATTTATTTGTTGCCATTAAGGTAATTTGTGTAATTGTCATCTTTTGAGATATTCTCTCCTGTACCATTGGCAGAGAGAGATAGGTTTTTGTGAGAATGATACATGACCTTTGGTAGTGTGGTAGCTATATCATTTCAGTTGTTATCCCTTATTTTTATTGTACATTTTAAACTGATTTGATAATACATCTACTTTGAGCTACTTAATTTGTTCTATAATCTTCTGTGTTTCAGGACTTTGGGGATGATTTATCCTTCCTCTAAGTGAAGGTGGAAGCTATGATTGCATCAATGTAATTTTCCATGTGACACTTTTCATGTGTCCCTATACACTTTTACATCAGTCTCTAGTCCATTGTGGTACATTGCCCCAAATTTTTAAAAACCCACCAGAGTACCAAATAAAAGAATAATTTTAAACACTGGTGCTCATGTTAAGAAAATGGATGAATGAACAAACAAAATAATCTAAGTGGTTTCCATTTTTTGTAAGGAAAGTTATTATCATTTTTTTGTTTAAAAGAATATATACTACTCATATTAAATTTTTTGCAGACACATTGTTTTTATAGCATTCAGAATATTAAAAATAAAATGTTTGTAATTATGTGTACAAATGCTGTCAGAATTTATCTATAAAGTAAAATTTCAAAAAAGGATACTACACTATTTCCATCATAATTTAAAAGCAACTCTAATTGAATGAAATATTTTCATACATAAATAAGTTACTTTTATAACTTTTATTTTTTTCTCTTGGAATTAGATTATCATTGTTACATATACATATAAATCCACATATGCAACCTGCTTAGGTCAATTATTGGTGATTACATGTATATCATTTTAGGGGTGACCACTTGGAATTTAGTAGTTTATTAGGAAATTTATTTCTTGAGAAGTCTGATTGTCATTATCTCAGCAATCATTAATACTCAGTCCCAGTTGATATATCCTCAATACAACCTCTATACCTAAGACTCAGGAAGTGCAGTGGATGAGGGGACAGAATGATTGTAAGAGCCAGAAGACAAGGAAATATTTTATGCAAATGTATCTTCTATATATGACAAAGATGTGATATTCATAAAATTCCAATAATATGGTAGCCTAAACAATACCTATATAATAGTAACCCCAGTTCATAAACAAAGATTTTTTCTGTCTAGCACACAATCTCTTGTTCTGTACCATGGGTTGTTTCTATTTCATGCTCAATTACAATTTATCAACCTCAAAGTTAAATTTCATGGTTTTGACCCAAGATGCATTAAAGCTCATAACAATAACTCAGCTCATGTGTGATTTTTTTTAAGAACATGAGCATTAGGAGAACAGAACACATAGGCTTAGAGGAGTATAATCCTCGATGTGAATTACACATAATTAGAATAACATCATATAACAAAAGCTAAATAATGTGTGACATTAAAAAATTTATATATATATATATATATATATATATATATATATATATTGCTTTAAAATAATAGTTTGTTCATTTCTGCTTAAATGGATTCTGTTTAGCACAGCATATTTAGACTTTGTTTGCTCTATTTAAAAAAAGAAGTATTATATTGAGCTTGAATTTTTTCAAGTTGACATATCTATGGTCATCTGAGAGGAAGTCTTAATTGACAAATTGCCTAGATCAGCTTGGTCTGTGGGTATGTCTGTAAGGGCTTGCCTGAATTGTTAATTGACATGGGCTGACCAAGCCCATTTTGAGTACCTGGGCATAAGAGTTCTGGTTTGTTTTAAAAAAAAAAGCTAGCGAAGCAGGAATGGGTGAAGTTTACAGCAAGCAGTGTTCTTTTGTGTTCTATTATTTCAATTCATGTTCTACTATTTCATATTCTACTGTATACACCTGTCTATTAGTTCCCAAGTACGTATATTAGTTAAAAAGTAATGCTGTGTATAATGGCAAGCATTCCTACCTTCAGCATCCTGACTTGAGCCTTGATTTCTATTTATGATGGACTGTGATCTAGAACTATCAGATGGAATAGATACTTTTGTTTCTCAGAGTTCAAATGTTTTATCCTACCAATAGGTAGTAAATTAGAATTAGTGACTATTTTTTTTGCAACTACTTATTTTATGAAAGAAAATGAGCACCATTGAAGATTACTGAGTATTTTTACTCATCTAAGTTTTAAATATTAATACAAGTATTGTCTCTCTGTTAGTTGTTCTGGTGAATTTTAGCTGGACTATGCTACAGTAAACTGACATTTACATTTCCTATTGCAACTTTACATAGGAAATTCATCAGGGTCTATGTCATAAGATTGAAAGTAGGAAATCCTTCTTAAGACAATAGCCTCTTTCATGTTTGGCATTTTCAGCTCGGTAGAGTTGAAGACCTCAGTTTTCTGAAGGTAAAACCTTCCATTACTGTCTAAAACCATGATTTTGTTGAATTGGCTTCTGAGATTGACTCATGATGATTTTTGATCTGATGGCACAGAATTGCTAAGAAAAATAGAGGTTAAATTTCTCCTAATAGTTATATGTTCAGAATTAAAATCAATAAAAGTTTAATAAATATGAAACTTGTATGTATTAAATAGACAATTTATTACAAAAAGTAACTTCATTCTAACTGAATGATTATCTCCATATTCTAAATTCTTCTGAAGTCTGAGAAAAAATTAACAGTTAAACTGTCCAATATTACAGAAAATTATCCATGTCTGTAGATTTCAGTGAGTGATTTTGTATTTTTCCTGAAAAGAAATATTTGAATAACTTCTGATAGAAAATGAACAAACCAAAGCTACTTATTTTCTATAAATTCATTTTAATACTAGTAATGAAGTGTCTTAAAATAGTATATAAAATTATAGAATGATTTCTTTTAGGAAAAAATGCTTGCAAAATTCTGATCTACAGGAATAGATTGAATGGATAAATTATTTGTGAGTATCTAGTTTCTTTTACACTTGTTATTAAAATTCTCCTAATAAATCAACTTCAAGGAGGGCTATCAAGGGGACTTAGTAGTTAAAGGGGCTTGCTGCTAAACCAGAAGACTCAGTTTGATCCCTGGAGTACATATGGTAGGAAGAGATGATCAACTCTTTGAAGTTGTCCTCGGATCCCTACACATAGTTCATGGCACAAATAACATGTTTCATAACTCCCAAACACAAGCACCTTAGCATGCACACACATAAACAAATACATATTGCAAAAAGAATATAAAGAAGAAAATCTATATTTATGGCTCAAAATTCAAGCTTGTAGTACATAATGGCAGAGAATTCAAGACAGCGGAGCTTGAGGCAACTGGTCACACCACATTCACAATCAGGAACAAAACAAAATGAATTCATGTGCTGAACAGGTTCTTTTCTCCACTCTTTTTTTTTATTGGATATTTTATTTACATTTCATATGTTGTCCCCTTACCCCATCCCCCACCCACCCGGGAAACCCCTATCCCCTCACCCCTCCTCCTTCTTCTCTGTGGATGTAACCCCTACCTACCCCCCCTCTCCCACTTTCCCACCTTCAAAATTCCCACCCCCTGGGGCATCCAGGCTTCATGAGGTCAAGGATCTCATTTTCCACCTATGCCCAGCAGGGCCCTCCACTCTTATGTATTCAGCTGAAGCCCTGGATCCCTCCCTAAGTGCTCCCAGGCTGGTGGTTTAGACCCTGGGAGCTGTGGTTGGTTGGTATTGTTGCTCTCCTCATGGTGCCACAAACTCTTTCAGCTCTTTCAGTCCTCACTCTAACTCCTCTATTGAGAACCCCATGATCAGTTCAATGGCTAGTTGTGAGCATCTGCCTCTGAATATGTCAGACTCTTGAAGGCCTCTGAGGAGACATCCATATCAGGCTCTTATCAGCATGCACTTCCTGACTTCCACATCAGCATCTACCTTTGGTGACTGCACATGGGACGGATACTCAGGTAGATAGGTCTTCAAATGGCCCCTCCTTCAGTTTCTGTCCCTCACTTTGTCTACATATTTGCTCCCTTGAGTATTTTGTTGCTCCTTCTAAGAAGAACTGAATCACCCCCACTTGGTCTTCCTTTTTTATGAGCTTCATGTGGCCTGTGAGTTGCATCTTGGGCATTTCAAGGTTCTGGGCTAACATCCAATAATCAGTGAGTGAATACCATGTGTGTTCTTTTGTGATTGGCTTACTTCACTCAGAATGATAATTTCTAGTTCCATCCATTTACCTAGGAAACTCATGAATTCATTGTTTTTAATAGCTGAGTAATTCTCCATTGTGTAAATATACCACATTTTTTGAATCCATTCCTCAGTTGAAGGACATCTGGGTTCTTTCGAGCTCCTGGCTATTATAAATAAGGCTGCTATGAACATAGTTGAGCATATGTCCTTGTTATATGTTCGAGCATCTTCTGGGTATATGCCTAGGAGTAGTATAGCTGGATCCTCAGGTAGTGCTATGTCCAATTTTCTGAGGAACCGCCAGACTGATTTCCAAAGTGGTTGCACCATCTTGCAGTCCCACCAACAATGGAGGAGTGTTCCTCTTTCTCCACACCCTCGCCAGCATCTACTATCACCTGAGTTTTTAATCTTAGCCATTCTGACTGGTGTAAGATGGAATCTCAGGGTTGTTTTGATATGCATTTCCCTGAAGACTAAGGACACTGAACATTTCTTTAGGTGCTTCTCGGCCATTCGAGTTTCTTTCGTTGAAAATTCTTTGTTAAGCTCTATACCCCATTTTTTAATAGGGTTATTTGGTTGTCTGAAGTCTAATATCTTGAGTTCTTTGTATATATTGGATATTAGCCCTCTATCAGATGTAGGATTGGTAAAGATCTTTTCCCAATTTGTTTGTTGTCATTTTGTCCTATTGACAATGTCCTTTGCCTTACAGAAACTTTGCAATTTTATGAAGTCCCATTTGTCAATTCTTGATCTTAGAGCATATGCCATTGGTGTTCTTTTCAGGAACTTTTCCCCTGTGCCCAAGCATTCGAGGCTCTTCCCCACCTTCTCTTCTATTAGTTTCAGTGTATCTGGTTTTATGTGGAGGTCCTTTATCCACTTAGACTTGAGCTTTGTACCAGGAGATAAGAATGGATCAATTTTCATTCTTCTACATGTTGTCCTCCAGTTGAACAAGCACCATTTGTTGAAAATGCTGTCCTTTTACCACTGGACAGTTTTAGCTCCTTTGTCAAAGATCAAGTGACCATAGGAGTGTGGGTTCATTTCTGGGTCTTCAATTCTATTCCATTGATCTTCCTGCCTGTCTCTGTACCAATACCATGCAGTTTTTATCACTGTTGCTCTGTAGTACAGCTTGAGGTCAGGGATGGTGATTCCTCTTATGCAATCCATGATATCATCCCAGAAATTCTGCCACTCATCATTGACAGGTACTCATATCTCTATTCAGATGCTCTTCTATTGGCATGCCCAGATTTGTGATCCCAGATGTTTCCCTATTCTGTCACAGTGAGTGGAAATATTTCAAGGCTACAAGATTATAACATTAGGAAATATATTACTTTAAGTCACCATTATTATAGATATGTTTAATTTTGTGTTTATTTGGCTCTATAAATGCTAGACAATTATATAAAAAAGCTGATTAATTTTTGAGCGATAGTTTTTTAAAATCTGTGCTTCTAGTGTTTTTAACTACATCCCTTACCATGAAGGTTTAAGGTAGTCATTTCTACTAAAATAAGGTACTGGATAAGAATGTCTATTAATGATATTATGTAATTTTTGTATTGAAAAATGCTAGCTATAACAATTGATAAATGAAAGAAACTGTACTTGGCCAAGTTGACACATCCAAAACACAACTTCTATACTGAAGGTTCAGGGAACCTCACAACACAGGAGGAGGTGAAAAAACTGTTAAGAGTCAAAGGAGCAGGAAGTATACTACCAAATTCTTTCCTCTAGCTAAAATTTGTAAGCTACTTACCACCATGACATCTTAGCAATATCATAGTTTAAGCAGGACATGAACAAGAATATCCCAGTTGACAAGCTAATGTGGATGAAAAGCTACATATATTTAAATACTGCTCAGAGAGGAAGAATTAGTCTTCTACAGAGATCAATCTCTATTTGTTTATCCAATACCAACTGGTTAACTTTAAACATATACACACACTATTAACACTAAGTGGACTTAACAAGGTTTTGTTAATGTATTTATTCATATATATAAGTATGTGTGTGTGTGTGTTTATATAATAACAATTTAAAGAAAGAAAGGGCATAAGGGAGGGAGAAGTCATGGAAGGAGTTAGAAAGGGACGAGACTAAAGATATACATATAATCCATATAAAAGAAATTTTAAAATAACTTAATTGAAAAAACCTAAAGTAAAAAAATGGAGATGAATGATTATCACACATTTTAACTGATATGATTCTACATATAGTAAATTCAAGAGAATTTTTGGAAATAGAATGAATAATTCATTGTACTTATAAGATTTAAAATAAAGCACAAAATTAAAAAATCTTTTTTTAAAGATTAACAACTACCTGTACAAATTTTCTACTCATGTTAACTTAGTGTATTGCCCATCTTCTTTTTTATCAAAAAATATAGTGCCTACAATTTTCTTTAACCTACACAATTACTATTAATTCAGGGTGAACATCAACACTCTTATAGGAAATGATCAAAGTTGATCATAATATTCACAGACAGAAATAAACAAATATATATAGCATTTTAGTTCTATGGAAATAGTTTATAAAGCTGTAATAAAGTATTATTTTAAAAATAATTGTGTAAGGGATTCAAGAGCTGTTTCAGTGGTTAATAGCACTGGTTGATCTTGCCATGGATTAAGTTTTGATTTCTAGAACCCTCATGGAGTCTTGTACAACCTTATGTACCTCTAGATCTAAGGATCTCGAGTACTTGAGTACTTACATACCAAATTTTTAATCAATTCATTTGTTGGTAAGGAATTAGGTTGTTTTTATATCTATACAAGTTATATTATGTTGTAATGAACAGTGGATAGCAATATTTGTTGAGCATATCCATTTTAATTCAAATAAATAGGTATTTAGGAGTTAGATTATAAATATACTTTTACTTTCTGAGAAAATTCTTTAATTATTTTTCTTCTTAATGCATGTGAATATTTTTCCCTGTATGCATGTCTGTAAATCATGTGTGGGGAATGCCAATGTTATAAAAGTTTTAAGGTGATGGATGTACAAGTTACCTTGATTTAATATTAATACAAGGTTCACATAGAATAAAATATCAAATTTTATGCTATCTGTTAACTCATCAGTTTAAAAATATTGGTTAAAATGCACAATTAAGACATTTCTTTTATAAAAAATAGATAAAGCTTTTAAAGGCAGAGTCATAGTACAAATTAACAATAACAGTAAAAACATTAAGAACAAAGAATGAAACACTGACAGGTAAATAAAAGGTCAGTATTACATCAGGAACAATTTTACCTCAGTGGTACACTAAGAACCCCTACAATTGGGAAATAAGATTTATATTCTGACCCACAAGTACAACAACAAAAATTAAAACTACTTTAAGTTTCTGTTTTAAAATGCTTAGATTGACCATATCTGAGCCACCTGGTAATATTCTACTGTCGTTAGACTCTGAGTTGTTGCTGGAGAAATTGATCAGAATAAAATTTGGCTCTTTATTTCCAATGTCATTTGAACCACACAATGAACTTTGGGAACTAAGCTCATAGATACCTCTGTAAAAATGAAAAGAAGTTGTATGAGTGTTGCTTCGCACTAAAACTCATTTATAGAAGCAGTACTTGGAAAATATGTAAGAATGAACTGATACCAAAAAATGAATGAGTACATTTCATCATATCCATACAATCCTCTGTAATGTAAAGTGAGCTACAAACTTATCTAAAGTTACAATTTCACTTTAAAAAATATCAAGAATACTGTTTGGGGGAGCAATTTATTCTAATATGTTGGCACAATAGCACTTGAAGGAGTTAAATTGGGATCCTCTCACACAAAGCTCTGCTACTTACTCTGTGATCATTAGTAAATTACACAGATGCAGTACTACTAGTTTCATGGTTTGTAATAAGAATACAATTTACGAAGAACTCGGAATTCATGTCATAAGGTTTTCATCAGCATTATGTCCATTAAGACATTAATACATAGCAGGTGCTATAGAAACACTATCTGTTTCAGTTAGTGTTGATTACAGAATTTTATATAACTCCTTATTATTACATGCAAATAAAAACAAAAAACTGCATGCTGTTTAAAAGTGAAAAAAATTGATTATTTGTGCACCAAAATTTAAAATAAATACATGAGAAAACAGGTCATTAGAATATATTTTCACAAAATGTTGAACCTATCAATATATACAAGAAACTAATTCTGTTTGATGCAAAAGGTTAGAAAATTTATGTACTCTAGACTATCAAATTTCCACTATATTACTGAAACAGTTATGTGTTTAATTGTGTCCTAACTCCATAGTACCTTAAGATATGACTTGACTTTTGATTTATGTCTTTGCAAATGTATCCTTCTAAGTTTTAATGAGGTAATGTTGGATTAGAGTAGGCCAGTACTCCAATAAGACTGATGATCTCAAATGAAGGGAACAGTCACAGAAACCCAGAGACACAGAGACACAGGAAGGATGTCACATGCGACAATGATGAAGTGATACTTCCATGAGCTAAGGGTACCAACAGCTGTGAGAAGGAAAGAACAACCATGTGCTACTTCCTATAGTCTATATGAAAAGCCTAGGACTGCCTTCTCCCTAATTTCCTATTTCCAGTCTCCAGACCCCCTCAAATGCAAGGTAAAACATTTGATACTTGTAAATCATCCTCTATTTTGGCATTTTGTTACATTATTCCTAAGAAAATACTATAAACTTCTAACAAAAAAGTATCCACATCATTCATTTTATATCGAAAGTAATGTCATGGCAGTAGTTTGAAGATATAATAAACATTGACACCCTTTGTACTTAAAACTTGCCTTAGATGACATGTTTTCTGTTCAGTTAAGCCAAAGGCTTTCAGGATTGTAGTAAGGAATTATTTGTTTTTGAAACTTAGAAAGTAAACAAACGCTGCTAATCACACTTTCTTACATGTTAAATCTTGCTTACTTCTTACCTGTATGTATAATTTTGTATCAATTACACTAAGCCTACCAAGGATATGGCAAAATATATAGAACTCCAAATGGAATATAACTTTACAGTAGTTTATGTTTAACACATAACATATTGAACAGAATCAGCTGGCTTTGGAGGATTTACAGTTTTCATATATTTATGACAAAAGAATGTGGGCTTTTAGAGTGATAGCTAATCAATTAAAATGTATTATTTTGTATCAAAAGAAAAAAAGGGCATATGGAAGGAGACTATTATTAAAAACTTCCATAGTTTAAGGGAGTAAAGAAGCTACATGAACAAATGAGTCACTAGGAGATGGATAACAAGATTATGTGACTCATAAACTCTAATACATTCTAATAAGAAGCATTTGCTACATAACCAAGTGTGCTTTCATATTTGAAACCCAGCTACCTGACTCACCTTTGAAGTCTGGCTAATAAATGATTTTTTCATTGCTTCATGATAATATTTATAAATAAAATATTATTGAGTACTCAGATTCTAAGAACTAGGGCACTTGAAAGAGTGAGGAAGGGAGATACAGAGCACATGTCTTGATATAATGCTGGCTATTAGCTGTGGTTGGACTGTATGCTTTCTATCCAAATATAAAGTGACTTGGGCAATCACTGTGAGAGTGGATATAAAATTGTTTTCGTATTTTGAAAATTACATGTATGGGACATGATGTTTCAGTTTTATGTTAGAATTAGGTTTACTCTAATAACTAACTTATTTTTTCTGGTGAATAAGAGAGGAAGGCTACATGAATGCTTCTCAAAAATGCTATATTCTGAATAAATTAAATTAAACCCAGAAAGTATATTTTAGATGATAAGGCACTACATTTTCTTTTTCATGAACTTTAGAAAACTTTTCACAAACTTCTATTTTATGTAATTAACTATGTCTGTACATTATAGACTACTTTAAAACCCTCAGCAGTATTTCATGTGGCCGTTTTAAAGTGGAAATTAAAGAAATATATCTCACATATAAGGATACTTACAGTTGTCAATATACAAAAACAGTTGTAAATATAAAATACTAAAATGTATACAATATCACTATACTTTCTTTTCACCAAAACAATTACAATTTTCAAAATATCTTACTTGTACAACTTTGTTCATTTATTTTATATCTAGCACACTTGATTACATTGATTTGCTGATGGAAAGTAGAGATTTTAGTACGAATCTATAGTTGTTGACAAATGTGAGAACTAAACCAAAAGTTATGTTTTCTGATCTCTAAATCATTTATTATCATATTCAGTTTCATTCAAAATATATATTGAGTGTATTGTTCCCCAACATTTCTCTCTTTTAGGTAAAGGATTTTCAATTATTGGATGTTATTGTGATTTCATTGTATTTCATTTTTATAGAAATACACAAGATAATAAATTCATCTCATTATATTTATGCTAATACAATTTTACTATTTCCCTGACAGTTTTTAAAACATCGATATTTAGAAATAGTTGAAAATTTTAAATAAATGGTTATTTAAATTAGAATGAATAAGTTTAAGCAGACAGATCTCTAGTAGACTATAAGAATAAACATCACAAACTCAAGGAAAATTTAAAGGAAAGAAAACCTCTGTGTTCTTCATTTTGTTTACTCTATGATTTTGAATATACCAGTGAATCTGTACCTAGTGATGTGTGAAAATTCATAAAATAGAAATGACTGAAAAAAATCCTCTTCTCTAATTTAAAATATTGTGATATCAAGCATCTAAGTACATTTGTTTCTATATGCTCCTAGCATATCTATATCTGTGGTCTAGAACAGACACTGTACTTACATAAATGTCAGTACTATATTTTTATGTTTAGAAATTTCTTATTTATGTATTTATTTATTTATTTATTTAAAAAATGTTAATCAAAGGTTTTATAAGTTTGGTAATTCTCAATAACAAGATGCCCATACAAACAGAAGTGTAACCCAATACCCAACCTAGATATACCAACTACCTTTGACTGGCAGAGACGCGTGAAAATCCGCCTCCATGTTCCCTCTGCCCCCCCTCGTAATTTTTTCTTAATCTTTAGTCAAACTTCATGTCTAGTCTAGGTGAATGTTAAATATATTCTGTGGGACCTGCCTTGTTGTGAGTTTTTAAAAAGATATAAGTAAGTTGGTAGTATACCTTGTTCTTCAAAGTCTTTTTAAAAATAATGAGAAGGAAAATATATAAGAAGGTGTTCTCTTAATGTTTAAACAGTTCATGTAAGTGTAATACAGACTACTTATGTGAAGTATTTGGGGACAGTTTGGCTTTAAGAAACCTAAATTAATACACGAAACTGATTATTGCACCAGTCATCCAAACAAACTTCAGTGTTTTATGTTGCAACATTCAACCTCAAAGTACATTGGTTAAAATTGAGCACTGAAATTTCTGAGGTTATTCTTAGGCTTTCTCTTCAATTATTTCAAAATGTGTCAACAAATTATTCAAATCCTTTATTATTTCTTTTTAAAAATATTTATTTATTTATTTGCTTATTTATTTATTTATTTTACATGTCTATCATTGTCCCCTGATCTATCCCCCTCCTACATCTCTACCCCCATCGCTTTCACTTCTCCTTTAAGAGAGTAGAGACCCCTTTGAGTATGCATCCCATGCTGACACAGAAAGTCCCTGCAGGACTACATGATTCTTTTCCTACTGAGGTCAGACAAGACAGCTGAGTTGGGTCAACAGTTTTAGGGATAGCCTCTGCTCCAGTTGTTTGGGACCCACATGAAGATCAAGCTGTACATCTGCTACAATACATGAAGGATGCTCCCTGGTTTCTGGTTGAGACTCTGGGAGCCCCAAGGAGTTCAGGTTAGTTGACTCTGTTGGTCTTCCTATGGAGTTCCTATCTTTTTCAGGCTCACAATCCTTTCCTCAACTCTTCCATGAGAGTCCCCAAACTCCATCCATAGTTTGGCTGTGGATTTCTGTATCTGTCTGAGTCAGCTGCTGGGTGGAGCCTCTCAGAGGACAGTTATGCTAAGCTTCTGTCTGCAATCATAGCAGTATCATTAATAGTGTCAGGGAGTAATGCTTGCTCATGAAATGGATCTCTGGGCCAGTTATTGCTTGGCTATTCCCTCAGTCTCTGCTCCATCCCTCATTCCTATATTTCTTGTAGGAAGGATAAATATTGGGTTGAAAATTTTGTGGGTGGGTTGGTGTCCCTATCTCATGCTAAGAGCTCCTG
This sequence comes from Grammomys surdaster, assembly GCF_004785775.1. NCBI lineage: Eukaryota > Metazoa > Chordata > Mammalia > Rodentia > Muridae > Grammomys > Grammomys surdaster. Next base: position 4,307,359 of record NW_021620798.1, read on the forward strand.
CCTGGCTACAGGAGGGATCCTTTTCAGTTTCCATATCCTCACTGCTATGGGTCTCAGCTAAGATCATTTCCTTTGATCCTTGGCATGTTCCCCTATTTCAGGTCTCTGGCATGTCCTTGATATATCCTCAACCTCCCCTAGTCCATGCCAGCTATAGATTTCCATTCATTCTCATGGCCATCTGACTATCACACCTGTCTCTCTCCACACCTCATCTTGAACAATCCCCATTTCCCTCCTCAGTCCATCTGCCATCTAGTTTTCCCCCTCCATCAGGCTCCTATGACTATTTTATTGCCCCTTTCAAAGGGTGACTCAGCATCCCTGTTTGGGCCTTTCTTCTTATTTACTTTCTATGGGTCTGTAAAATGTAGCATAGGTATCCTGTATTGTATGGATAATATCAACTTATAAGGGAGTATATGCCTGTGGGATTTTTTTTGCATGTGTGTTATGTCACTCAGGATTATATTCTCAAATTCCATCCATTTGTCTGCAAACTTCATGGTGTCCTTGTTTTTAATAGCTGAATTGTATTGCATTGTTATGTGTACCACATTTTCTTTATCCATTCTTCAGCTAAGGGACATCTAGGTTGTTTCCAGTTTCTGGATATTACAAATAAAGCTGCTATGAACATAGTTGAACAAGTGTCCCTGTGGTATAGTGGGGCATATTTTGGGTATATCCCTGGGAGTGATAAGAGCTGGGTCTTGAGTTAGAACTATTCCAAGTTCTCTGAGAAACCACCAAACTGATTTCAAAAGTGGTTGTACAATTACTTCAGTTATTGATTTTAGCCATTTTGATGGGTGTAAGATGGAATTTCAGGATCATTTTTAATTTGTGTTTTCTTGATAACTATGAATGTTGAACATTTCTTTAAGTGTTTCTTAGCCATTCAAGATTCCTAGGTTGAGAATTCTCTGCTTAGCTCTCTCCCCATTTTAACCCATTTGGGTTATTTGGGTTGTTGGTAACTAACTTCTTGTGTTCTTTATATAATTTGGATATTATCCCTATGTCAAATATAGGGTTAGTGAAGACCTTTCCCCAATCTTTAAGGTGTCTTTTTGTCCTATTGACAGTGTGTCTTTTGTCTTACAGAAGCTTTTCAGCTTCATGAGATCCCATTTATCAATTGTTGATCTTAGAGCCTGAACCATTGGTTTTCTGTACAGGAAGTTGTCTGGTATATCAATGAGTACAAGGTTATTCCCTACTATCATCTCATGAGATGGGATTTAAAGTCAAAATCTACTTTTTGTTTTATTAGATTTAGTGTACATGGTTTTATGTTGAGGTTTTTGAACAACTTGGAGTTTATATTTTGCAGAGTGAATGATGTGAATCTCTTTGCAATCTTCTACATGCAAACATCCAGCTGCACCAGTACCATTTGTTGAAGATGGTTTCTTTTTTCCCATTATATGGTTTTGTCTACTTTTTCAAAGATAAATTGTTCATGGCTGTGTGAGTTTATTTCAGGGTCTTCAATTCGATTATACTGATTTACCTGCCTGATCCTACAATAATACAATGCAGGTTTACTTACTTTTTTTCTCTAGTACAGCTTGAGGCCAGGGTTAGTGTTACCTCCTGCAATTCCTTTCTAGTTTAGGATTGTTTTAGCTATTCTGGAGGTATTTTTTTTTCCTATATGAAGTTGAGAATTGCTATGTCAAGGTTGTGAAGAATTGTGTTGGAATGTTGATAGATATTGCATTGAGTCTGTAACTTGCTTTTGGTAAGACATCAATTTTTACTGTTAGTCTCACCTATCCATGAGCATCTGAGGTCTTTCTATCTTCTGACATCATCCTCAATTTCTTTCTTCAGCAGCTTAAAGATCTTGTCACATAGGTCTTTCACTTGTTTGGATAGAGTTGCATCAATTAGTTTTGGCTATTATGAAGGGTGTTGTTTCCCTAATTTCTTTCTTGGTCCCTTTATCATTTGTAAAATGATAAAATGGTATAATATTGGGGGTTGCTTATGTGTACTTTAATATAATCAGCAAATAACAATACTTTGATTTCTTCTTTTCCAATTTGTATCTCCCTCGACCTTCTTTGGTCCTCTTATTGTTCTAGCTAGAACATCAAGTTCTATATTGAATAGGTAAGGAGAAAATGCACAGCCTTGCCTTGTCCCTGATTTTAATGGTATTGCTTTAACTTTCTTTCTATTTAACTTGATGCTGGCTATTGGTTTGTTGCATATTATTTTTATTATGTTTAGATATGTGTCTTGTATCCTTGATCCCTCTAAACCTTTAACATGAAGTGTTGTTAGATTTTTGTCAAAAGCCTTTTCAGCATCTAAGGAGATGATCCTGTAAATTTTTCTTTTAGTTTGTTTATATGGTGGATTATGTTGATGGATTTTCATATATTGAACCTTCTCTGCATACCTGGAATGAAGCCTACCTGATCATGGTGGATGATGTTTTTGATATGCTTGTGGATTTGGTTTGTGAGTATTTTATTGAGTATTTTTATATCAATGTTAATAAGAGAAATCTGTCTGAAGTTTTCTTTCTTTATTGAGTGTTAGTGTGGTTTAGGTATCAGGATCACTCTGGCTTCACAAAATGAGTTTGGCAATGTTATTTATTTCTGTTTCTATGTTCTGGAATAGTTTCAGGAGTATTAGTATTAGCTCTTTTTTGATGGTCTGGTAAAATTGGGAAATAAAACATTTTGTCCCTGTCTTTTTGCCTTTTCTTTTCTTTCCTTTCTTTCTATTTTTGTTGTTGTTTTTGATTGGGAGACTTTTAACGACTGCTTCTACTTCCTTCGAGGTTATATGGGTGTTTAAATACTTTGCCTCATCTTGATTTAACATTGGTAAGTGTTATCTGTCTAGTAAATCATTTATTTCATTAAGATTCTCCAACTTTTAGGAGTTTAGGTTTTTGAAGTAAGACTTAACGTTCTTTGAATTTCTTCATTGTCTCTTATTATATCTTGCGTTTCATTCCTGATTTTGCTTATTTGGATACTGTCTTTCTGACATTTGTTAAGTTTGGCTAAGGGTTTTTCCATCTTGTTAATTTTCTCAAAGAACCAGCTCTTGGTATCGTTGATACTTTGCATTGTTCCCTTTGGTTTTAATTGATTGATTTCAGCCCTGGTTTTGATTATTTTCTGCCTTCTACTACCATTTAGTATGATTGAATCTTTTTTGTAGAGCTTTCAGGTGTGCTTTTAAATGGATAGTATGACAACTAGCATTGCTTTCATTGTGTCCCATAAATTTAGGTATGTATGTGTATCTTCATTTTCATTGAATTCTTGAAAGTCTTTAATCTCTTTATTTTTTCTATGACCCAGAGATCATTGAGTAGAGAGTTGTTCAGTTTCCATGAGTGTGTATTCATTCTAGCATTTCTTTTGTTGAAGTCCAGATTTAATCCATGGTGATCTGATAAGATACAAGGTATTATTACAATTTTGTTGTATCTTTTGAGGTTTGCTTTGTGAGCAAGTATATTGTGAATTTTGGAGAAGGATCCATGAAGTGCTGAGAAGAAGGTATATTGTTTTGTATTTGGGTGAATTATTCTGTAAATGTCTGTTAGGACCTTTTTTGTGTATGTGTAATAATGGTTAGTTTCATTATTTCTCTGTATAGTTTTTGTCCGGATGACCTGTTAATTAGTGAGAATGAGGTACTGAAATCTTCCACTATTAATGTGTGGGTTTCAATGTGTGAATTTCTTCTATGATTTTGTTGAAAATATTTTTTACTCCATGGAGTTGGGAATATTCACCTTCTTCTATTCCTATTATTCTTAGGTTAGGTCTTTCCAAAGCATCCCAGATTTCCTGAAAGTTTTGTGTCAGGATTTTTTTAGATTTAAATGTATCAATTTCTTCTATTGTATCTTCTATGCCTGAGATTCTCTGTTCCATCTCTTGTTTTTTGGTTATATGTGTTGTTCTTCTTCTCTTCCCTAGGTTTTCCATCTCCAAGATTATCTCAGTTTGTGTTTTTCTTATTGTTTCTATTTTCATTTGAACACCTTTATTTGTTGTCTTCACCTGTTTAACTGTATTTTCCTGTATGTTTTAAGGGATTTGTTTGTTTCCTCTTTAAAGACTTCTATTTGTTTGATATTGTATTTTCCTGGATTTCCTTAATAGATTTATTTGTTTCCTCTTTAAATGCCTCTGTAACCTTTCTAAGATTGAATTTAAGGTCTTTTTCTTGTGTTTCAGTTGTGTTAGGATATCCAGGTCTTACTGTAGTGGGGTAGCTGCTCTTTGGAGGTGTCATATTGTCCTGGATCTTGTTGATTTTGTTCTTTCAAGAACTTTTAGCCATGTGAATGCTTTTAGTACCTGGCTTTTCTTATTGTTGTAGGTATTGAGAATAGGAGTAACCTCAATGATCATGATGTAACAGGCCTTTGATGGTTTCCTTGGGCTTTATGGTTCAGGATCCACATGTCTGATGAAGGTGGTGTGAGAGGTGTAGGGAGAATGGGAGTCTAGTGGGGATAGCAGGCTGCTGAGGTCAGTTAGGGGTACCCCAGAGGACTCAGCTAGCAGGGAAGATGAGTGGGATGAGGGATTCTACCTGTATGCTTCTGGATGATCAGTTCTGAGGCCATTATTATTTCTAGCTGAGTTCCTTTCATAACATTTTGGAAATCTCTATAGACACATCATTTAAATGGTAGCCCCAGAACCACTAAAAATCCTAATACCTGCAATACAAATTTACAGTTGTAATTTTCTCCTCATATATAAAGGAAATTTGATTTTAATAAGTGAAAAATATAGTAAATGATACATTTAAAAGATACTTGCATCCTGGTGCCTTAATAGGATAAATTTCCTTCTTTTCATTTATAAATATTCTTATACCTTGTATATGTTAATTGCCTGATGTTATAATTCAGAGGTGGACACATAATAGTGGAGTTTGTGAAAGGTAAGTCTATACACTAAGATGGAGAAAATAAGGACAGGGCAATGCAAAAATGAATTACCAAGCCCATAAAACACAGCTGTCTTCAAGCCACAACTGAATCTTTCTGTTCAGCTAATGCCTTGCTTCCACATTTCCCACGTAACCTTTCCAAGGAGGCTGGAGTTTGGATCATTTATACCCACAATGTGCTTAGGTATCTGTTCAAGGAAATCAGAGTAACTGCCTGTGTCCTCCTTAGGTCATAATTTATGATGGTTTTGGGTTCTGTTTCACCTTCTTCATTTACAGGTGGGACCTGACTGCAAAAAGAATAGGAATCAGTTAACTGTGGCAAGAGAACTTAACTTCTTAAACCTATAACCATATTTATTGCACTTATCATAGTGGTGTGTTTAGATGTAGACATGACCTGGCATGGTCTGATATATGAGAAAGACAGTGTTAGGTATGTTAGCATTTCCAAATCCTAAAAAGGAACATGTTTCTGTTTCCAGAAAATAGGATCAAAATTAGAAGTGCAATTCTGTTTAGTGATTGTAACCAGTCCCTTGCTTGCAGAGTTCTTCAAACCAAAAGGCACTCCATACCCCACAAATGTAGTCACTGGCAGCGTTTCTTTGGAAATTATAAATAATTCACAGGTTGTGTTTTTGTTAAGTACTTTGAACAAGCTTATATCACAGAGAATGGCTTAAAATATAGTTTAGTGTGCCAAGAAAGTTTTACTGTATGGAAGTAAAGGGGCTGCAGATGTCCTGAACTTGAAGAAACATAGCATTTGGGTTTTTTTTTTTTTAATTGAAAATAGATTCCTCTCTCAAACAAAACATCCAGGCCATAGTTTCTCCTCCCTTCACGCAACTCCCCCCTCACCATCTTCTCTCCTCTAGAGCCAGTCCTCACCCATCTCCCATCAGAAGAGAGGAGACCTACAAGGATGACATCCAAATATGGCAAAATAAGATACAGAAAGACAAGAGAAAAGCCCACATAGCTAGGCTGGACAAAACAACCCAGTAAGAGAAAAATAGTCTCAAAAGCAGACAAAAGAGTCAGAGATAAATGTTCTTCCACTATTAGGAGTTTCAAAACCCACCAAGCTAGTGGCATACATGAAAGAGGACCTGATGCAGACTCATGTAGGTCTGTGCTTGCTGGTTCAGTCCATATGAGCCCGGTTAGGTGATTCAGTAAACCTTGTTCTCCTGGTGTCTTTCATCCCCTCTGGCTTCTATAGTCTTTCCTCCCCATCTTCCATGGGGCTCCAAGAACCCTTAGGAGAGGGACCAGTAGAAACCTCCAATTTATATTCTTTGTCCACATAATGTCTCCTAGTGGGTCTGTGCATCCACTCCCATCTGCTGCCAGAAGAAGCCCTTCTGATGAGTATTGGAAAAGGCACTGAACTATGAGTGTAGTGGAATATCGTTAGGAATAATTGCTTTGATGGTTTAGACATGCCAGAAACATAGTAATACTAAAAGAATATTTTCATTATGTATTTTGACGCATTTATTTTGAAAAAAAATCCCATATATGGAAAGTGATCTAGACAATGGTGATATTCATAAGGGGAAAGGGGCTATTCTGGTAAAATTAATAGACTTATGTTTATGTTATATATGGTTAAAACCCTGAGTTTTCCAAGATGATCAGATATGGATGGATAAAGAAATAAAAAAGAAATCCAAAGTTTAATTGGGAAAAATGTTTGTATGATAAATTACTGTGCATTTTCATTTAGCATCTCATTTTTCTACTCTAGATGGTAATTTAGTATGTCATTTATCTACTCTGGATTGTAATTGATCCTGTATGTGTCTCCTTTATTTTCTCTTTTTCAAAGAATCACTATAGGATTGTAGGAGAGAAATGGGATGAAGAAATGTAAAATATGAACTTTAATTCTAGCTCTTCATTTACAGGCATTATCATGATGGACAACTCAGTTTCTTTGTATCTGTCTTCTTACCATCTATGCAGTAGAAACAAATTGAATAAGCTTTAGTCTGGTCAGCTCCAACTAAAATAGTAGAGATTTAGATTAATCATTAATGTTTTTCTCACAATTTTGTAAGCTGGCAAGTCCAAAATCAAGATATAGTAGGTTTGTTATGTGGTGAAATCTGACTTTCTGGTTAAGAGATTACAGAAATTGAACATGTTATGTATTTTGCAAGTACAAACACAGAACAGTGATGAGCTAGATAGATATATTCCATTCTACAACTGAAACAGGGAAAGAAGAAACTTTAGGGGACCCTAAGTAAGCGTCAAATCTAATGAGTCAAGTCTTACTAGAACACAAGGCAAACTCATATACAACAAATAGACAAATACACTAAGTCTGACTTCATGCTGTACCTTGTAGCCCCACCTAGCTTGACTGTTCCATCTCCTACCTGTGGAATGACTTAGAGTAGCTTTTAACATGGAGCTTCTTTAAATCTCCTGAGCTAGGTTGTAGCGTGAAATATTAAAAAAAGCAATCTACGTCGTCCAGACAGTGCACCAGCGGGCAGGCTGGCCAATCACTGGCAGACAGGGCAGCCTGTTCTCACCTCCTAACAGACTCTCTGACCCCAAGCTACGAAATCTCTCCACCCAGCTCGCCATGGCCAGTCCCAGGCTTCCAAATTCCCATGGCTTTTTGGGGTGCACTTCTTGCAAACTCATGCTTTGCTGCTGTACCTTTCTCTCTGGAACCCAGTTGAGTCACCTCGTGAAGGAAAACACCACACAAACTTAGTTTAGATTCACAAGTAACACAGTCACTGGGAGCAGCAACTGGCACCCTAATTTGTAAGTCGTTTTATTTAAAATCCTCTGGTAGCAGATGCCAATGGTTCTGCCACCTGAACTGTGTCCCTCCACTACCAACATTTTGGCCTCCTTGCTCATCTCCCTTTCAAAACCAAATCTTTCTTCTCTTCTGCTCCCTTTTTCTGACCTGGAAATCCGGCTTACTCACCCAGTGTTTGGTTCCTTGAAGTCTTTATTCATTAGGGGAAGGTTCAGAAGAAGTCAACTAAGTACCTAATTCACTCCTAATCCCACTGAGCCCCTCCTGGGGAAGCAGAATTAGCATCAAAATAGAAACAGCACCAGGGCTATCCACAGTACTAGGTGTTTTGAAATCTGTTTGGAGTTAAGAGTGGTCATCTATAACCCAATTTTACCTAGTAAATCAGAAGTTTTTACCTAATAGCTTTTATTCTAAATATTTATTTTCTCTTATTCATTCTGATTTTACGATTTTAATTATTTTTTTATTTCCTGAGATTATACTTATGTTATTTCTTCTCTTTGATATTCTCTCTCCAAGCCTTCCCATATTCTGTTTCTTGCATTCTTTCAAATTCTTAGTCTTTTAAAAATTGGTTGTTGTTGCATGTACATATGCATATGTAATTTTTATTAAAATAAAGGTTTCAGTTTCATATTTTGCATACTTTTTACATTATTCAAATAAGAAAACGTTTTTAAAAATTGTGTTGAGTGAAACGTATAAATCTTTGGAAAACTGCGAGTCTAATCATTTAATTTAGCCATTCAATAATATATATAATATATATATTATAATATATATATATATGTCTTATATATATATTATGTAATATTTATATATATTATAAATACTATAATATTTACTTATATATCATATATCATATATTTATTTATATATCTTGTAAATATTATAATATTTATATAATATATATATTTAATTTAGCCATTCAAATATATATATACATGTCTTGGTAGTTTCCTTGGACAAAAGTCTGTGGCACTAAGTTTGACCCCAGTCATTTTTTATTCTTCTTACTTGAGTATTTTACATTATTCTGACCATAAATAACTACTTTTTTAAAAAACATTTATGCTAAGTTGCTAAGCTATCTTACCTACATTCTTCTGAATTGCTTTACAATGTTATCATTAATAAGAAATAACTTTAATTAAGCTGTGCTTCATTACTCCCTTCTCTTAGACTCAACATCTTAATTTCCTGTTTTATTTCTTGAATATGAAAATGTAGACAGACATTTCTGATTTTACTTTAACAAAGCACACTGTTCAAATTAATTTCCTTTGCTTAAATAGAAGGAGTCTAATTAATATTCTAATTTTCATTTTATGATCATTTAGGAACCTATATAACACTAAACAATACTAGCGAACCAATAATAAAACCATCCAAAATATCTCTTAGATGAGCCCTTTGGTGTTTTTTAAAATAATGCTGTGTTGGTCACATCATGAGAGGAGTAAAGCACGATTAAATATCCATCTTTCCTCCCATTTCTCTTGTCACTCTTTCATGAATGTTTCTTTTCTATCAAATACCTCACTTAGAATATCATCCCATTAATTTCTTTTCAGAATGAGCTGTAGGAAATGATAAAGTCAAATTCATGCTTCCTCTCAAGAGGAATGGACTAGCTACAGCTGATTCCAATCTGGGCAATAAAAAATATAGGCAATAAAAATCTGGTTTTATGATGACAGGAACTTGACATATACGCCATCAATTATCAGTAATTGATTAGTCTTTCTTTCTGAGTCTGGACCTGACTTCCTCTGTAGGTAACTTTTTCAATACCATGTTTCAGACACTGACTAACAAGCAATCAGAACTCATACTTAAAATAAAACCTGTTTCTTGTGGTTTCCATGGATTCTTTTTATGAGTGGAAAATGCAGCTGATATAGTGTTTTGAAGTTCAGCCATTTCCTCTGAAATTAAACCACACAGATATTTCTTAATATTCCATGAAGATAATATAAAAGTATTTTGAAGAATTGCTCATATTTTTACTTGGTTTCAATTACTGAAAGTGAAATCAATTTTTACATTCTATAACAATGTTTACATTTCAGTGTATCATTAGAACAAGACTCTACGTACAGAATTTCCATTAGCTTCAATTTGCTCATGGATAAAATGAAAATAGTAATACTATCTCACAGAGCTTTCATGAAGGTTAAATGAGACATTGTGGACATGTTTGCTTATTTTTGTGTTACAATAGAATACCTAACAAAGGAACCTAAAAGACTGACAACAACATAATTTGACTCATGGATTTTGAGGGTCTCATTTCATTATGGTACGGAAGACATGGAGGAATTCCTAGCAGCAAGAACAGGTTCACATAACATTGGAATACTAGGCAAAGAGAGGGAAGACCAGGGACCAATATTCAAAGGCCCAGTTTTAATTAATGGCTTCTCCCAGGTAGGCACAATTTTCTGATAGCATTATATTTCCTCCAAATTGCCACAGCCAAGAACGAAGTATTCAAATATGATCCTGAAGAAAACATTTCAGATGTAAGCCATAAAATAGGTAATCATCTTTTATGCAATTCAGTCACAGTAAATATTAACTTTGCATGTATTATAGCCAAAACCTTCATCAAATTATGATTAAATATTATAAACTTAACCAATTAATAATTATAAAATATGGTGTAAGAAATAAACTTTAAAAGTCTTATAACTCATTTAATCACTGCATCAGAAACTTCAAATGTAAGGAACTAATCAGGGGTTATAGAATATTAAAAGTACTACTCTTCTTTGCTATATGTACCATTACTGCTTGATCACTTTGACCGAGTTTACTTTGTATCTGGCTTCTCAAGTATCAGAATATTACAGGGAAAAATCTTCCTGCTCACTCTTCAACATAAAATAGAATTATTCTAAATTTAGATTCCTCTGCAGACTTTGATCTGCCTAGATTTGCAGTCTATATGAGATGAGTGCCATCCCAACCTTTTTATATCAGTCATAAATTATAAAGCAGTCAAAAATGACCTTTGTCCTTGCTACATTGATGTTTTCTTCAGCTTTCATCATTATTCTACTTCAAATAGATTGTATTTAGAAGACACTGAGTATCCTCAATATATTCTGATTTTATGTGATGCATACCAAGCAAGATGACTCATCTGTACCATGACAAAAATTACATGCAACTTTTTTGTTATTTTCCTGTTTAGTTATAGTTCTTTACATTTGTATAATAATCTACGACCAAAAAAGCACTATCTTTCATTATTTGTTTTTAATGTCAGAGCAATTGTCTGTTGTATTGAGGGAAAACATTGTAACTTTTGCCATACAACCAAAAATAAAACAAATAAACTAAGGTCAAGAAAAGCTAAATATGTTGCGTGCAGTCAAAATGCTGGTAAACACTAGAACTCAGAGAACAAACAAATTCTATGTTAAAAAGTTCAAATTGTAATGGAATCCTATTCCATTCTATTCTTTTTCTTGCTTTTACCTTAAGTTAAAAGCCTTCTTGAATCAAGGAAATTGTCAATTACATGTTCAAAATTCTTTCTATCAGGCATGATTCAGGGCTGTAGGAAAGTTTGTTGCAGTTTGATTTTCTGTAATAAAATGCCCAACTATAAACAATTTTAAGTGATTAGCATGGTCTTCTTCAGCTCAGAAGAGGGAATAGGCATGTAAGGAAATAATTTCTCACTCCACACTATTTAACATGATTTTTCAAAACTCCATTAAATATTTCAAATATTTAGAAAGTACTTATTATCAAAAACTGTAACTTAATATATATATCCATAAAATACATGTGTATATATATATCCATAAAATATATGTATATATACACAGTATATAATAATATACAGTTTAATATTGGGCAAAATATTATGGCATTTATAGGATGTGTTCAACATAAGAGATCACTTTAAAGGATGTCCATGGACATTAGCTGTTCTGGTAAGTAAACAATACACAAGCAACAATCCAAAGAACCACAGTGGTTAGATATGGAGTAAGCGACTAGTAGGACCAGATAGATCTCCCTAGAAAAGGGAAATGGAATAGATTGTTATGTATAGATGAAAAGGGAGACTGAAATCAGAGGATCAAATTGAAAGGGGGAAGAAAGATAGAGATAAGGAAAGAAATTTTGTGAGAGATTAATAAAAATAAGAATCATTTGAGGGGTAATATTGATGCATAATTCAGTAAAGGCTTCTGAAAATATATACAGGTAAAGGTGATCTAGGGTGTTTCTAGGGAAACAACACCATTCACAATAGCCACAAATAATATAAAATATCTTGGTATAACTCTAACCAACAAGTGAAATACTTGTATAACAAAAACTTCAAGCTTTCCAAGAAAAAAATTGATGAAGATATCAGAAGATGGAATATCTCTCATGCTCATGGATCAGTAGGATTAACATAGTAAAAATGGTTATCTTACCAAAAGCAATCGACAGATTCAAAGCAATTCCGATCAAAATTCCAATACAATTCTTACAGAACATGAAACAAATATCCTCAACTTCATATGGAAAAATTAAAAACTAAGCACAGCTAAAGCAATCCTATAATATGAAAAAACTTCATATAATTTTATATGTATGCACAGTAAGGAGGCTATCCTTGTAGCAGGATATAAGATTTCCAACCCAGAGACAATGCTAATGCGCCAGCAGTCTAATTTCCAAATTCATTTAATACAACCGTGACTAGCTGCAGTCCTTGGTCATAGATTTCCTCCTTTTTGCTGTTGTGGGCCTGGTGGAACTGTGGGGAGACACAGTGGGGACAGAGGATCCCTTGAAGACAGCATCTTCTTTCAGAGAAGAGTTCTCTTGACAGGCTGCTCTGATGACTGCTGCTTTACTTTCTATATCTTTTTTGGCTTTCTCAAGGGACTCTCCACAGTCCTTGCCTTTGGAAGGAGCATGAATGTGTTAGGAAAGCAACTTCCTTAGAGTGCTTTCATTTAGGCCCCCATTGTTTTAGCTTCCCAACTATCTTTCATTTCCTGAACATGTTATCTTTTCCTTCAGACTGACTGCTCTCCGAGGGCCTGGAAGATGCTTGGTCCTTTGGGACAGCAGGTAAAAGGGACAAGCCTGGCAATTTGGAGATACTGTTCATCTTCTGGAAGGACTTCTTGGAATGTTGCTGTCTCCCCTGCTGGCTTTCTTAGGGACCTAACTACTATTCTCAAAGATTTGGGTGCCTAGAGCCTTCAGCTTAGGCTCTGTTGGAGTAGCTGCTGCTGAGTTTCCTGCATGGGGCTGGGGAATAGAATTAGAAATTTTCTTGAATTTGGCAATAAAGAAACCATCCATACTGGGAGTGTGAGGGTAGAATAGTGGATACAAGACAGACAGGGCTAAAAGCCCCTTTCTTGAAAGCAGGTACATCCTTCCTGCCCAAAGTCCAAGCCCATGGGCACCAGCCGCAGGTTCCTGTTTTACAAGGCAAAGCCTGCCACCCAAGTCATTCACTTTCACCATAATGGAACAAGTGCAGTAGACCAGGTAGCCTCTAGTCTTGGAGTCAGCGTTGACTGTGTCAATAGCACTGAGCAGCAATTCCTTCTGAAGGTAGACACAGTGCAGCATATCCTTTTCATCCTGGTCCATCTTCACATCAGGATCCTTGGAGCTGACTCCTGTGCCACTACAAGGAGCCCTAGATCAACGTCCACACGACCTTGGGGAACTGGTGCCCATGATAGTGGCTGATAATGGTGTTGGTGACCACCAACCGATGCAAGTTGCCCACAATATTGAGCCCATCTGCATTGGCATAATTGGCACGGATCACACCTGTGTTCTTCATCAACTAAGCTATATAGCTGTTTTTTCCTCCAGTAGCATAACACATGACTAAGATCTGCTCGTGCTCCTGAGCTGCTGGGGTCATGACAAGTAACATACTGAAGGTCCCTGCAGCATATAGTGCCCAGCCAGGAGTAGTGCTAATAGGCCCTGAAGAATCATATCCCACAAGTTCAGACTTGGACCACTTTCCCAATAGATCCAGATTAACCTCATGATTGATTAGAGCCTAAGTAAGGTATAAGCAATTGGTTTTCAAAGTGTTGGTCAGAAGGGTGATTGGCTAGGGCACCTCATTATCTTTTAAGAAGTGTATCAAATCAGAGGGAACAGCTCCATTAGCTTGCTGAGCAGGAAGTCTCCATAAGGATAGTTAAGTGGCTAGAATCTTCTGAAGCTGATTTGGATACTGAGAAAATGATCACTTTTCTCTCTGAGCTCCAAAAATCTAAAGCACACCTACAATATCCTGGATCCACCTGTGAACTTGTTGTAGGTCTGGAGCCTTGGAATCCTGCTCCATCTCTCCACCATAGGCAGCACAAAGGCTTCTTCATCTTCCACACGAATGTGCAAATATTCCTCTGCTTTGTTATCCCTTCTGGGGTGGGACTTAGGGGAAATATTATCATCTTTATCCTCATCAGTGTCCTCTTCACTCCATTGGATCCCAGTGGTGACCTCCTAGGCCTTTTGCTTCAGAGCAGCTCTTTCAATGAGCAACAAGTATTCCTCCTCATTCTCCAGATTAGAGTCAGCTCCACAGTCATCCACCATATACTTACCACTGTCCTCCAAGCCCCGAAGATCTCTCTGGTTCACCATACAATCTTCCTCAGAGTCTTCTTCCTTGTTCCCAACACTGATTTATATTGACTCTGGATGCTTCTTACCTTGAGCCTGGACTGTTCCTTTGGATAACTCTCCAAGCAATGTTTTGATCCCAGGAGACTTATTTGGCTTATGGATATGAATAGATCTTCAACTTCCTCTTAGCTGCCCTCTATGGGACACAACTTGACGTAACAGCATCTTGAAATTCTCACCACCAGCTGCAAGCAAATATATGACCAGTTTGATCTCTGTACTCTCCTGCTTTCACACCTTTCAACCAAGCCCACATTCCTTCTTCATAGGATCCAACTTTTATCCAATGATACTGAAGGCTTGGCTTGCCTAGACCTGGCTTGGGCAGACACAGCCTCTCCAACCAAGGCCAGTTCCATGTGGGTTCAGGCAGACATTTGATTGTTGAAAAAGTAGCCAATAGAAAAATAAAAGCCATACCATGGAAAAAAAGAAATCTTCAACAAATGTTGCTGGTCTAACTAGATGTTTGCATGTAGACGAATACAATTAGACTCATATTTATCAATTTGCACAAAACTCAACTCTGTGTGGATGAAAGACCACAACCTAAACAATATACTCTGAATATGATAGAAAAGGAAATAGGAAATAGCCTTGAAGGCATTGACAGGAGGCAATTTCCTTAACAGAACACCAAAATTGCCTATTGATAAATGGGACCTCATGAAACTGAAAAGCTTCTGTAATGTAAAGGGCACAGTTAATGGGTCAAAATGGCAGCTCGCAGAATGGGAAAAGATCTTCAGCACCCCTACATTCAACAGAGAGCTGATATCCAAATTTTAAATAACTCAAAAAGTTAAATACCAAAACCACAAATAACCCAATTAAAAAGTAGTGTACAGAGATAAATAGAGAATTCTTTACAGAAGAATCTCTAATGGCCTAGAAGCACTTGAAGAAATACTGAACACTCTTAGTCACCAGGGAAATGCAACTCAAAAGGCTCTGACATTTTATCTTATACGGGAACCTACCAGAACTGCCACTTGAGAGGCTTCACCAAGCAACTAATGGAAACAAATTTAGAGACACACAGTGAAGCATTAGGCAGAACATTCAAATCCCATGGAACAGCTGGATAGATTAAAGGTGCCAGAGAAGTAAAGGCAGCCATAAGAAAAAAGACAAAATAAACTAACCTGGGCCTATAGAGACCCACAGAGACTGAAACACCAGAGAGCATGCATGCATGATATTGACCTAGACCCTTGGCACATATGTAATCATTGTTCAACTCAGTCCTAACAGCAGGAGCATGGGGTATATTTGACTCTGTTGCCTGTGAATCCTTTTTCCCTAACTGGAGTGCCTTGCCTAGCCACAATATAAGATACACCTACTCCTACTGCAACTTCCTATGTCAAGGTTGGTTGGTATCCATGGGAAGACTCCCCTTGTATGAGGAGAATGAAAGAAGGCATGCATGAATGGATGGGAGAAGCGGGGGTTGGGAAGAGAGGAGGAAGGGGAAGCTTCGATCTTCATGTAAAGTCAATACATTAATTAATTAATTAATAAAAAAAGTAAAAAAGAAAGAAAGAAAAAATAGGGCACTACCTTCAAAATACCATTAATATACTTTTATGTGTCTAATGGCATGACTGAATTATATTCAGCAATATTAGGATTATTGAAGATTCTAATTTCAATGCGAGTTTATAACAAGACTGAAAATAGACACTCTCAATGTTGCAACATGAAAACAGTTAAACTAAAAAAGAATCATTTTTAAAGTCAGAATTAATTTCATAAGATAAAACAATTCTGAAAACCAGGGCATTAGCAAAATATAGAAGTTCACAACTGTGCTCAATTCCTCTATAGAAGATGCTATTAAAGCCATCAACTGGTAAAGTCAGATGACTGGAAATATTGATGGTTTTCTGAAAGGCCAGCGCTGAAGACATAATCTACTGAGGAACCACAGGGTTTTTCAGTGATTTCACTCCAGGAAATCTGCCATGTTCTTCTAAAAATTCAAAGAATATTTTCTTCCTTCCTTCCTTCCTTCCTTCCTTCCTTCCTTCCTTCCTCCCTCCCTCCCTCCCTCCCTCCCTCCCTCTCTCTCTCTCTCTCTCTCTCTCTCTCTCTCTCTCTCTCTCTCTCTTTCTTTCTTTCTTAACATTTCTGGCAAGTCAAAATTAAAGGGACAACTTTTAGCTACATACAATGTTCCTCAGGAAGACTTGCTCTCTAGAAGAAAAACCTTTACTCAAATATCAGCTTGGCTTATCATGTTTTCAAGAAGGATACTATGTTGGACATATAGGTAGCTTTAAAAACTGATTGTCTCTGAATGTTGTTTTAAATACTGATGGTCTCAGAGGCAGCTTTAAAGACTGATGGTATCTGGCCTTCTAACCCTCTATACTGAATGCTTGCTTATAACTTCTAAAAATTCCTAAAATCTTTCTTGCTTATTCTATGGTTAAAAATCACTGGCTTAGGCTATTAACACCTGTTGCCTAGCAGCAGAAAATTAAGTAAAAAAAATTATTGATATTGTACCCTTCTCAGTCCAGGCAGCAAGAAGCCTCTCTGGCTGGGCTGGTTAATTCTTTGTGAAACATAAAAGAAGAAAATGAAAAGGATTAAAATGATTTATACAGGCAAATATACACAGGCACATATACACTCATACTCCCACACTCTAGCCAGGACTGACTGTCTGTCTCAATCAACTCCTCAAGTATTCATGCATGCTTACATACACACACATATATCTATACACATGTGTATGCTTAGACAAGTAGACATATGCATATGGATGAGTGGATGGATAAATGGGGCAAAGCCCCTCCCCCAAGCCAAACTATCCAATCAGCAAATTTATTTCTTTTCTTTGGCCTTTTTATACCTTCTTAGACAAAATGTTCTTTAGAAAATTACTTAAGAGATAAAATGTTACATAAAATGGGAGTTATAGAAGGATGTTGATATTAAGTTCAAAGCAATTTTTAATTCTAAATGTTCATTATAAATTCAAAGCAACAGTATTTATATGTCCTTGCCTTATCATACCTGTGGCTTTATCCTTGGACCTAAATGTTTTTTCCTTGAACACAAATTTTTCCTGATCTATTTCTCTTTTTAGTGTGATTATAAAATCTCATTGTGTTTCTTATTATGTAAGGCTTTACTTACTATATGAGAAGTGGGCATGTTCTATTCTTGACTCTTACTTTGTCACATCCTTCTATCAAATCTCTAAGACCATCTCTTAAAACTTTCTTTCTAAAATGATTTTAATCAAATCAAGAATTCTATAAGATCATGGATTCAACTAAACAACATTAATTCATAAAAGTTTATCTTTGTGTTGATCTGCAGGAAATATGATCAACAGGGTGGGCTAATCTCCAGGTATTATTATATTGATTTAATGACAGGAAAGGCATATCTGCTGCAAGAAGCAATTCTGAGATGAAGTCTCTTTGGGCCTTACCATTAGGCTCACCCATTAGAGACCTTCAGGAAGGCTGTCTGCTAGCCTTAGCCTATCCTAGATGGTGCCTAACAAACTTCACCTCTTTCTTACTTGGGTCTTCTTTGCTTTGTTAACTTTTTGTTTCACACTTTACCATCAAATCTAGGGGGCTTTGGTGCAAAAACGAAGTAAAATTGTAAGGCTTAGCCTTTGTTTGTGAAGGTGATTCCAATTAAAATAACATTTCAATAATTTGATTATGGGGAAAACCACATTGAGAGCAAGGAAAGTTAGAAAATGTAATGTGAAACATGATATAATGATAAGGTGTCCATTGCTCAGGAAGATATAGTAATCTGTAAAGTGTATGGACCTAAAAATATAGCAAAATATGTGAAGAAAGAATTATTATAATTAGATAAATTCGTTTGGATATTGACAAATCAGGCAGGCAGAAAATCTGTAAGTTTATTATGTATCTGACCATCACTGTCAAGCACTAGGGCCTAATTGATTTTACACAATGCTATATGCAGCCACAGCAGCACACAGATTATTTGGTGACTCATACTCAACAGTTCCTATGAAAGGTCACAATTTATGCAACAAATGGTGCCTCGATGAATTAAGAAACTTACAACGCAGTATCTTTTCTGTTAATAATGGTAATAAAACATGTATAAATGAAGAAACACAGCAAAAATCTCAATTATATAGACATAGAGAGTGTATTTCAAAATAGTAAACATTAAAGAACTTTTTTAATCTTCTATTTATTTGTTTGTTTATTTATTTATTTATTTATTTATTTATTTATTTATTTATCTCAAGATTTTATCCCCTTTCTGGTCTACCCTCTGACTGTTCCATATCACAAACCTCCTCCTTAATCCCCTGTTTCCACGAGGAGTATGTCCCCACCACCCCCACCCCACCAGACCTCTAACTGTGTAGGACCTCTATTCCCTTGACTGAACCCAGACTTGGCAGTCCTCTGCTGTATATGTGTTAGGGGCCTCATATCAGCAGGTGTATGCTTCCTGGTTTGTGGTTCAGTGTCTGAGAGATCCCAGGGGTCCAAGTTAGTTGAGACTGTTGGCCTTCCTATGGAGTCACCCTCCTCCTCTGCTTTTTCCAGCTTTTCCTAATTCAACCACAGGGGTCAGCAGCTTCTGTCCACTGGTTGAGTGCAAATATCTCTTCCCTCTCGCAGTCCACTTTCCCTCCCAGGTCCCTCTCTCCCTCCTCCATTGCGATTGCTTTTCTCTCCCTCCCTCAGTGGGACTGAGGCATCCTCACTTGGGCCCTTCAGTTTGTTTACCTTTAGTCCACAGAACTCAAAAGGATCAACAAGCTTTTTAAAATTTGTATTGCTTATTTTGTTTATTTACATTTCAAATGTTAAACCCCTTCCAGGTTTCCTATCTGAAAACCACTGATTGCATCCCCTCCCCACTGCCTCCATGAGGGTGTTCCCCCACCTATCTACCTACTCCCACCCCATCTCCCAAGTATTCTTCTATACTAGGGCATCAAGCCTTTACAAGACTGAGGGGCCCCCTCCTTTTGATGTCCAACAAGGCGATACTCTGTAACATATGCAGCTGGAGCCATGAATTCCTCCATGTGTATTCTTTGGTTGGTGGTTTAGTCCCTGGGACCTCTGGGGTATTTGGTTGGTTGACATTATTGTTCTTCCTATGAGGTTGCAAACCCCTTCAGCTCCTTCAGTCCTTCCCCTAACTCCTCCATTTTGGTCCCCCTGCTCAGTTAGATGGTTGGATGCAAGCATCCTGATCTGTATTTGTCAGGCTTTGGCAGAGCCTCTCAGAAGACAGCTATATCAGGCTTCTGTCAGCAAGCACTTCTTGAGTAGAGGAAGGCTAAAGATTTTTTTGAGTTAATTTTATATCCAGCTACTTTGCTGAAATTTTTGACAGATTTATGAGTCCTATGGTAGATTTTTTGGGGTCACTTAAGTCTACAATCATATCATCTGCAAATAGTGATATTTTTAATTCTTCCTTTCCAAATTTGTATCCCCTTGACCACCTTTTGTTTTCTAATTTCTCTGGCTAGAATTTTGCATACTATATTGACTAGGTAGGGAAAGAGTGGGTACCCTTGCTTAGTCCATGATTTTAGTGGGATTGCTTCAAGTTTTCTCTCAATTTTCTCTGATGTTAGCTACTTGTTTGTTGTATATTGCTTTTATTCTGTTTAGATGTGGGCCTTGAATTCCTGTTATTTCTAAGACTTTTACCATGGGTGTTGAAATTTGTCAAATGCTTTTTCAGCATCTAATGAGATGATCATGTGATATTTTTCCTTTTGAGTTTGTTTATGTAGTGAATTATGTTGACTGATTTTTATATATTGAACCATCCTTGCATCCCTGGAAAGACCTACTTGATCATGGTGGATAATTATTTTGATTTGTTCTTGGATTTGGTTTGCGAGAATTTTATTGAATATTTTTGCATCGATATTCAATAGGGGAAACTGGTCTGAAGTTCTCTTTCTTTGTTGAGTCTTTGTGTGGTTTAGGTATGAGCATAATTGTGACTTCATAATACAAACTGGGTAGTGTTCCTTGTGTTTCTATATTTTGGAATAGTTTATAGAGAATTGGTATTAGGTCTTTCTTGAAGGTCTGATAGAATTCTTCACTAAAACAATCTGGCCCTGGTTTCTTTTTGGTTGAGAGAGTTTTAATGACTTCAACTATTTCCTTGGGAGTTATAGGGCTGTTGAGACAGTTGATCAGGTACTGACTTAACTTTGGTACCTGGTATCTGTCTAGAAAATTATACATTTCATCCAGATTTTCCAGTTTTGTTAAGTATAGCCTTTTGTAGTAGGATCTGATAAGGATTTTCAAGTAAACTTTTCAAAAATTTTTGAACTAGGTAAATGATAACTTATCAGAATTTCTGTAACTAGAACAGCTTCATGTAATTTTGCATAAAACTTTGCAGACATTTTTGTACATATACTAGAAAAGACAAATGATCTAAAAATCAATCTAAATTTCTATCTTTGATGGTTAAAGAAAAAAAATAGTTTGAGGCCAAAGCAGGACAAATAAAATAAATAATAAAAATTAGAGCAGAAAACCATGACATGTACAAGGTATAAAGTTAATAAGAAAAATTCAAACGGTGATTTTTTTTGAAAAGGCTAATAAAATTAATATATAACGTTCCATTGTAATTGTATGAGTGGAGGATAAGAAAGCACAAACTTTAATATTGCTAATTGGCTAAGATCCTATTTTAAGCTTTCCACAAAAGAATTTAAGTCTCTGTTCAATACCCTCAAGAGAGATGTAAATCCTAATTTTCCCAAACAATTAATTGACAAAAGAGAGGTAATCTCACAAACAGTAGAAGAAGCTATTACTAATAGATATATTATATAGCCTGATTAGTTATCAGCGGTGCTATAACAGTCCTTTGACAAAAGATTATTAATATAGGTTTATATATCTTTAAATAGGGTCTTCATGACTCTCTGATTCTGGAAGAACCAACTCTTGGCGCTTCTGCCCTTATTTTACAAGAACTCTGAAAAATTGACTTTAAAAACAAAAGAGGGGGAATGGTACCTCCCCAGAAGGACTTCCCCTGAAATACTCTCCATCATGCCTTGTTCACTTTTAACTCTCTAAAGCTGAAAGCTCATGGCAAATTTGCTGCTGTCTGCCTCTGGCACCACCGAGACCAACAAAAACTTTGCCACAGATATGAGGAAGGACCCTCTTACCCTTAAAGGGGATGGCCCAGACCCAGTTCCCTTATGAGGCCGAGGATTGATATTCCTGTTTCATACCACAGAAGGCACAGCTAACCAGCTACCAAAAGAGATTAATGAAATAAATAGATACCCCCACAAAGCCAGGCCCAACCATAAATAGGATGAATAACAATTTACATCCAGGGAAGAGAAATCTCCCCGAGAATTCCCTTCTTTTTCCTTTCCAGGTAAAAATGAATCACATGTGATGTCTGCTGTTAGAAGTCCTGATCCAGAAGCTGACCTCCAAAATTATACTACTCAGACCTTTGAAGGGCCACTGACAAGAACATCAAACAGCTAGAGATTGACATCACTAATCTGAAGAAATCCCTCCTTTCACTGTCTGAAGAGACCTCCCAAAATCGCAAAGATCCTTATTGGACTTGATTTACTCTATTACAATAGAAAAGGCTGTGTACAGCTCTTGACTGTGTATAGCTCTTAAAGAAGAATGTTGTCTTTACATAGACAAGACAAGGAGGATTAAAGAAAGCATGAAATAGGTCAGTGAAGGCCCTGAGAAAAATCAGAGAGAGAAAGAGACAGATGAATGCTGGTACAAGAATTGGTTTTCACCCACTCCAAGGTTGTCAACCCTACTTCCTCCCATCTTGGGACCATTATTTGGGTTCTTTTTGCTTATTTCTGCTGGTCCCTGGGCCTCAAATAGGCGGACTCACTCTGTGAAACAACATATAAATAATTTGGTAGTAAAACCTATTCAGATACATTATTATAAGTTAGCTATGGAGGACTACGAGACTCAAGATGAGATTGTTACTTTATACAGGGTGTTTCCAAAACCCATCTCCATCCAACCTAAAAGGGGGGACTTCTGCCCCTAGACCAAGTAGAGAGGGGCTACCCAGAACCCGCTCTGACAGGCGATCTGAATTCTTGCTTAGGCAGTGAGGCTAAGCACTGCAAGGGAATATAAATAAAAGATAAAAATGTCTCTCTGGGTTCCCTGAGGGACAAGCCTGACTGCATAGGGGTTGATGTCAAAAGTATCCCCTCTCCAGGAAAAGGACATTGGGATGAGTATGGCCCTCGTGCCTCACTGGACAAGGACAGGGGGACCGAAGCCATCACAAGGTCCCTTTCAATTACTGGAGGTCAGGCCTCTATCCCCGCCTTTGCAAGATTAGAATTGCCACAGCCCTTTTATACTTAAAGGAGGGAGGAGATGTTAGGGGAAGCCCTGCTAACACACTGAAGGCCTAAAATCAACCATAGGCCTAAAATCAACAATAGGCCTGTCATACATGTATACTAACACCAAGTCTTGGGTCTCAGTGGAAAAACATTGAAACAGATGGCTACAAGCTAATGTAAACAGGCAGCTTTTGTGGAAATTTACAAGCCTGAGTAGTCATAGACCTTGTAAATAGGTAGCCTTGGCAGCCAATACCAACTTAGATAAGGACAAGCGAGTCATAGGCAGAGTCATAGTGACTTGTCCCCTGAACCTTCACCCAGCTGATACCGGGTTCTGAAGATATCTGTATTCCCTCTAAACACCCATACTCCAGTGTCATTTCATTCCCCACATCCTGGCTTTCTGTGTTTATAACCCCTGTGTGAATGAATTATGATTTGAGAAAAAATAAATTATAAAAAAAAATCGAATGTAAGTTTGGAATAGCCACTCAACTACAACAACAACAACAACACAAAGATATGGAAAAAAAAGAAATGAAAGCTATTGCACATGCACAAATACTCACCCCATGGGGCTCTAAGGGATAATAATAAAATGCTATGATATGACTGTATTAGTGGCCACAAATTCTTTGTTTTATTAAATTTATTTATTTATTCATTTAACATTGCAGTATCAGCCCCTTTCTCTTCCCAATACCCACGTAGACCTTTCCCCATCCCACCTTTCTCTTCTCGTCTGTGAAGGTGAAGTCCTCCTCTGGGTGTTTACCCTCTATACTATGCCCTCACTGATCATTAGATCCCTACAGGACTAGGAGCAATCTCTACTACTGAGGCTAGACAAGGCAGACCATTTAGGGACACAAGGTCCACATTCAGACAAGAGGCTCAAGAGTAGCCACTGCTCTAGTTGTTTTTTTTTGGTGGGGGGGGGGGTGCACACATGAAGACCAAGCTGTTCCTATGCTACGGATTTGCAGTGGGCCTTGTTCTAACCTGAGATTGCTCTTTGGTTGGTAATTCTGTCTGTGAGAATGTTCAAGGGTACAGGATAGTTGACTTTGTTGGTCTTCCTGTGGAGTCCTCATCCCCTTCAGATCCTTCAATTCTTCCCCCAACTCTTCCATAAGACTCCCTGAGCTCCATCTAATGTTTGGCTGGGGGTCTCTGCATCTCTTTCCATTGGCTGCTGGGTAGAACCTTTCAACAGACCATTATGCAAACATAAAAGGGTGTCATTTATAGGGTCAGGGGTAGTACTTACTCTTGGGATGTGTCAATTTTGGGCAGTCTTTGGTTGGCTGTACCCTCAGTCTCTGTTCTATCTTTGTGCCTGCACATCTTGTAGGCAGGGGGCACATTTTGGGTTGAAGGTTTCATCGGTGGGCTGCTGTCATTATCCCTACACTGAGAGTCCTGCCTGGGTAGAAGAAGTGGCCACTTCTGGACCCATATCCCCCACTGCTAGAGTCTCAGCTAGAGTATCCACCATAGACTACCTGTGGGTATAAATTCTTAAACCTGAATGAAAGAGTCTGTTGTAGTCTGCTTTCTGAAAATTTGATGAAAAAGTAAGAAAATCAGCTTACAGAAAGGAAGAATATTTGTTGCTTATTGTTTCATAGGTTTTAATAGAAGATGAGCTGTTTTTGTCATTTTTATGACATTTGACCAGGCAGAACAATAGAAAGCAAAACTGATTACTTCATTGTGGCTAGGGAACAAAGGGAATGAAATGATGAAGGGACTACAAACTACATCCTTCAATGATACAACTTCATTGTCTTTGAAATATTTTCATCTCCTAATGTTTCATCTACTTCCCAATAGCTATGGGTTTGTCAATGTGTTAATCCACTGATGAGATGAGAGCTCCAGTGATCCAATAAAGGCTACTAGCCAGTATGTATGGACAATTCTAGATGAATCAAATCTTCAGTGGGTAAACTTTGTATGGAATATCTGATTGATTCCATAACCAGTTTCATAAAATGATCAAAACTCACACAATTATAGCATTTTAATAAGTTTTATATGTTCAATAACTCAAATAACTAAAAATCACATTTACAACAGAAATATATAATGTTTAGGCAATTTAATTGGTGAATACTAACTGTTTTAAAATAGTTCTTTTAGAATTTCATACAATGTATTTTGATTAAATTCATCTTGTTCCCCAGATCCTTTGAAATGTATCCCTTACTTCAACATACATATCTCTCATAGGCTAGTTCCACAATCTATATGCATCCTGTTTCGGTGGATGTTTCAAAATGTCACCAACATGTTGGTGTCTCCACTTTCACAGCTTCATGCAATGGTATTTCATGACTTTTTATCCTGTCATGATCTTTATCTAGGAATTTCCCAAAACACATTGCCTGGACTCAATGTGTCCCTGAAACCATGAAAGAATAATTCAGGGCACGTTCACTTTGCCATCTTCCATTCTTCTAAACCCAGTTCAATGTGGATGACACTGCCAAATTCAGATGACAGTTTGGACAGCATCCATGACCTTGTACAGAACTCTACTGTTATATTTGCAATAGTTTTCTTTTTATGTAATTACTTACCCTTAGGCCTTTTTCTTTCACAGATAGGAAGCATAAGTATGTGGGCCTTTGACCTGAAGTTAACCTTTCTTGTTTTTCTAGCATAGAGCAGTAGAGCTTTCCATAATTGTATAGCTCTCCTTTCAAATTACAGCCTGTAAATTTAAGCCTGACTGAAACACTAAAATTACTGGTACTCTTTTCTTCTTTAAGCTCTATGTTGCATAATTTCTAAATGCCTTTATCACCCTCCAAAATCATTATCAGTAACAATAGTAACATTGTTCCAGTGTTATACTCTATGGAAATATTTTTCCACAAAGAAGTTAGTACATAGTTGTTTTGTTTGCTTAAAAAAATAGCCTTGGGCAAGTACTCAGGACATGAGCAGAAAATCGCCATATTCCTTGCCAAAATATCACAAGAACATTCTTTAGCCTAGCCGATAATATTGCTCCCCCAAGACCTCTTGAGTTAGGTCTCCAGAGTCCAGATTGCTCCGAGCACCACTGACTTCCAGGATCCTCACAGAAAAGGCAATTAATCTTTGTTTATATAACTAAAATGATTTTCTACTCCAAAATTCTAAAGTTTTCTACATTCTTCAAAAATGTAACATAGCCACCTTTATCATGACATCCTCCCCCTTTTTACTACACACTTCTATACTAGTTAGTTTCCATTACTGTTATAAAATACCATGACTAATGCAGCTCACAGAAGAATGGGTTTGTTTGGTTTTCAGTTCTAGAAGAAGGACAGCAGGCGAATTGGAGCAAGAAGTGGATAGGTCAGGTCTTCAACAGCAAATACAAAGTAGTAAGAAAAATCTGGAGGTGAAGCAAAGCTATAAATTCCCAAAGAATGCCCTCCAGTGAAATATTTCATCCACCATTGCCAAATTACATGTGAAAAAGAGCTACTAGGCTCAGCTGAGAGGAATTATTTAGATTAGATTAGCTTCTAAGCATGTCTGTGAGAAATTATGCTTTACAAAATATTTATTTTATTGTTATATGTGGAGGTGCTTGAGTGTATGTTTGTATATTGTGTGCAAAGAAGTACAAAAACATTCAGTTCCCTGGACCTATAGGGAGTTACAAGAGGTTGTAAATTCCCAGATGGGTGTTGAGAACATAATTTAAGTCCTCTGTAAGAATAACAAGCAATCTTAACTGTTGAGGCTCCACTCCATCCCTTTAAAGGATAATGTTTATTAGGTCAATTCAGATGGGAAGACTCACCCTAATACTGGCCATATTATCCTGCATGTTTAGGTATCGAATTTCTGAAAAGTAGATAGCTAGTTACATATAAGGAAACATTTTTCTTGTTTTACTTCTATGTGTTCACTATAACTAGCTGTCTCAAACTCACACTGCCATAATGTGCCCAATACAATGAAAGAATATAACCTTGAACTTTGAGTCAAAAGAAGCACTTTCTGCCTTAAGTTGCTTTTGTCACAGTATTGTATCATAATATCAAGAAAAGAAACTCAGGCAAGTGTTTTCCACACCATTAAAATAACCTAAAACATTGTACAATTTCAAACTCAGAAAAAAGAGAAACAAATTTTTGCATATTCTTCAATGGGACACTTTAACATATTTAAATGTATCAATATTCTTTAATTAATACATTTCAGAATTATACTATAAATCCAGAGAAGATATGCACAAAATTAATACCAGTGACAAGAAGATATCTTATATATATCTTGTGTATATTTTTTGTAATATTCTGTAATATATATAATTGGAAGTATCTGAAGTAATAAAAGCTCAAAATGAAAATCAGTTTGGTGTGTAATAGAAGTTCAGATGACTTACAATTACTAATAATAGATAATGTTAATGGTAAAATATAAAATTAAGAACAATTTTGCAGAAATAAAATTGCACAATCATAAAATAAAAATACGTCAGAAGAGAAATAATAACTAGATTGAGTAATCAGTATCAAATCATTGAATTAGAATATAAACTTATTAAATTTTTCCAAGAGTTTAAAGAAAAGATTAAGCAGTTAAAACAGTGTAATAATGTACACAATATACACTGAACACATCACCAAGTTCCAAATTAAATATGATATGAAGCCAAGAATGAAGAGGAAATATTAAATTCATCAGTAAAATTAATGAAATCAATAAGATCTTGAATGTAATCTTCCTTAGGTCAAAATGAGTCAAAATCGGTGATGGTTTGTTATATGTACTACCTAAGTCATAAAAATATGACTTATGTTGGAAAAAAATCCTTCCATTAGAAAGCTAACTTGGTTGCTATCAGCAATTGAGTGTGGAAACAGCCTGATGACAGGTGATCACTTTCAGCTTTTCCTATTTTCAGCTTAACAGTACAGGAACTACCTTCACAGAAGGCTGAGAGGAAATTGTGTGTGTGTGTGTGTGTGTGTGTGTGTGTGTGTGTGTATGAATGGATGAATGAGTGAAAAATAGCATACATACAAAAGCAGCACTTATAGAAAGAAAAAATCAACAACTGCACCATTTTCTCTGAAAATATCCCACATTCATAATCCTCATAAGCACACTTGTCTCTGCAAATTGTCAGAGTTTGAGGATTTGTGCTAGTTTCTTGAGAAAATAAAGTAAATGTATTGAGTTGAGTTGCTTCTAGATTAAAAGGCCTGAGGTGAACATTGAAACTAGTTGAAATACAGACCTAGGCTGAATGACTGTAATATGGGAATAGGGTGTAAAGCTTTGTTTAAATGCTCTTGAAAAGACAAATCACATAATATGCTTCTGTAAAAGTAATAATATGAACATAAAATCTATAGCGAGTAAATACAAACTGTCAAGAAAATATTTATTAGTAAAGTATGTTATTTATTAACAAATGTAGTCACATGAGAGTCCACTGTTACAGTTATGGAGTACAGTTAAGTAAGTTCAAATATGTATGCCACTATTAAATTCCATCATCAAAATGAATACTGAATGTATACATGAAAAAATACATTGAAAAACCAGCTGAAGGTATTCTGTTTAATAATAAAATAGAAATGTAAGAAATAAGCATAGGATTAATTAAAAAATATGAAGTGTCAATCAGGATGACAAAAAGAACATTGAAATAAATTTATTCTCTGGTGAATTTGTTGATTAACTATCTGAACAAGGGGAATAATTGTTAGAACTGAAATAAAGTCACTTACCTCTAATCCCAGCACATAGGAAGCTGAAACAGGAGGATCTTAATTTTGAAGCAAGCCTAACTTCATAACAAAACCCTGTTTCAAACCGATGAGCTAGAGCTGCTTGTGCTAGACCTTTCAAAAGCCACTAGAATTTTGGAGGATTTGAAAAATAGTTCATATACATGGCTACCTAGGACTAACTGTACATGTTTTAAACATGGTCCTTATTCACATTGTCTTTACTTATATTTGTTTCAGACATAGATACACTTCACCTCAATACTGAAGTATTAAAACAACAAGTGAAATATTATAACTCTCTTGATAGAGATGAAGGAATTTTAAAGAGATATTTGTGTATTGCAATCTGAGTATCAGACTATTGAAAAACTGGACTCCAATGAAATGATAACTTCCTCAGGAATCTCATGTGGTGGGTGGTATGGTGGGAAGGGCAACAGATTCCCTTGTTATCTCCTTAAAGGTGTTTTCACATTTGTCAACCTTACAGAATGAGACTGAAGTCCAGACCTTGATGATCAGTTTTGAATATGACTGTATCTTGACTGGGACTGCTTAGATGTGCATGCCCTTGGCTGTCTGTTTAAATTTTAATTTTATTTTATGAACCTGATGATAAACTTGGTGGGCATGAGGTCAGGTGGAGGTGGTGGCATTTCCTGGATTTCTTTGTTTTTCATTCCCTTGTGGTCATATTGACTAAATCTTCTTTTTCTGCTTTATACATTTAAATGTATTAAAGGAAATACAAACAAACACACAAACAACAACAATAACAAAACCTCCCATTTTGGAGGGCAAACAATTCAAGACCCCATAATCATTGTTTCATAACCAGGAGGATAATCACTTAAACCAGGACATTCGAACTAGGCTTGCATTGTTGAATATGGTTAGGCTATTTGGAATCATTGCATAATCTACCTCATAAATATATAAGTTGGGACCCTATAGTAGATTGATATTTTAGCAAATATTTAAGCATGAATTGTCAGATTGACTACAATACCAAGAAACAAGTCATATCTCTAACCTTTTCTATACTATCCCTTTATAAAATATGAGTTGTATTGACTTTTAGGTAATTTGTATTTCTTTTTGTATGTATATTCTGTAGACATTTTATGCTCAGCAGTGGCATTTAAGAAGGTCATGAAATTATGATGGCATTCTATCTTGATAATACAACATAAATTGAAAATGTCAGGTAAAATATATTGAATACACATAGTGTAAAATACCATAGCTTATTGATACAGTACATAGTACAGTACTTGTTTATAATCGTGACTGACTGACTGAAGGAAACAGCTTCCTGTCATTGTCCAAGTGAACAATGCAGTAGTCAATCCTATCACCATTACTATACCACATATGGGTAGTCAAAGAAAATATCAAAATTTGAACTTTAAGTTATGACCTCTTCAGTATGCATCATTTTACATAATTAAAAAGAAAAAATTGAAAATTATGGACAATTAATAATTAGAAGCTATTTGTATTAACTAAGGTACTATAAAGACCCAGAATCAAGAAGTAGGGAGGGGCTGGAGAGATGGCTCAGAGATTAAGAGCACTGACTGCTTTTGCAGAGGTCCTGAGTTCAATTCCCAGCACCCCCATGGTAGCTCAGAACCATCTCTAATGAGATCCCATGCCCTTTTCTGGTGTGTCTGAAAATAGTGGTAGCGCACCCACATATATAAAATAAATAAATCTTTTCTAAAAAGGAACCAAAATCAATTAGATATGTACTTCTAATGATTAAAACGAATTTTCTAGACACAATTGCAAGTTAGGAATGTCAATTAGTGCCTGTCATGATGAAGAGTCAGAGAATTTGACAAGTGTATTGTGTAAGAAGTAGGAAACTCCAGAACAAGTCAGACTTTTCAAAAGTTTAAGGTTTAGATGATCCTTGGAGTGTTTCTGATCAAGTCCATATTGGAAAGGTAAGGAACAGGGAGTCTAGTGTCCACAAGTGATGACAGCAGCAGTAAATGTGCTTTCTCAAAAAGAATGAATTTTGGTAGTACTGGTTTACCTATATTTACTTTCCACCCTTATTCTATATGTTATCCATGTTCAGGGAAAAGGTTTTACCCTCAGATCCTTTCCTTGGTATCAATTTTCCCCAAAATGCTCTTCCAGAAATACCCAACAGTATTCTTTATCAATTTTCTAGGCATCTTTCATTCTCATTAATTTCGCAATAATGACTAAGAGCCATAGAGTTTGTACAGGAAAAAAAACCCACAAAGTATTCTATGTAAAATTTACACCAATTTAATTTCAGTTGTGAACGAAAGTTTCTAGTTTACTGTTTCAGTCAGCATAAGGTACTAAGGCTACAAATAACATCTTTGTAAATTGTACAACCATTAACATAACTATATGGGGTTGCATATTTTCACTTTTTGTTAAAGATTATATTTTCCAAGGCTGAAATATCTCAGCCTTGGAAACTATTCAATCAAAAATTCATTTTTCTTCACATAACTTCTCAACTTCTTTATTCCTTTCTACAATTACTAGAGTTTACATCTTGCTTTTCGTGGTGGCACCTTTTAAATCCATTTGTTTTCATTTTTAATTATTTTTGCAACTGAACAAATGTGAAGGTATTGGTTTTAAGTTTGCTAGTTATTTCTTCCACTTAAGTCATTTTAACCTACCTTTTTCATTTCAGTTAGAATACTCTTTACGCAAAAAGTTTCTTTAAATTACTTTGTAAAATAATTTTTGTTTCTTTGTTTATTGTCTATTTCCTGTTGAAACATGCTAGTAAAATTACTTAGTGCATTACCCACACTAATGCGACTTTCAAAAATTATTTGTAAATAATTTGTGGTCAGTTTCTAGAGTTATATTATTTTTCTTTGATTGGAACATGTTTTCTTTGCTTGATTATCATTAATAATTTGTTTATATTTTATCTTGTAACATTTCACTGGGACTTTGGCATCTGAAAAGAAAATAGTGATTGTCTCAGTTTTTGTATACTTGCTTTCTGGAAGAGATGATACAGATATCTGTAAAAGTTGTAGAACTTTCCAAACATTTTTTCTGATAAATTTCCCCTGATGACATTGGACTGAAGAATTATACTTGTTAAAAATGCTGCTAAGTTTTATTTTTAGTGTCTTTGAAACTGTAATGCCAAGGCTTATAGTGTTAGGTCAAGTTAAATTAAATCCAGCCCTTTAAATGGCCTACAGACAAGTTATCATGTTGATCATGTGGTCTATCATTTGGTTTTTGTCCCAGGGAGAAGTATTCCCTCTAGGTATTTCAACATTTATATAAGAGAATTATAGAGTATCGCTAAATATGCTGCATTTTTCCCAATAAAATCCATACAAAATTTTATAATCTTCTTTGTGCTATATTTTCTAACTCTTTCTGGAGTACTCAAGAGTTATTCCAAACTGTGTATTACTATTAAATAAGTATCTCTCTAGGGGAAAATGATCATACAGTTTCCTGTTTTGCCTTCATTTGGTATTTAGACAGGATCTTTCTTCTCTCCAATTCAAAGCTAAAGCTACATTAAAGTTCCTGGGATACGAATAGGGTTCGAAGTATGATCGTGACTGCCCTGTCAGAAAAGTTGACGTGAAGAAATCTCATTGATAAGTAAAATGCTTAATGTACAGTATAGGATTTCTAAGTGCTTGTATATTAAATTTTATGCAATGTTATTTTACATTTACTGTGATATAAATGCTGATTTAGGAACAAAAAACAGTTGTTAGTTTGGAATGATTTGCAAGTTTGTTATCTATTCCATGCTACATACACTCTACAAGAGACTTTGAAAACATAGAAACTGATAAGAGAAGTATATACTTCTAATTTATAAGTTAAGAATTCTTCATTAATTATATAGCATTTGATTTGACTTATAAGTTATATATTTGAATGGAATAAGCAGTAAAATGATCAAGATAAGTCTTATGAAGAACACTCAGAAGATACAGAGGGAAAATGTTAGTCCCTATTGCTAAAGACACTATGCACTTTAGACACAAGGCCCAAAGGAACTGATCTGAATCTTATGTGAAAACTTTGCCCCTGAAGACTACCTTTCATGTTGCCAGAAGGCATGATGCAAACCGAAGTAAAGATGCAACAAGCAGTTCTGTCAAGCTATGATAACTATGAGTAAAAACAGTGACCAGCGTAACATGATAAACTCAAAATTCAGTACTGGCATGCATCTCTTGGAGGTAGCCAACAGCCCTCTAATTGAGCTTGAGATTCATTCAATAAGTAGGAAATCATATCTGGTACTAGAAACCTAGCCACCTATCTGGGACTATTGAAGTCATGAATCTTAGAGAATATATAACTGCCACATTACTAAAGGAACATAGTTAGTTCCAAACTACATTCTAAGTATTTATCTCTGTACCTATAGATAACAACAATCTATAAACATATGTCCTTATAACCAGAGAAAAGTGTTGTCTTCAACCTTCATCAAGAAAAATTCTCTTTGAGAAAATTAGAAACCATTACAAAAAAAATCACAACTGATCAAAATATAAAATTTTAGTGCACAGTCCCAAATGATATTTCTATAATGCAACATTTGTACCTAAGGCTTTGGTATTATTGTGGAAATAAGGGGGAAAAGACTAAGAACCAGAAGAACAAGGAATTTGCTGTAAGATATTTGGCCCTAGAAACATCAGAAGCTATTCTGATAAGGTCTTACTAACACTACAGCCTAAAAGTGAGCTGAACAATGTCTTTTACTGCCTTACCTAGTTTAGAAAAACTCATGAGATAGACAGTTTTCTTTTTTTTTTTTTTTTTTTTTTTTTAACTTTTTTATTGGATGTTTTATTTACATTTCATATGTTGTCCCCTTACCCCATCCCCCACCCACCCAGGAACCCCCAATCCCCTCACACCTCCTCCTTCTTCTTTGTGGATGTAACCTCTATCTACCCCCCCACTCCCACCTCCCCACCCTCAAAACTCCCACCCCCTGGGGCGTCCAGCCTTCATGAGGTCAAGGATCTCATCTTCCACCTGTGCCCAGCAGGGCCCTCCACTCTTATGTATTCAGCTAAGGCCCTGGATCCCTCCATAAGTGCTCCCAGGCTGGTGGTTTAGACCCTGGGAGCTGTGGTTGGTTGGTATTGTTGCTCTCCTCATGGGGCCACAAATCCTTTCAGCTCCTTCAGTCTTCACTCTAACTCCTCCATTGAGAATCCCATGATCACTTCAATGGCTAGTTGTGAGCATCTGCCTCTGAATATGTCAGACTCTTGAAGACCTCTGAGGAGACATCCATATCAGGCTCTTATCAGCATGCACTTCCTGACTTCCACATCAGCATCTACCTTTGGTGACTGCACATGGGATGGATACTCAGGTGGAAAGGTCTTCAGACGGCCCCTCCTTCAGTTTTTGTCCCTCGCTTTGTCTCCATATTTGCTCCCTTGAGTATTTTGTTGCTCCTTCTAAGAAGGACCGAATCACCCCCACTTGGTCTTCATTCTTTATGGACTTCATGTGGCCTGTGAGTTGCATCTTGGGCATTTTAAGGTTCTGGGCTAATATCCAATAATCAGTGAGTGAATACCATGTGTGTTCTTTTGTGATTGGCTTACCTCACTCAGTATGATAATTTCTAGTTCCATCCATTTACCTAGGAACCTCTCAAATTCATTGTTTTTAATAGCTGAGTAATACTCCATTGTGTAAATATACCACATTTTTTGAATCCATTCCTCAGTTGAAGGACATCTGGGTTCTTTCCAGCTCCTGGCTATTATAAATAAGGCTGCTATGAACATAGTTGAGCATATGTCCTTATTATATGTTCGAGCACCTTCTGGGTATATGCCTAGGAGTGGTATAGCTGGATCCTCGGGTAATGCTATGTCCAATTTTCTGAGGAACCGCCACACTGATTTCCAAAGTGGTTGCACCATCTTGCAGTCCCACCAACAATGGAGGAGTGTTCCTCTTTCTCCACACCCTCGCCAGCATCTACTATCACCTGAGTTTTTAATCTTAGCCATTCTGACTGGTGTGAGATGGAATCTCAGGGTTGTTTTGATTTGCATTTCCCTGACGACTAAGGATGCCGAGCATTTCTTTTGGTGCTTCTCGGCCATTCGAGTTTCTTCTGTTGAAAATTCTTTGTTAAGCTCTATACCCCATTTTTTAATAGGGTAATTTGGTTGCCTGGAGTCTAATTTCTTGAGTTCTTTGTATATATTGGATATTAGCCCTCTATCAGATGAAGGATTGGTAAAGATCTTTTCCCAATTTGTTGGTTGTCGTTTTGTCCTATTGACAGTGTCCTTTGCCTTACAGAAACTTTGCAATTTTATGAAGTCCCATTTGTCAATTCTCGATCTTAGAGCATATGCCATTGGAGTTCTGTTCAGGAACTTTTCCCCTGTGCCCAAGTATTCGAGGCTTTTCCCCACCTTCTCTTCTATTAGTTTCAGTGTATCTGGTTTTATGTGGAGGTCCTTTATCCACTTAGATTTGAGCTTTGTACAAGGGGATAAGAATGGATCAATTTTCATTCTTCTACATGTTGTCCTCCAGTTGAACCAGCACCATTTGTTGAAAATGCTGTCCTTTTTCCACTGGACAGTTTTAGCTCCTTTGTCAAAGATCAAGTGACCATAGGAGTGTGGGTTCATTTCTGGGTCTTCAATTCTATTCCATTGATCTTCCTGCCTGTCTCTGTACCAATACCAGGTAGTTTTTATCACTATTGCTCTGTAGTACAGCTTGAGGTCAGGGATGGTGATTCCTCCCGAAGTTCTTTTATTGTTGAGAATAGTTTTCGCTATCCTAGGTTTTTTGTTATTCCATATGAATTTGAGAATTTCCTTTTCTAACTCTGTGAAGAATTGAGTTGGGATTTTAATGGGGATTGCATTGAATCTGTAGATTGCTTTTGGCAAGATGGCCATTTTTATTATATTAATCCTGCCAATCCATGAGCATGGGAGATCTTTCCATCTTCTGAGATCTTCTTCAATTTCTTTCTTCAGAGACTTGAAGTTCTTGTCATACAGGTCTTTCACTTGCTTGGTTAGATTCACACCAAGGTATTTTATATTATTTGCAACTATTGTGAAGGGTGTCATTTCCCTAATTTCTTTTTCAGTCTGTTTATCTTTCATGTAGAGGAAGGCTACTGATTTGTTTGAGTTGATTTTATAACCAGCCACTTTGCTGAAGTTGTTTATCAGGTTTAGGAGTTCTCTGGTGGAAGTTTGGGGGTCACTTAAGTATACTATCATATCATCTGCAAATAGCGATATTTTGACTTCTTCCTTTCCTATTTGTATCCCTTTGACTTCTTTTTGTTGTCTAATTGCTCTGGCTAAGACTTCCAGTACTATATTGAATAGGTAGGGGGAGAGTGGGCAGCCTTGTCTAGTCCCTGATCTTAGTGGGATTGCTTTAAGTTTCTCTCCATTTAGCTTGATGTTGGCTACTGGTTTGCTGTAAATTGCTTTTACTATGTTTAGGTAGGGGCCTTGAATTCCTGATCTTTCCAAGACTTTTATCATGAAGGGATGTTGAATTTTGTCAAATGCTTTCTCAGCATCTAGTGAGATAATCATATGGTTTTTTTCTTTAAGTTTGTTTATATAGTGGATTACATTGATGGATTTCCGAATATTGAACCATCCCTGCATTCCTGGGATAAAACCTACTTGATCATGATGGATGATTGTTTTGATGTGGTCTTGGATTCGGTTTGCTAGAATTTTATTGAGTATTTTTGCATCGATGTTCATAAGGGAGATTGGTCTGAAGTTCTCTTTCTTTGTTGGGTCCTTGTGGGGTTTGGGAATGAATGTAATTGTAGCTTCATAGAACGAATTGGGTAGTGTTCCTTCTGTCTCTATTTTGTGGAATAGTTTGAAGAGAATTGGTATTAGGTCTTCCTTGAAGGTCTGATAGAATTCAGCACTAAAACCATCTGGTCCTGGGCTTTTTTTAGTGGGGAGACTTTTAATGACTGCTGCTATTTCCTGAGGGGTTATGGGACTATTTAGATGGTTTATCTGCTCCTGGTTTAATTTTGGTACCTGGTATCTGTCTAGGAAATTGTCCATTTCATCCAGGTTTTCCAGTTTTGTTGAGTATAGACCTTTGTAGTAGGATCTGATGATTTTTTTAATTTCTTCCGTTTCTGTTGTTATGTCTCCCTTTTCAGTTCTGATTTTATTAATTTGGATACTCTCTCTGTGCCCTCTGGTTAATCTGGCTAACGGTTTATCTATCTTGTTGATTTTCTCAAAGAACCAACTCCTGGTTTTATTGATATTTTGTATTGTTCTTTCAGTTTCTATTTGGTTGATTTCAGCCCTGAGTTTGATTATTTCCTGCCTTCTACTCCTCCTGGGTGTATTTGCTTCTTTTTGTTCTAGGGCTTTTAGTTGTGCAGTCAACTTGTTAGTGTGTGCTCTTTCCAGTTTCTTTTTGTAGGCACTTAGAGCTATGAGTTTTCCTCTTAGCACTGCCTTCATGGAGTCCCACAAGTTTTGGTATGATGTGTCCTCATTTTCATTGAAATCTAAAAAGTCTTTAATTTCTTTCTTTATTTCTTCCTTGACCAAGTCATCATTGAGTAGAGAGTTGTTCAGTTTCCATGTGCACATGGGTTTTCCATTGGTTTTGTCATTATTAAAGACCAGTCTTATTCCATGGTGATCTGATAAGAGGCAAGGGATTATTTCAATCTTTTTGTATCTGTAGAGGCTTGTTTTGTGACCAATTATATGGTCTATTTTGGAGAAGGTACCATGAGGTGCTGAGAAAAAGGTATATTCTTTTGTTTTAGGATGAAATGTTCTATAGATGTCTGTTAAGTCCATTCGGTTCATAACTTCTGTTAATGTCAAAGTGTCTCGGTTTAGTTTCTGTTTCCATGATCTGTCCATTGCTGAGAGTGGGGTGTTGAAATCCCCCACTATTATTGTGTGAGGTGTAATGTGTGTTTTGAGCTTTAGTAAAGTTTCTTTTATGTATGTAGGTGCCCTTGCATTTGGGGCATAGATGTTCAGAATTGAGAGTTCACCTTGGTAGCTTTTTCCTTTGATGAGTATGAAGTGTCCTTCCTTATCTTTTTTGATTAATTTTGGATGGAAGTCGATTTTATTTGATATTAGAATGGCTACTCCAGCTTGTTTCTTGGGACCATTGGCTTGGAAAATTGTTTTCCACCCTTTTATTCTGAGGTAGTGTCTGTCTTTGTCACTGAGGTGTGTTTCTTGTATGCAGCAAAATTCTGGGTCTTGTTTGTGTATCCAGTCTGCTAGTCTGCGTCTTTTTATTGGGGAATTGAGACCATTGATGTTAAGAGATATTAAGGAAAAATGATTGTGGCTTCCTGTTATTTTTGTTATTAGAGGTAAAGTTATGTTTGTATAGTTATCTTCTTTTGGGGTTGTTGGAAGATTACTTCCTTGCTTTTTCTAGGTTGTAGTTTCCCTCCTTGTGTTGGCGTTTTCCATCCATTATCCTTTGAAGTGCTGGGTTTGTGGGAAGATATTGTGCAAATTTGGTTTTGTCATGGAATATCTTGGTTTCACCATCTATATTGATTGAGAGTTTTGCTGGGTATAGTAATCTGGGCTGGCAATTGTGTTCTCTTAGGGTCTGTATGATGTCCGTCCAGGCTCTTCTGGCTTTTATAGTCTCTGGTGAGAAGTCTGGTGTAATTCTTATAGGTCTGCCTTTATATGTTACTTGACCTTTTTCCCTTACTGCTTTTAGTATTTTTTCTTTGTTTTGTGCATCTGATGTTTTGATTATTATGTGACGGGAGGTATTTCTTTTCTGGTCTAGTCTATTTGGTGTTCTGTAGGCTTCTTGTATGTTTATGGGCATCTTGTTCTTTAGGTTAGGGAAATTTTCCTCAATGATTTTGTTGAAGATATTTACTGGCCCTTTAAGTTGGGAATCTTCATTCTCATCTATACCTATTATCCTTAGGTTTGGTCTTCTCATTGTGTCCTGAATTTCCTGGATGTTTTGAGTTAGGAGTTTTTTGCTTTTTTCATTTTCTTTGACAACTGTGTCAATATTTTCCACCGTATCTTCTGCATTTGAGATTCTCTCTTCTATCTTTTGTATTCGGTTGGTGATGCTTGCGTCTGTGACTCCTGATCTCTTTCTTAGGTTTTCTATCTCCATGGTTGTCTCCCTTTGAACTTTCTTTATTGTTTCTATTTCCAGTTTCAGATCCTGAATGTTTTTGTTTAATTCCTTCTTTGTGTTTTCTTGCATTTCTTTAAGGGATTTCTGTGATTCCTCTTTAAGGGCTTCTATCTGTTTACTTGTACTCTCCTGTATTTCTTTAAGGGAGTTACTTAATTCCTTCTTATAATCCTCTATCATCATCATGAGAAGTGATTTTAATTCTGAATCCTGCTTTTCAGGTGTGAAGGGGTGTTCAGGGCTTGCTATATTGGGAGAACTGGGCACTGATGATGCCAAGAAACTTTGGTTTC
>NW_021620798.1:4351445-4507671 GCF_004785775.1 Grammomys surdaster
GGGTTTGGGTAGCTGCTGTGCCCTGGATGTCCCTGGCTCCCAGATGTATCTCTGGGGCTTAGGGAGTGAGATGGAGTTCTTACCAGCTGCTCTGAGTGCAGTGGCTCCTGGATGACTCAGGATTCAGTTTCTCCACAGGACAGGAGCAGACCTACTCTGTGTCTGCTCCAGTCCCAGGGACCAGGCAGGGGCCGAAGGGAAGTGGAATTCCGGAGGGGCGGGGTTTGGGTAGCTGCTGTGCCCTGGATGTCCCTGGTTCCCAGATGTATTTCTGGGGCTTAGGGAGTGAGATGGAGTTCTTACCAGCTGCTCTGAGTGCAGTGGCTCCTGGATGACTCAGGATTCAGTTTCTCCACAGGACAGGAGCAGACCGACTCTGTGTCTGCTCCAGTCCCAGGGGATAGACAGTTTTCTACTCCTAGGAATAAATCTTTTATTGGTCTGTGCTGGTTGGTGGTACCTGAAGGATGGTGCAGTTTCTTGGTGCAGACAAAAGTGGAAGTCACCATTCTCTTTCAAAATGTAGTATAAAGATGCTCATAAAATAATGTCTTCTAGGGAAATATGTACCCTGAAAAATATTGCTTTTACAATATAGAGTGACAGAGTAGGATTCAGACTGCTCTCAAAAATTTATGCCATCTAGCTTAGTGTTCATAGTGAAAGAACATAAAAATTTGACTTTAACTTGAGGTGGCCTTTTATATGAAGTAGGCGATTGCGCTTTGCTACTCTTGGCAAACAAAGTAGTGGTGTACATGTGAAGTGTTTTATATATGTCATATATTAGTCTTGGGCTTGATTTGACATTCTACAACCTTGTCCACAAAGATTTCAGATCTCATTCTACGATTTTATATTGTACACAAGCTATACATTCTACATATTCTATAAAGTTCCCCTGGATTTAACTTGTATAGAACTTCTTAGAAAGACAGTTACTCCAAGAACGTTGAATGGTGAAATAATCACAAAGGAGACGTCTCATGAAAATAAGAAAATTTCTGAGAATCAAACTCATGTTTTTCTTAAGTCTTTATTTTATTTTTTTAACATTTGATAATTAGATTTATTTTAGAAAAAGAACATGCATCAAGTCCAACCTTTAATCATTAGAATTTCACAGTAGGTATTCCAAATATTTGATTTTTGGCTTATTGTAATTATATAAAAAACCCCACTTTCAACAATTTTTCAAAAAGAAACCACAGATGACTTAAGACCATTCGTTTAATAATTTAACTTTATAAAATATCAATACTATATTGTGACATTGTAAACATTATTAAAATATATCTTGGGCTACCGTATAAAGAAAAGAGAATAAAAAGCAACATGATCCCTAAAACAATATAACTCTCACTTTCTTGGACACAAATATAGCAAAAATAACCAAAATTATACTAACAGAACAACCTGTTAGCTAGAAGATAAACAGAAGACAGTCCTTAAGGGAATATCCCTGGAAGGTTACAGCTGCAAAGTCATTAGGGCCTTAAAATGTTCACTGTGAAGTTCTGTAGATGCTCCTTAATGATCTGTCCAGTTATTCAGAATATGTGACTCCTTGGATACTGCTCCTGATCGCAGCACTGGAATGCCAGCTTTGACTCTGTACTGGCTGGTTTTATGTCAACTTGACACAAGCTAGAGTTATCACAGAGAAAGGAACTTCAGTTGAGGAAATGCCTCCATGAGATCCTGCTATAAGGCATTTTCTCAATTAGTGATCAAGTGTGGAGGGCTCATTGTGGGTGGTGCCATCCCTGGGCTGGTAGTCTTGGGTTCTATAAGAAAGCAAGCTGAGCAAGGCAGGGGAAGCAACCCAGTAAGTAACATCCCTCCATGGCCTCTGAATCAGCTCCTGCCCTCTGCCCTGTGTGAATTCCAGTCCTGACTTCCTTTGGTGATGAACAGTAATGCGGAAGTGTAAGCTGAATAAACACTTTCCTCCCCAACTTGCTTCTTGGTCATGATGTTTTGTGCAGGAATAGAAACCCTGACTAAGACAGAGTAGAACTTCTGCCTTCAAAGCTTCACCCAGGTCTTCGAGAAGGTCCTTTTCATCCTGTAGGCCCACAGAAAGTTGTATCAGTGTGTCACTGATCCTGAGGGTATCTGTGTCCTTCTCAGGCATGAAGGCATGGGTCATGATTGCTGGAAGCTCAGCCAGACTCTCATATCCTCCCAGGCTCTCAGCCACAGCGAATAGCTTTAGATTTTTGAGGAAGGCCTGAGCATGCTTCAGAGCACCATTGATGTAGAAACTGACCATCCCTGGGCAGCCCATGCACTGGCGTTTGGCCAGCTCGTGCTGAGGGTGAGACTGTAGCCCAGGGTAAATAACCTTTTTTTACCTGAGGTTTGGACTCTATGAAATAGACCACTGCCATCCCATTCTTGAAATGTTTCTCCATCCGGACCTGCAGTGTTTTCAGGCCTCGGCAGCAGAGGTAACAATCAAAAGGAGGAGCAACTGCCCCGATTGAATTCTGAAGGAAATGAAGCCGATTACATTAGAATAAACAGATCATCAGAATTAACAGACACTAAGCCCATGACATCACTCTGGCTGTTCATGTATTTTGTGGCAGAATACATACAAATATCAGCACCCAGAGCCAAAGGTCTCTGGAAATATGCAGACATGAAAGAGTTATCTACAATCAAAATGATGTCTTTAGGTTTGTGGACAATTCGTGTGCAGGCTTCAAAATCAGCTAACTTCAAGGTTGGGTTTGTGCGTTTTTCAATCCAAACAAGCCTGGTCTGTGGTGTAATCACTGTCTCTAGCAATATGGTTTTGGAACAATCCACAAAAGAAATCTTCAGTCCAAATTCGGATGCCACCTTCCTGAAGTAACTGTTGGTGTCTCCATAAACTTCACCCATGCAAATGACTTCATCTCCTGCTTTTAAATGATGGGTAATTTTCATAGTGGCAGCTAGCCCCAATGCAAAGGCCAAACTGTGATTTGCCCCATCCAATGTAGCCACTGCTGTTTCCAAGCAATTCCTTGTTCGATTTCTACAGCGGCTGTATACAAAACATGAGGACTTGCCTGGCGAGTCCTGCTTGAACTTGGTGGCCAGCGAAATGGGCAGCACTATGGCACGTCAATTCTACTGCTCTGGCTCTTGTCCCACATGGATGACCTGAGTGCTGAAGTGCTGGAAGCTGGACAGGAAGCCACTTGAGGAGGAGTTCTTCTGCATCTTGATGATTGCCTTTGGTCACATAATTCCCCATGCATTCATTGTAGAGACTTAGTCATTACTTAAACTTTATAACCTTGTTATTTTTCCATTTTGGAGATGGTGATGACTACCACAGAGTATTATGGAATAAAAAGGACTGTGAAGAGTTGTGAGGATCCAGTGCAATGGTCCAAAAAGTACAATGGAAACTAGGATTACTACAAGCCATCTACCTCGCACTAAATTGTTTCTGTTATACTTATCTTCATTTTTTTGAACTTGTAAATCTTCATTTAAAAGACTTTTCATTATGTATGCCCACTCAGTATTTACTTAGCTATCTTCTTAGCTATCCAGAACACTGGACCAGTTACTATCCACCCCTCAAATGACTGGACATAACAACACATTTTATTGTTAAAATAAAATCAAAACCTCTCAATGAAAATTTGCTTTCCTTGGTTTTGAGTGAACAGAAATGTGGGGTGGGGGAAATATACTCACTTAATTTTTTATTGTTGAATAAATCTTTTTGTGTAGTAATCTCCCTTCATTCTACTTTTTTTTGGCTTCATAATTCATTATTTGCTACATGTCCCAAAGGATGCTTCAATAACTCCTTCATTGTCTTTTCTAGCTTATTTCCATCTCATGATAAGTGATATTCCAGTAAATTACCTTTGAAACTCTACTTGTCAGGAAAACAGCCAAAATATTGAAACAGCTGTCAAAAGCATTTTCTCAATTTGGTATCATTAAATGGGTTCCAATTCATAGATTATACTAAATATAATTAGCAATATAACTGAATTATAAATCTAATACCTTTCTAAAACATGAAACAAGATCTTTTCATATTAGAGCTCCTTTGACTGGATGTGTTTCTTATACATGAAATACTTCTCTTTGTCCTCAAATTGAAATGTTAAGGAAGGTTTCAGCAAGAAAGCTCTCTGAACACGTTAAGCTACTACATCCTCAATCCCTAGAGTCAGAAATATCACTTCTAATTTTCACATCAGGATCACCTCACTACCCCATGAGCAGCAGTTAATTCTTTTCAGGACTGGAATTAAAACTGTAAACAGGACCCTTTTCATTTTATATATCTGAAATGTGCTCATTTTCTGAAGTTATTCCATGTGTCGCTTTTTTATAGCTATGCAGTTATGAGTGGATTAATGAAGAGTATTTTGTAATTAAATAATCTGTTATATGACTGATGTATTGCTTAAACATTATGAAGTGCACTTATACAAACCTATATCATAAATTCCCTGAGTAGCTAAGCTGTATGATACAGCATATTGCTTCTAACCTTCAAGCATTTATAGTACTTATTAAACAATTTAGAAACAATGGTACTGTGTATTTAAACAAAATATTAACAGTAAAAGTACATTAAAATACAAAGGAAACATAATTTTCTGTTCTATAATAATCTTATGAGAATATTCTCATGTATTAAGACCATTATAGCACATAATTGTATTTGTGTGAGCTTTAAGTCATAATTTTTACCTATTACACCATCTACTCTTATACACAATTATCCTTATTAATGGCCTTCTTGTTGTATTGTTGTCCATCTCACTTAGCAAACATTTGCTTTTTATAAAAGATTTAATATTTTTTAGTGTCAGTATGTGTGGGTGTGTATGAGTATGTGTCGGGGTATGTGCATCTATGAAGATGCCCACTAGAGGTCAGAAGTGGGTCTTGAACTGGAGTTACAAAGACTTTTGAGATGCCTAACATGGGTACTAAGATCTGAAGTCAGGTCCCATGGAAAGAGCAGTAAGCTCTCTGAACTAGACTGACCTATCTCCAGTCTTAAATTGACTTTTCTCAGTGGTAAAAACCCATTTTTTGATACCTGTCTTTCTAGTTTGGTCATTTAAACTATAAGTCTCAAGCAACTAAAGAAGCGTTATTTAGATAAATCCCACACATAAATATGGAGCCTA
Organism: Grammomys surdaster; assembly: GCF_004785775.1. Taxonomy (NCBI): domain Eukaryota; kingdom Metazoa; phylum Chordata; class Mammalia; order Rodentia; family Muridae; genus Grammomys; species Grammomys surdaster. The sequence goes on from NW_021620798.1 coordinate 4,356,611, forward strand.
GAATAGAGACAAAGAACTTAGTTTATGGAAACATAAGACTTCGTACAAATTGCAGTTCCTGAGCTCGACCTAAGCCCACCTTTGACATTCTAATTTTGTCACATGAAAATTAGAGATAGCAATTATTTTTGTACTTTTTGTTTGTTTTGTTTTTTTGTTTTTTTCTTTTTCTGATTTATTTATTGGATATTTTATTTACATTTCAGATGTTATCCTATACCCCATTCACCCAACCCCAACCCCATGCCCAGGAACCCCCTATCCCATCACCCCTCCTCCTGCTTCTCTGTGGATATGCCCCTACCTACCCCCCACTCCCACCTCCCCACCCTCGAATTCACACACACACACACACACACACGGTGTCCAGACTTCATGGGACCAAGGATCTCCTCTCCCACCTATGCCAGACAGAGCCATCCTGACCTACATATACAGCTGGAACTATGGATCCCTTCCTATGTGCTCCCAGGCTGGTGGTTTAGACCCTGGGAGCTCTGATTGGTTGGTACTGTTGCTCTTCTCATGGGATCGAAAACCCTTTCATCTCCTACAGTCTTCACTCTAATGCCTCCATTGGGAACCCCATGATCAGTACAATGGTCAGCTGTGAGCATCCACCTCTGAATATGTCAGGGCAGACCTCTAAGGACACAGCCTTATCAGGCTCCTGTCAGCATGCACACTTCCTGATATACATATTAACGTCCTGGATATACCCAGGAAGAATGGTCTCCAGACGACCCCTCCTTCAGTTTATGTCCCACACTTATTCTCCATATTTGCTCCCTTGAGTATTTTGTTACTCCTAAGAAGGACCGAAGTGCCCCCATTTGGTCTTCCTTCTTTGTGAGGTCTGTGAGTTGAATCTTGGGTATTTCAAACTTCTGGGCTAATATCCAATAATCAGTAAGTGAATACCATTTGAGTTATTTTATGATTGGGTTACCTCACTCAAGATGGCATTTTCTAGTTCCATACATTTACCTAGGAATTTTTCGAATTCATTGTTTTTAATAGCTGAGTAAGACTCCATTGTGTCAATGTACCACATGTTTTGTATCCATTCCTCTATTGAAGGACATTTGGGTTCTTTCCAGCTTCTGGCTATTATAAATAAGGCTGCTATGAACATAGTTGAGCATATGCCCTTGTTATATGTTAGAGCATCTTCTGGGTATATGCCGAGGAGTGATATAGCTGGGTCCTCAGTTAATGCTATGTCCAATCTCCAGAGGAATTGCCAGACTGATTTCCAAAGTGGTTGCACCATCTTGCAATCCCACCAACAATGGAGAAATGTTCCTCTTTCTCCACATCCTTGCCAGCATCTACTATCACCTGAGTTTTTGATCTTAGCCATTCTGACTGGTGTGAGGTGGAATCTCAGGGTTTGTTTTGATTTGCATTTCCCTAATGACTAAAGATGCTGAACATTTCTTTAGGTGCTTCCCGGCCATTGGAGTTACCTCAATTGATAATTCTTTGTTAAGCTCTATACCCCATTTTTAAAAATAGGGTTATTTTGTTGTCTGGAGTCTAATTTCTTGAGTTCTTAGTATATATTGGATACTAGCCCTCTTTCAGATGTAGGATTGGTAAGATCTTTTCCCAATCTGTTGGTTGCCATTTTGTCCTATTGACAGTGTCCTTTGCCTTACAGAAACTTTGCAATTTTATGAAGTCCAATTTGTCAATTCTTGATCTTGTTGCATAAACCATTGTTGTTCTGTTCAGGAACTTTCCCCCTGTGCCCAAGTATTCGAGGTTCTTCCCTACCTTCTCTTCTATTAGTTTCAGTGTATCTGGTTTTATGTGGAGGTACTTTATCCACTTAAAGTTGAGATTTGTACACGGTGATAAGAATGGATCAATTGGCATTCTTCTACATGTTGTCCTCCAGTTGAACCAGCACCATTTGTTGAAAATGCTGTCCTTTTTCCACTGGACAGTTTTAGCACCTTTGTCAAAGACAATAGTCTTTGTCAAGTGACAGTAGGTGTGTGGGTTCATGTCTGGATCTTCAATTATATTTCATTGATCTTCCTGCCTGTCTCTGTACCAATATCAAACAGTTCTTATCAATATTGCTCTATAGTACAGCTTGAAGTCAGGGATAGTGAATCCTCCAGAAGTTCTTTTATTGTTGAGAATAGCTTTTGCTATCCTGGGTTTTTTGTTATTCCAAATGAATTTGATAATTTCTCTTTTATCTCTGTGAAGAATTGAGTTGAGATTTTAATGGGGATTGAATTGAATCTGTAGATTGCTTTTGGCAAGATGGCCATTTTAACTATATCAATTTTGCCAATCGAAGAGCATGGGAGATCTTTCCATCTTCTGAGATCTTTGATTTCTTTCTTCAGGGCCTTGAAGTTCTTGTCATACAGGTCTTTCACTTGCTTGGTTAGAGTCACACCAAGGTATTTTATATTATTCGTGACTATTGTGAAGGGTGTCATTTCCCTAATTTCTTTTTCAGCCTGTTTATCTTCCACATAGAGGAAGGCTACTGATTTGTTTGAGTTGATTTTATAACCCGCCACTTTGCTGAAGTTGTTTTTCAGGTTTAGGAGTTCTCTGGTGGGAGTTTTGGGGTCACTTAAATATTCTGTCATATCATCTGCAAATACTGATATTTTGACTTTTTCCTTTCCTATTTGTATCCCTTTGACTTCTTTTTGTTGTCTAATTGTTCTAGCTAGGACTTTCAGTACTATATTGAATAGGTATGGAGAGAGTGGGCAGCCTTGTATAGTCCCTGACCTTAGTGGGACTTCTTGAAGTTTCTATCCATTTAGTTTGTTGACTACTGGTTTGCTGTGTATTGCTTTTACTATGTTTAGGTATGGACCTTGAATTCCTGATCTTTCCAATACTTTTATCATGAATGGATGTTGAATTTTGTCAAATGCTTTCTCAGCATCTAGTTAGATGATCATGTGTTTTTTTTTCCTTTGAGTTTGTTTATATAGTGGATTACATTGATGGATTTCCGAATATTGAACCATTCCTGCATTCCTGGGATAAAGCCTACTTGATCATGATGGATGATTGTTTTGATGTGTTCTTGGATTCGGTTTGCTGGAATTTTATTGAGTATTTTTGCATCAATATTCATAAGGGAGATTGGTCTGAAGTTCTCTTTCTTTGTTGGGTCTTTGTGAGGTTTGGGTATGAGTGTGATTGTAGTTTCATAGAACGAATTAGGTAGTGTACCTTCTGTTTCTATTTTGTGGAATAGTTTGAAGAGAGTTGGTATTAGGTCTTCCTTGAAGGTCTGATAGAATTCTGCACTAAAACCATCTGGTCCTGGGCTTTTTTTGGTGGGGAGACCTTTAAGGGCTGCTGCTATTTCCTTAGGAGTTATGGGACTGTTTAGATGGTTTATTTGCTCCTGATTTAACTTTGATACCTGATATCTGTCTAGGAAATTTTCCATTTCATCCAGGGTTTCCAGTTTTGTTGAGTATAGTCCTTTGTAGTAGGATCTGATGATTTTTTGAATTTCTTCAATTTCTGTCATTATGTCTCCCTTTTCAGTTCTGATTTTATTAGTTTGGATTCTGTCCCTTTGCCCTCTGGTTAATCTTGCTAAGGGTTTATCTATCTTGAAGATTTTCTCAAAGAACCAGCTATTGGTTTTGTTGATATTTTGTATAGTTCTTTCTGTTTCTATTTGGTTGATTTCAGCCCCGAGTTTGATTATTTCCTTCCTTCTACTCCTCTTGGGTGTATTTGCTTCTTTTTGTTCTAGAGCTTTCAGGTGTGCTGTCAAGTTTTTCGTGTATGCTTTCTCCTGTTTCTTTTTGTAGGCACTTAGAGCTGTGAGTTTTCCTCTTAGCATTGCCTTCATGGAGTCCTACAAGTTTTGGTATGATGTGTTCTCCTTTTCATTAAATTCTAAAAAGTCTTTAATTTCTTTCCTACTTTCTTCCTGGACCAAGTCATCATTGAGTAGAGCGTTGTTCAGTTTCCATGTTCATTTGGGTTTTTCATTGGTTTTGTCATTATGAAAGACCAGCCTTAGTCCATGGTGATCTGATAGGATGCAAGGGATTATTTCAATCTTTTTGTATCTGTAGAGGCCTATTTTGTGACCAATTATTTGGTCACAAATTTTGGAGAAGGTACCATGAGGTGCTGAGAAAAAGATATATTCTTTTGTTTTAGGATGAAATGTTCTATAGATATCTCTTAAATCCATTTGGTTCATAACTTCTGTTAATTTCAATGTGTCTCTGTTTACTTTCTGTTTCCACGATCTGTCCATTGCTGAGAGTGGGGTATTGAAATCTCCCACTATTATTGTGTGAGGTACAATGTGTGTTTTGAGCTTTAGTAAAGTTTCTTTTATGTATGTACGTGCTCTTGCATTTGGAGCATAGATATTCAGAACTGAGAGTTCATCTTGGCAGATTGTTCCTTTGATGAGTATGAACTGTACATCCTTATCTTTTTTGATTACTTTGGTTAAAAGTCAATTTTATTCGATATTAGAATGGCTACTCCAGCTTGTTTCTTGGGACCATTTGCTTGGAAAATTGTTTTCCATCCTTTTAATCTGAGGTAGTGTCTGTCTTTGTCACTGAGGTGCGTTTCCTGTATACAGCAAATCTGGGTCCTGTTTGTGTATCCAATCTGATAGTCTGCATCTTTTTATTGGAGAATTAAGTCCATTGACATTAAGAGATATTAAGAAAAAATTATTGTGGCTTCCTGTAATTTTTGTTATTGGAGGTAGTAGTATGTTTGTGTAGCTCTCTTCTTTTGGGGTTGTTGGAAGATTACTTTCTTGCTTTTTCTAGTTTGTAGTTTCCTTCCTTGTGTTTGCATTTTTCCATCAATTATCCTTTGAAGTACTGGGTTTGTGGGAAGATATTGTACAAATTTGGTTTTGTCATGGAATATCTTGGTTTCTCCATCTATAGTGATTGAGAGTTTTGCTGGATATAGTAGTCTGGGATGGTATTTGTGTTTTCTTACAGTCTGTATGATATCACTCCAGGATTTTCTGACTTTTATAGTCTCTGTTGAGAAGTCTAGTGTAATTCTTATAGGTCTGCCTTTATATGAGACCTTTTTCCCTTACTGCTTTTAGTATTTTTTCGTTGTTTTGTGCATTTGATGTTTTATTATTTGACAGGATGTATTTCTTTTCTGGTCTAGTCTATTTGGCGTTCTGTAGGCTTCTTGTATGTTTATGGGCATCTTGTTCTTTAGGTTAGGGAAGTTTTCCTCTATAATTTTGTTGGAGATATGTATTGGACCTTTAAGTTGGGAATCTTCACTCTCATCTATACCTATTATCCTTAGGTTTTGTCTTCTTATTGTGTCCTGGATTTCCTGGATGTTTTGGGTTAGGAGCTTTTTGCATTTTGCATTTTCTTTGACAGTTGTGTCAATGTTTTCCATGGTATCGTCTGCACATGGGATTCTCTCTTCTATCTCTTGTATTCTGTTGGTAATGCTTGCGTCTATGACTCCTGATCTCTTTCCTAGGTTTTCTATCTCCAGTGTAGTCTCCTTTTGAGATTTCTTTATTGTTTCTATTTCCATCTTTAGATCCTGGATGGTTTTGTTTCATTCGTTCATTGTGTTTTCTTGCAGTACTTTAAGGGATTTTTGTGTTTCCTCTTTAAGGGCTTCTACCTGTTTACCTTTGTTCTCCTGTACTTCTTTAAGGGAGTTACTTATGTCCTTCTTAAAATCCTCTATCATCATCATGAGAAGTGATTTTAAATCTGAATCCTGCTTTTCCAGTGTGATGGGGTGTCGAGGGCTTGCTATGGTGGGAGAACTGGGTTCTGAAAATACCAAGTAACTTTGGTTTCTGTTGCTTATGTTCTTGTGCTTGCCTTTCACCATCTGGTTAACTCTAGTGCTACCTGTACTCACTGTGTCTGTGTGGAGTCTGTCTTTCCAGTTATCTTGCTTGTGTCAGAGCTCTTCAGAGTCCTGATGTCTCTGTGATCTTGTGATCCTAAGCTGCCGGGTGGAAGAACTCCTGGGACTTAGGCTGCCTCTGGGATCCTGAAATCCTTCTGCTCTGAGTGCAGTGGTTCCTTTAGGATGGCTCAGGATATGGTGTCTCCACAAGAGCAGACCAGCTATGTTTCTGCTGTTCTGAGTTCAGTGGCTCCTCTAGGGTGGCTCAGGATAAGATGTTTCCACAGGAACAGACCAGATAGGTGTCTGCCCCAGTCAAAAGGACCAGGCAGGTGGCAGAAGGGAAGTGGTATTCTGGAGGGGTGGGGTTTGGGTGGCTGATGGGTCCTGAGTGCCCCTGGCTCCCAATTTTAACTCATCAGCGTAAGGAGTGAATGGGTATTCTTACCTGCTGTTCTGAGTGCAGTGGCTCCTCTAGGATGGCTCAGGATATGATGTCTCCACAGGAATAGACCAGCTAGGTGTCTGCCCCAGCCTAAAGGACCAGGTGGAGGGGTACGGTGGAAGGGAAGTGGTATTCCTGAGGGGCTGAGATAGTAATTTTTATTCTTTAATAGTTTTACAGAGACTAAAAGAAAACCTCTAGGGTTATAGAGTCATTATAATTCAACAATGATGGGAGCTGACACCTAGCCGAAAGTGGCTATCATCTTTACAGTCATCTCAAGCCATATACCCTGACAAGAGACTTGTTTTCAACAGCCTACAACAGCTGAGCACACTCTGATAATTATCCTGCTTGTGCTTATATATACCCATGATTTCCTTTCAATAAAGGTGAGACTTGAGGAGAGACTTAAAGAGAAACTTGAGGAGAGACTTGAGAAGAGAATAGATCAGACGCTGTCTAGTCTCCATTCTTCGCGTCTCCATCCCCACTCTCTCTCTTGCTAGGCCCTGACCCGCGGACCGGAGCAGCAGAACGGGCCTTTACATAGTGGTGCCCAACGTTAGGCAGCAAGAACGAGAGACTCAGTGAGGGACGTTACCAGAAGAAGGGTCTACTGAAAATTCAGAAGTGAAACAGAGGTGATTGCCATGGGAACCTGCAGGGAAGAGGTCTTGAGAGGGCAAGGAAAATTCCTCAGGTCCTCAAGTTCCTCAACTGAGAGTCCAAAGGCAGCCTCTGTCCTCTGGTTTTAGTTCAGCCACAGATCAGCCAGAGGAGGGAGATGCTGAGGTTTTCCCTGTGTCAGAGACTTGAGGTGAGACTTGAGGCGAGATAACTATCAGAGTGTGCTCAGCTGTTGTAGGCTGTTGAAAACATGTCTCTTGTCAGGGTAGATGGCTCAAGATGGCTGCAAAGATGATAGCCGCTTTCTGCTCAGCATCAGCTCCCAACACAACAACATAGCTGTTCTGGCAAGGGATCATATCCAAAGACCTCTATCTTTGTAATCAGGCTGGAATGCAAACAAGCCACACACCTTTAATTCTTCTGGCTAGAATACAGACATGCACTTAGTACACACTTTTAATCTCAAACTACAGAGGTAAAATTGGTTTGTAGAAGAAAGCAACCATGTTTGAAAGTGATATTTAATTGAGGGCCAGACAAAGTGACAAATCAGAGAAAGATTTGACAGAATGAGTGAGAACTAGGATACACCCAACTTTCAGAAGAACAGCAAAGAAAGGAGAAACTATTTAAGAGCATTACAGAGAGAGTCAATCAGTAGAGAGTCAGTGCAGTGTAGTTGAGTTTCTTTCTGAGTTCATGCAGCTCAGTGTAGGTCAGCAGAGGTAGTTGAAGCCATAGTGTTAGTAGGTGAGATGGCAGCACGCTTACTTATGAAAGGAAAATTTATTTTCTGCTTTCAGAGCAGGAAAATACACAGAGAGAGAGAGAGAGAGACAGGGAGAGAGAGAGAGAGAGAGAGAGAGAGAGAGAGAGAGAGAGAGAGAGAACAATTTGCTAAATGAAAAATTTTGAAAATAACAAAAGCAAGTAACCTATATTGTTCTTTGTTGTTAACATCGTACTGAAATATAAAGAAAAACAAAAAGAAATAAGAAATTCCTAGGAGTGTCACAAGAGGTCAACATTCAATATTGGTATAAGATCCATTAAATTTTACTTTTTATCAAACACATAGAAGATGCTTGAAAGGTGAGAAGAAGAGCACTAAATTTTAGATGCTACAGGTACAGCTGACTCTTTTGAAGGAAATATTTGGGCCAGTGATACCTCTGATATTTCTCAAAGTGATTTCATTTTAAACATTTGGTGCTAGTATGGTTTAAAATAATGTGTTTATAGTTTAAAATACTTCACTTTGAAAAAACTCCTAATATATATATACATATTGTTCGAAAAGTAGGATTTATTGTATTTGGAGTTAGAAATGTAGCTCAGTTTTTAGAGTGCTTTTGTAGTATACACAAAAGTCGGGGTTTACTCCCTAGCATTTTATAACCTACCTGCGTGTGACGGTGCATTCTTGTAATACTTGCACACTGGCATCCAGATTATAAGAGTTGACACTTCAATGAACCTTAATTAGCACACAAAATTTAGAATTAGTATTTTTTTTGTTTACCTCTCCTATTAGTCCAATAACTCTGCTGTGGCAGCAATAAAATATCTCGGGTTTTTCTTTCTTTCTTTTTTCTTCTTCTTCTTTTTTTTTTTTTAAGTTCTGTTTAGCACTGGTATACCATGAAGTATACTGTGAATTAAATATAGATAAATACAGAGTACATGTGTGGGTTTCAATCATATCCTTCAGTGTTGTCAGAGTATGTTCATAGAAATGGAAGGGTATAGTAAAAGAGAAAATAGGAGATGGGGATGTAAGGCAGGGGAGGGTATAATGAACAGATAAGGCTGTAAGGTCTCAATTTGACTTCAAAGAGCATAGCTCCAGTCTGGTTAGGGCAGTGCAAAAACCTCTGTCTTTAATTTTGTTTGAGAAAAGGTATTGTTGAATATAGAACTGAAGAACAACCAAATCCCATAATTCCAATCCCTACAGCTCTGAATCAGTGATTTTATAAAATTTCAAGGAATTTAATGACTAGAATAATATAAGAACAAAATACTAGACTCTGTTCAAAATACAAAAGGGTTTCAAAATGATTTACCACAGACAGACATTTTCAGGCAATTTATCAGCTCATTAACATTATTGTATGAGACAATTATTCACTAAGTGAATTGTAAGTTTTTTCCCATAGTGCATATTTCAATACCTAGAAACTAATTCTAATTCTATGCCTAAAGAGCTAAAATTATATTTCATTTCAACTGCTATTCAAACCCCTGGAATGTTCATTTCATTTTAGGTAGTAACATAAAGAATCTATAAAATCCATAAGCTTTCCTTGTAACTGCTGGGGCCACTTGACTCAGGATATGTGACAGAATATAAAAAAAAAAAAATCACCAAAGAGAGACAAAATTGCACAGCTAATTAAATCACTTGCCACTTGCCTTAGAGGTTAATGAGCATCTCAAAAAGGGATCACGAAGGCAAAATTAGACAATTTAGAAGTTCAATAAATATACTTTATAATATTATTGTTAAGAATGGTTAAAGGAACTCAGTTCCCCTTTATCACAATTTTACTTTAGATATGAATACTAACTACCTTATGTAACAAGTAGCAGGAGTCCTGGAGATAATAAGCATATGCATAGAAATGGGAAGAGATGTGACATAATTCTAATAACAAAATAATAAAAAATACAGTTGGCTATCAGACTTTCTCATTTTAATTAAATATATTTTTCACACTAAATTTCAGTTAATTTTTACTTAGGAACAATAGTAGTTTTGTGAGGCAATGTAACAGTATAAAGAATGCAGTTTTTGGAAGAAGACACAGCTACATAATTATTCACCTCTCTAGCTATTTAAACAAGGTGGCTCTCAGTTTTCTACTCATAAAAGTATCCACGGAAAAATCAACTGTGGTAGATTATATGTTTTTCAATTAAGATTACAACAATATCTCCTATTGTGAATTCTCTTCCAGACAGTCCAGCTATCAATAAGTTGGGGTGTGACTTTCCACACAAACTTGATTGTTAGACAGCTTGGAATAATTTTAAAGCAACAGAGTTATGTGATTTTCAAAGCTAGAATGTAAAGTCTTTAAAGTGTCACCTTGGTTCACTTGAAACAGTGTCTAAGATATAATTGTACTAATTTATGAAAATCAACTGCTCTCTGATTTTTGTTGTGATCTGTTGGATGGTTTCAACTAGTTTCACAATCTAAAACAGAATCTACTACAATCGGTGTAAGAAAATAATTTTGAAAGACCAGTTCAGTTACACTTTCAAATGGCTGAAACCCAGTTGACATTTACTTGGTAGTGATGACATGAGAAACATCAAGAATAGACAGCTGAGCCATTTCTACATTCACAACCAGGCAAATCATTAATGTTGTAGAAAGATCATTATTTTATGTCATTATATTTAGGTTTATCCATTATAAAACAAAATATAATCATGAATGTATTTTATAAGGACTTTACTACGTAAAGCACATAGTAGAGCATTGGGCAATAAAACCTGAATCCCAAGATTTAGGTAAGTGTTCCTAAATTACATTAAAATACTGATGTTCATATAGGATTTAATTCTCGTAAAATATTGTGAATTGAGAAGATGTTGGGTTGGGGTTCAGTCAGGGATCAGATCAGGAGTTGGATGAATTCTGGACTATAAAAAATGATTAAAGAATAAAACATATATAACCCACTGAGGCTGGTATGTGCTTCCAGTATGCACACAGATGTGTGGCCATCCATGTGACCATAAAAACCTGTCAGTGGCACACCTGTAATAAAAACTCTCTTTCTCCCCGCAGCCATCAAGGCCAATAGCTTTTCAAATAAGTGTGAAGGCTATCACTCTACATAAAACTCAAGGAAAGCTGATCAAAGACATTAGCACAGACTTGACATAATGGCTCATAGAGGAGAAAACAAGGAATTTGGTTGAACTCAAGGCACAGGGAAAAACTTTCCTGACATATCTTTTATTTAAGTAGAGATATTAATTGATAACTGTGCTGGTTGAAAATTCTTCTTTTTTTTCCTACAAAAACAATCTAACTTTATTTTCTTTGTGAACTGGAATATATGCTATCTTGAAAACTTATACTTAAAACATTACATTTCCATGGACAAATACATAGCAAATACTGTAAATTAGAGTTAAGTATTTAATTTTGTTGAAGTATACTAGATTAAAGTTAATATTACTAAAATCATATATAGATATATTCTCATTATAAGTAATTACAAATGGAATCCTCATAGAGGCAATGGGGGGGTGAGAGGGAAACAGAATGGGGCATCTGTGCAGGGGTAACTGGGAAGGGAGGTATCATTTGAAATGTACACAAATAATGTGATTAATAAAATAATTTGAAAAGAAAGGAAATTAATCTCATTTTTTCCCCTATGCTTCTATGAATACATATTCTAATCTCCCTTCTTACCTGCACTTCATAATAATGAAATGGGTGAATTCTGTTTCTCTGCAAATGAAGCATCACAACCAACAGAGAGTAAATAATCCATGTACACGTCACACATCATAGTCAAGTTTGAGGCAGCTATAGAATCCTTGCCATTTTGTTTTCCTATTTCTTATAGAACAATGATGACTTTGCTTCAAAGCTATGCACTGATTATTCACAGTGTTTTTAGAAATAATGGTTTGAGTACTTATCAGGCTACACTGATATAAGCAGGAAGTAGAACTCAGTTTGCACAATATGAAATTATGTAAGCTCAAAGGCTCCATGGTCTTCATATATTAGTCAATGTCCTATTTGCAAGAGAAAAAGAACCAGAATACTGTGGCTGTAGTCATCATGTATAACTTCAAGCAAATGAGAGAAATGCCATGTATATTGATTACTCCCTCTAAAAAATTGAAATTGATGGTGAATTTGAAATGGTCATAACCACTGTAAGATTTAGAATTACAGCCCAGAATGCTATCTGAACATGAATCAAAGTATTATGCCATTTGCAGAAATCATTTAATGGGTGTCTACTCCTACAAAAATGTATTCTACTTGGTCGTTTTGTTGATTTATTTTTGGCATAAATATAGGTGTGGGAAGCAGATATACTTTGATAATAGTTTTTCCATGTTCCTTGATTAAATCTTTGTAACTGAATACTCCCTGTATTTTAATACAGTTAGAATACAGAATGAACTCCTCCTAGTACCTTATATCATTCACCTTTATAACTTGTTATTACCAAATGATATGACTGAACAATACAATTATTTGATCCTGAAGGTGAACATTACAGTTTATTGGTCTCTGAGTTCCTTAGCATTCAAATTTCAGAGATATTCAGTTTTTCTAGGCAAAGGAAGATTCATTTTTAGTCAAATGAACTGTATCATCACAATGTAGTTAGATTCTTCAGCCAAAAAATGTAAAAAAATATTAAACATATTCATAACCATCAAGTCAGCCAATTAAAAACAGACTGAGCAGAAACTATTGTACATTTACACAGGGTACCAGATACTTGATTTCCATATGAATTTTACTCTACTAGGCTTTATTATTAAACACTTTTACAAAGGTCAGTTACTAAACCTTGAATTTCATTGGTTACTCATTTCAATATACCATTCATTCTGGACATTTTAAGTAGAGTAGTATTATCCACATTATCCAGCCAATAGTAACTCATATCAGTTTAGGTCTCCATACACAACTACTATTATCAAGTTCTGGAATGGCACGTTTTCCTTCATGATGATGATAATGATGATGTTCCTCCTCCTCCTCCTCCTCCTCCTCCTCCTCCTCCTCTTCCTCTTCCTTCTCCTCCTCTTCCTCCTCCTCCTCCTCTTCTTGTTCTTTTTCTTCTTGTTCTTCTTGTTCTTCTTCTTGTTCTTCTTGTTCTTCTTGTTCTTCTTCTTCTTCCTTCTTCTTCTTCTTCTTCTTCTTCTTCTTCTTCTTCTTCTTCTTCTCCTTCTTCTTCCTCCTCCTCCTCCTCGTCCTCCTTGTCCTCCTCCTTGTCCTCCTCCGCCTCCTCCTCCTCCTCCTCCTCCTCTTTCTTCTTCTTCTTCTTCTTCTTCTTCTTCTTCTTCTTCTTCTTCTTCTTCTTCTCCTCCCCCTTTTCCAAATCCTAGTGCTCTTACAGTCTAGTCTCATTAAATTTGCCTGACTAGGGTAGATATTCCCTAGTACTTTTTTTGTCAGCTTTCTAGATGGATGAAAACTGAATCATCTATTTCATAGACAGTAAATAGGACCTGTCTTGAAAACATCCAAGGCTACAATACTTCCAGGCAAAGAATTGAAAATACAATGCTTGATAAAACACATCTCATATTCATTTCAGCCTTTGCATCTACTACACTGGCCTGCTTGTTTGATACAACTTCTGTCCTTTGGTTAATTTCTCAATACCTTTAAAATTCCTCCTTCTTTCCTTCTCTTCACTGGCAATATGTAACTGGAGTTTATCCCCTGTTTGACAAAGCTGACTAAGGGATAATAAAAGGAAGATGTTAACACCATGGCAGTAATTTATTAGTTCCGTTCACTGTCATGTTCATTACTTTAAGTTAAACTAAGTTTCCAGAAATGACAGTATGTCATGAATACTTATTTATACTTACAACCAAAGAGCTGCATTTAGTTTGAACAGAATTAATTTTGGTCACAACAAAATTTCTTCAGAGTGCCGGATTCATATCTTGTTCAATCCTCAGAACAGGTCTGCCTCCCTTTCCTCTTGAGTGCTGCATAGAATGCACTTTTATTCTGAGATACAATGCTTTGAAATAAACACTATGTTTAAAATGGCTGCTTTGTAATTAGGTAGTCACATACATGTACTTGAAAACAAGATCATAATATTCTACTCAGAAACATATAATTTAAACAAGTAAGAGGTTATATATTCTAAGCAACTCTTTGTTTTATGAACAACTATTTTTAGTATGCAAATATACAGATGTGCACACTTGTTGCTTTTGAATGAATAAGTTGTGTCAGACCTAACAAAACAATAAAACTTGCTTAGTTATAATTTAAAGAAATTTTTCAATGCATCTTTTGTATGTGGTATTTATATAAAACTTCCATTTTGCTACAGAGTTACATTTATCATCAGCAAGAATGTTGTGATACATTAAAAGATATAAAGTACTTGTCAAATATTTCAGCAAATCTATAAGTAATTTGTCAAATTTAAAGTGGAATATCCATTGTTCAGGCCACATAACTCAAATAATTCAAAATAAAAGTCTTGCTTTTGATGGTAAAATCACTATGTATTATCTTATGTCTTATCTGAACTATAGGTAGCATAAAAACCCAAGTTAGTTATGAGGTTATATCAATACCAATTATGTCAATTGGCTATTATGTCAAGTGGCTTGCATGGGTTAAACAAATTTCTTCATTGATGTATCAGTAATTTTACAAATAATATATATTTCGCACAGAAAAATGACAAATGAGAAATACTTCAGTAGCATAAAATATGTCATATACTTCTAGAAATTATAGTGTAACATTTTGAAATTTGGTGTCATAAATTTTATATATATTAGTTTGTTCATAATTGCTGCATTCATAATGCATGTATTTTGATGGGTATGTATGAGTTTATATACATCAACACAATAAATGTTCACACGTATAATTTGAAATATATATAATTTGATAATAAATAAGACCTGTGTAGTGATATTAAATATTTTACATATCCAAATATTGCTTTATTGTTAATAAAAAAGATTGCAATAGCCTTATATTATGTGTCAGCAAAGCCTTTATTAACTAGTTCATATTTTCTCATCAAATATTGGTTAATTAATAAATTCTTCTTTCATTGTAGTAACTGTGTGACTGAGTTAACAGATAATACCAGCCAAGTTGGGTTATTTCATATGAATTCGCTGTGATATTTATTTTGAGGTAGGTGAGACAGAGGCAGATGCTCACAGCTAACCATTGAACTGACAAAGGGGTTCCCAATGGAGGAGTTAGAGAGAAGACTGAAGGAGCTGAAGGGGTTTGCTGCCCCATGGGGAGAACAACAATACCAACCAACCAGAGCTTCCATGGTCTAAACCACCAGCCTGGGAGCACATAGGGAGGGACCCATGGCTCCAGCTATATATGTAGGGGAGGATGGCCTTGTTGGGCATAGGTGGGAGAGAAGGTCCTTGGTCCCTTGAAGGCTGTATGCCCCAGTGTGGGGGAATTCAAGGGCAGGGAGGTGGGTGGGTGGATGGGGGCACATCCTCATAGAAGCAGGAGGAGGGGAAATAGGATAGGCGTTTTCTGGGGGGGGGTAATGGGGAAAGGGGATAAAATCTAAAATGTAAATAAAATATCCAATAAAATAATTAAAAAAAAAGAAATGATGAAGAATAATATAGTCTGATTACAAGAAACAAAAGTAAATAAAGGGACTGGAAAGATGATTCCCTGGTTTAGAGAACTTACTGCACTTGCAAAGGAGCTGACTTCTTCTAACAGCACTCACTTATAGTAGCTCACTATGGCCAGTAACTCCAATCTTAGGTGCTCTGGCATGTTGTAGATTCCTTAGTCACCTGAACACATGCAATGCACATAAACTCATGGATATATACACACATACATATACATCAATAAAAATAAATCTTTTAAAGAGTAAATGGAAAAATATATAGACTTTAGTTTGAAAAACTATTATGATTAAGAGAGTCTCTTCTAAGTCTTTGCTTAGTACAAAAGTACTCAATACTAAATAACATGAATGAAAACTAAAATATATGCATTATATTTTCAACATTTATAACTGTCTTTTGTTAAATTCAATACCCATAGATTCAAGCATAATCAAAGAAAACAAGTACTTCATTGTACACTGTGTGAATAAAAGAAACCTCTGGCTGTTACATAATTAAATTTTCAAGGGTTTATACTAACCAGGAATATGTATAATCTCTTCTCTACATACGGTTATTTTAACTTTTACACTACTCTTATTGGTACATAATTTACTTATATATTTGATATAATGGTCAGATTTAAAGACATTTAAATGTATTTGTTTTTATTTATTAACATGTGTGTGTATGTGTTTTGTGTGTGTGTGCGTGTGCGTGTGTGTGTGTGAGTCTGTGTGCTATGTATATCGAGTACCATCAGAGGCCAGAAGGGGACATCTGGATCACCTGGAGCTAGAGTCAAAGGTAATTGTTAGCCGCTCACTGCAAGGGCTTGGAATGAAACCCAGGTCCTTTGCAAAAGCAGCAAATGTTCTTAATCTCTTAGCCAACTCTCAAACCCAACAATGATCTATTTAAGAGACCTGTTAGAACAGTTTTTAATTATACACACTCCTACTAAACCATACAATCAAATTTTAAGTTTTTAAAATCACTCTCAGATTTTTACCTCTATCTCTATTTCCTCAGTATCAGTCTCCAGTAGGAAATTGTTGATATGATTGTTATCAATCAAATGAGCTTACCTGCTTTTGAACTCCATGGAAATGGAATCAGGTAATAAACGTTCTTGAGTGGAAGGAGTATCTGGCTCTTAATCTAATTATAACAATTTTGAGATTCATACATGTGTATGTATATGTAACTACTTAACTCTTTTTGATTACTCAGTAGTAATAATTATGCAAATGTTTCCCAGTCACTGTCTATTAATGGAAATTACTGGTTTTAATATTTTGTAATTATGAAAAACAGCCATAAATTTATATGAAATGAGCATTTGTATGAACTTCTTTCCCATTCCTTTGGATAAATATTTCAGAATCTCTGAAGATTGTTTTTTAAAGCCTGGTGGGTGGTCTATATTCACCTTTACTTTAAGCCAATCGATGACTTCTGTGTTCTTGCTACTGAATATATTCAGTCTGGTTTCCAATAAATTCATTATGCTCTGTCTAATCATTTTTATCTTATCTTTAAAATTTATTCACAATGCAATTAGTTCTTCAGGTTTTATTTCAAATATTATGAGGTGTTGTGCTTAGAAAGTTACCCACTAACTTATTGCACATTTTTGAAGCTCTTTACCTATATATACCTCTCAGTCTCAATACTGTTCATAGATTCTATGTACCTTTGCCTTTCCTAATTCTAATATCTGTCTGAATTCAAGGGAAAATATGCCATAACAGGCTTTCCTTATTAGCATATTATGCTGTAGAAGGAGTTAAGTGGAAAAATGTCTGGTAGATTGTAGGATCACAAGTTTCATCTTTGTTTGTTACAAGAACGTCTCTTCGAATATATTTTTCTATGTCTAAAAACAGATACATTATATATTATGACATTTTTTACATGTTTACTGCTGAATATGGGTGAATTTTGAGAAAGATTATCATGATTAGAAACTAATGTTCATTGTTTTGTAAAATTAAGCCTGTTTTGCCCAAATTGCATGACCTAGCCCTCCTCAGTGTGGGATGTCATCACTCATGCATGAAAAAGGCCGTGTGTGTGTGTGTCTGTGTGTGTGTGTGTGTGTGTGTAAGATGGGGGGGGAGAGGGAGAGGGGGAGGAGGAGGGGGAGGGGGAGGGAGAGGGATAGGGAGAGGGAGGGAGAGAGGGAGGGGCAGGGAGGCAAATGCAGTTTAAAATAGTCCTGAGTTATGAACAGAATACATTGTTTACTTTTAAATTATTTTTCAAAGTATTAATAATAACATACTTCAGCAGTTTAAAAAGAAAATCCAATTCTCTTCATTTTGGTCAAAACATTATTAAACTTTTTAGAAACTGTTGCTTTGATAGGTGAAAATTTTTGTGTTTAGTTTTAACATCTTTACTTCTTGTATTAACTGTAAATAGATCATCTCATTAAATACTGACTTGTAATTTCTTTTTGGTAAACTGTTGAATCAAATATATTACCATTTATTCTATTACTGACATTTTTACTGTTTTTCACTCTAAACTGTTGAATCTTTTGTTGTATTCTTTAGAAGACGAAAGAAAGTATATTTATTTTAAAAGATTTTCAATGCTCATATATGAATTTATAAATGCTCCCTCCTGAGCATATTTTTTTAATATTGTTTTCTCAGAAAGTTTTTATCAAGTATGAGTTTTCAAATTTAAGAGGTTATACATGGTGGTTTTAATCATTAAATTACTTACAACACACACACACACACACATATATATGTGCCAAATGATGGCATTGCACTGTGTTTCATAAATAAATCTGGCTATTTCTTAACTTGTGGACTCTAGATGTCTCATAATAGAGAACATTAAAAAACTTGGAAAGAGGAAGATACAAAACTGGATTTCCTAATAATTTTTCATGAATAAAATTTCTTTTTTATTGGCGAGTGTTGCTTGGGTTGACTAATCATTAATTTTATAGAAACTGTACATTCTTAAGCATTCATTTAGTTCCACAGGTCTGCCACTAAGATTTGTCATTTTCTTTTTTATGTTAACCACATTATATACCACCTTATGCAACTTCATTTTTCCCAGAGTAATATTTTATTGTTATCAATGATCCTATTACTAACGTTGACCTACAACTATGATTTCCACTGAATTCATAAAGATACCTGTGCCTGATCCACCACTGATGCCCTTTCTACATCGTCAAATAACATAACTCCCAGTTTCCCTAAGGGTCATAATCATCTGCTTCAGTTCTCTCCTGGAATGCCTTATTTAAATAATCTAATCTCTCTCATATTTGTAGCATATTATTTTGAAATTTAAATCTACTATTTTTGTGGAGTACTTTTTTATATACTAAAATCCTTATAGAGATGATGAATCCTGTTTGTCCATATGGACATCTTAAATTGACAAACAGTTCTCCTCAATTTAATAAAACATTGGTGTACTGAAGTATTTGTATCATTGATTTATTCTTATAGCAATCTTTTAAAAGTAGACATGATATCTCATTTTTACAGATTAATACTGTAAATCAAAAGATATTAAATCCTGAATAAAAATTCATACCTTATAGAACTCTCAGATTAGGTTTATTCCAAAACCCAAGATCTTATTTAAAAGCTTGCATAATATATCATATTTTCATGAAGAGTCATAGGAAATACTGAGTGGATGTTTTTTACAACAAGATATTATATGACTACTTTCTAGGATGTTCCCATGAAATATGACTGCTAGGATGCATCTGAACTCCCAATTTCTGATTCATTATTTTATAGTGAAGAAAACACCTACTTCATTGGTAACTCAAAAACCAAAGAGTAATTAATTTCACAGACAATTGAATGCATGTTATTGTTTCTTGTTCACCCATTTATAGTTCTATTTTTCCCTGAAAATAAATGGTGAAATCCATGTTTTCAACACCATTCCTCTCATATTCAGTAAACTGTAGACCTGACCAAAAAATGGTTTCTTTTACAAAATTTTATTGTTTGTTATTCTGTGTATACATGTGTTCACATTAGTGCACACAATTATGACAATGTTGACAATGTTCAGGTTAGAGGAAACTTGTGGGAGTCAGTCCTCATCTTCAAACATGTAGTTTTATATGGACTCATGTCAAGTCATCAGGCTTACAGCTTAGCATTTCTCCCATAGAACCATCTTGCTAGTTACTTGAAAATAGTTTCTTATGCTTATGCATAGTTCTGTAGTTATTTTACCAAAAGTTTAACCACCTGGTTACTGAGATGTAAGACAGTCATGGCCTCTGTCTATAACCCAGAATGTGGAAGGGTGAAGCAGCATGTTCAGAGGTCATCTTGAGATATCTTAGAACCTGTCTCAAAAACCAAAACCAATATTAAGCAAAATTTAACCTTTCATTGAAAGAATTAATTAATGGAACTCAATGTATTCTCAGCTTTAAGATGAAAATCATATAAAAATTCTTAGAAACTACAGTCAAAATGAATAACTTGAAATTCCTATAGATGAAGCATTAGGAAAGAATATTTACTAAATTTTCAATGATGACACCAATCACAGTTTTTTTTTTTGCAAGTTTTACTGAATATAGATTTACTATTCAGATGGTGGATAATTTAAAACTGGGTAAAAGCAAATAGGTTAGTTGTTAGAGATTCACACAGTTTAGCTGGGAACAAAATCTATGTTTGAAACATCTAGAAGGCTAATGTTACCTGTCAGGGGCCATCTAGATAGGCTAAAGTCATGCAGGTGACTTTCCTCAAGATGGCCCACAATTCTTGCATTGCTTTGATGAGTATCTCTGAATTGAAGGCCTTCAGAAATTTCATTGCAGGATTGCTTCTTACAGCTGATATGTCTTTTTTGTTTATCACTATTATACAGTATAATGATTCCTGGCCATTAGGCCACCCTATTGAGCAGATTTCATGCAGATCATCATAAAGATGAACTTTCATGCTTAGCTGAATTAATGATTTTATAGAATTCCTGATTTGATTCAAATAATTTTAAGAAGGAAGTTTTAATATATGGTTTTAGTTGTTTTACTAGAAAGATGTAATAAATATAGAATTAAGTATGGTTAAAAACTAATATAGAATGTACCCATTCATCATAGTATAGTAAGTAAAGGCTGCATAATAAAGAATACAATGGGAGTTCACAAATACACTAAAAAGAGAAATAGGTTTAGGACAAATTTGTGATCAAAGAAAAACATTCATTCTAGGTCAGATCCAAGGATAAAGCCACAGGTGTGCTCTATGTGAAAAATTAATGTATTCTCAGCTTTACCATGAAAACCTAAAAGCCATGTGAAACTGTTGCTTTGAACTTTACAGAATGAAACACTGCTTTGAACTTAATATCAACATTTTTCTGTGACTCCCTTTCTGTGTAACATTTTATCTATGCAGTAATTTTCTGAGAACCTTTGTCTATAAAGATGCCAGAGAAATGTAACAAAATGTTGGCTTTAGGGGGTGGGAGGCCTCTGCCACATCCATCCAAATGTATGTGTCTATTTATACATGTGTAGGTATATGTGTAGCTATGCATGATCCCTTGTGGAGTAGATGAGACAAGTGGTAGGGCCCGACCAGAATGTGTATGTATACGGGTGTATGTGACTCTGTGCGTATTGCCTCTGTAAAATATTTAAATTATCTTCCTTCTTTTCTCTCTGATTCACAAAGAAGTAAGTAGTCAAAGCCTCTTGCCTGACCAGGGATAGACTCCCCAGAAAGAGAGAAAGAAACTGTATTAGTTAGGGTTTCTATTCCTGCACAAAACATCATGACCAAGAGGCAAGTTGGGGAGGAAAGGGTTTATTCAGCTTACGCTACCACATTGCTGTTCATCACCAACAGAAGTCAGGACAGGAACTCACACAGGGCAGGAAGCAGGAGCTGATGCAGAGGCCATGGAGGGATGTTACTTACTGGCTTGCTTCCCCTGGTTTTCTCAGCTTGCTGTCTCATAGAACCCAAGACTACCAGCCCAATGATGGCACCACCCACAAGTGGCCTTTCCCCCTTGATCACTAATTGAGAAAATGCTTTACAGCTGGATCTCATGGAGGCATTTCCTCAAGGGAGATCCCTTTCTCTGTGATAACTCCAGCTTGTGTCAAGTTGACACACAAAATCAGCCAGTACAAAACTCTAACAATTAATTCTTTACTTAATCCCCTACTTCTGCCAACAGAATTAATTACCAAGGTATATCTGTCTGTCTGTCTATATGTATGTACACCTAAGAGTTAAAAGACTTCAAAGTTACTTGCTGAGCATTCTTGACAGTCCCAGATAATTAAATTTTGTTCTATCAGTAGTATTGAGCCTATACATCGCCAATCACTATCACCAGGCCCTATCTGCTATCTGCGTGACCCCAATAGTCAATGCTGCTCCTCCACTTGCTGCCTTCCCTGGAAAAACCCTATGGATGCCAGAAAAGTTCCTGGTAATTACCTGTAAAGCACATAGATCAGATTATAATTTATTATTAATATTTTTCCAATAGAATTTATAATAACACTATGTTATATTTCCAGCTTTTGGAAAAATGAAGATCATTTTTAATGTTGTGATTATAACTTGGTATATAAGAACTTGAAACATTCATTTAGAATTATTCTTTATAAAATATATTCAAACACTAACAAAAGTGAAAAGTTTAACAAAAAGCACCTTCAGTTAGCATTCCAAAATAAGCCATTTTACAAATTACATTAATTGCTGTAGATAAATATGTCTCAATGGGTTCTCAATGTAACTACAGCCAAACAGAAATGATCAAAGAGATAAGATGAGTTCTAAGTCTTCTATAATCACCACTTGTTGAAACTAAAATAGAGAACAAAATGAGATGGCTTGACATGTTTAATTACATAAATCTTAAGGTAAACCAAAATCAGAAACTGAAATTTAAAGACATCTTAAAATGCAGACCTATGCTATTAACATTGGCTCAGACACAGACGATGTCACTAATGTCGTGGTAGTGAATGACTTCAGAAAACACATTCACTTTCTAGAGCTTACTATCCTCATTTACTAAATGAAATTATCTCCTAGGAAATTTCAAATTTAAAAATATCTAACTGAAAATTTCATGACCTTATTGCTTTTGGTGATACTTGTATGTTTATACTATCTTTAAGGTGCCTTAATTAAAAACAAAAAGCAAAGCAAAACAAAACAAGAAAACCCTTCCTTCTCAGATGGATTCGGTGAAGACCCTGGTTAAGTAGAGTATCCTCAAAACCAGGACTATTTTACCACTTTTCTCAGAAGTTGGAGAAAGGTCAGAACATGCCAATTGGCTAAGCTTGAAATTCCAAGGATCTGCAAATGGAACAGGTGCAAATGTAATTGGTGATAATTGATGGCTAATTATGCAAGCAATAACACACCCCAGGGTACAGTCTTGCCTGCCAATACATACAAGCCTTAGATGTGGGTTTATTAGCAGGCAAATACACATCAAGGAAATTGTATTGCAGAGAGAAAGTACCTTTGAAAAAAAAAGCCAGTTGGAAAAATATTAATATCAATTCCTTACTGTTGAATCTCAAAAGTCAGTTGGAAAAATATCAATATAAGTTTCTTCATTCTCCTTTAAAAAATAGACGTTAATGAAGTAAATTAATGTTATGTGAGAATTTATAAGGTAACACTAAGAAAATGCTTTCTTATAAAACACCAATTATCATTTTTTTCCATTTTTGTAAAACCGGGATCTCTTTACATAGTTTTGTTGTCCTGCAACTAACTATGTAGTCCAGGTTGGACTTGAACTGACAGAGATCCATCAGCCTTTGCCTGTCAAATGTTTTTTTTTTTATTAAAGTCATGCGCCAATGAGCAAGGTGAAACTATCTATTATATTTGACAACTATGTGATAAATTATGTCCTTGTCTTTGAAAAAGGATTTTGGTCCCCAAAACGGAGAGTTAATTGTCACTATTAGGATGATATTTTTATTAGCTGAGAAGAAATTGGTAGAAAACAGTGATTTTTAGTAGAGATACTTTTTCATTTTTGTAATTATTATGTAATATATTCATAAACTTAAGATATAAAAGTTTCCCCTTC
This sequence comes from Grammomys surdaster, assembly GCF_004785775.1. Classification (NCBI taxonomy): domain Eukaryota; kingdom Metazoa; phylum Chordata; class Mammalia; order Rodentia; family Muridae; genus Grammomys; species Grammomys surdaster. Next base: position 4,380,045 of record NW_021620798.1, read on the forward strand.
TAAATATTTTAGAGAAGAACTAGTAACATATAGATAAACAAGGATTACTGGACCTCATTTCTTTTTTTGAGTAACAATTCAAACCTTTCCAGTTTATGCCACTGCAAATGAGATCCTCCTAGTCTGTCACTGGAAATTGTAACCAGACTCACTGGTATTGAAATATGCCCCCTCCCCACTTCCAGGCTACCTGTTTACTAACTCAGCAGAGAGGGTTATGGTATTGGTCAGATAATGCAACTCCTCTGCTCAAGCTGCTCTAAGGCCTTCCATCTCAGTCAAGTGAACGCTCACTCAATCTTCTTAACAGGAGGCTATAGAAAATGTCTCACAGTACTTTTATAACCCATCTTCTTCCTCTCTTAGTCATTCTTTTGTCTCTCCCTTAGTCACACTGACTTCTTTCTTGACCTTTGAAAATTATAATTACACAAATATGTTATTCTCTTTTCCCTGTGACAGAACACTCTTCTTGGAAGTAATATATCTTGATCCATTACATCTACCCAGATAGGTACTTAATTGAAACCTCTGTGAAAATCTTACTGACAGTCACATCATTCACCTTATATTGAACTCTTTACCCACTCTATGTTCCTTACTATCAGAGATTAAGGCTGTAATCCACCATGTCCAGATAACTCTCTGAGCTCGGCACAAAATGGAGAACTCCATTTCTCAGTAAGGCTTTCCTTTCACTGCTTAACCTTACTTGGAGAGTACCTCTGAACACAGATGTCTGAAGACATCTTATCTGAAGAGTGACCCTGTGCAGAACTCTCTGACTCAGCACACAAGTCCTGATCTAGCTTTCTGTCCTCATGATAATTAGGTACTCTGATGGCTGTTTCTGGTTGTCAACTTGATTGACTACATCTGGAATAAACTACAATCCAGAAATAGAGGGCATGACTGTGAAGGAGATCTTGTGGCTGGAAGATACAGGCTTCTGACCTGGAAATCTTGAGGCATAGTGGCTATGTAAAGCTTAGGCCCAGACAAGGTAGTATACGCCTTAATCCTAGGAGACTGAGGCAAGTAGATCTCTGGGTTGAAGGTCAGCCTGGATCAAAGCAATTTCCAGATCCAGGCATGGTGGTACACACCTTTAATCTGGGCCACACCTTCTGCTTGAGACCTACATAAGGATATTGGAAGAAGGAAGTTTCATTCTTTGACTATTTGCACTTAACTTGCGAGCACATCTGTTGGAAAGAACTTCTTCAGGATTCCAGAAGACCACCCGAAACAACTAGTCTTGTGGTACTCAGCAGCTAAGAGATTCTTGGACTTCCCATTCACAGCTGCCTTTGGTTGGGCTAGTTGGACTACAGACTGTAAATCATTACAATAAACTCCCTTAATATACAGAGATGTTACATAACTTTTGTGACTCTAGAGAATCCTGACTAATAAAAGTACTGTGTTATAATCAATCAGCCCTTTCCACTCATACTTCTAAGAGTCTTTATATACCCTACCCTAGGAAAAATAACATTTTGTCTGAGTGAAGCTGTCTTTAGATGTCTTCCCATTATACTCTAAACTCTGCTTGACCCTTCTACTCCCTCTGACCTTTTGGGAAAGTGGCCAACAATCCCAAAGGAAAAAGGAGCCCCACATCTTACTCATTTTTTTACAGTAGTGTCTTCTGTGTTCCTTAGTGGCTTCCTTGAAATCATATTATGTTATTTGGTCTTTTGTTTATTTACTCTTTGCTTGACAAGACTTCAAATTCCAGCAAGACATGGCTTCTTATCTATTTTGCTGTTTCCTAAAAATGCAATGCAATGCCTAGTTGATAGCATTTGATTAAGGAATATTTGTTTAATTAATGCACAGAGACTAGTACATAGAATTTTATAAATAAATCTTTGTGGAAATAATAGTAAAAATAAGTGTCTTATTATCCAAGGTTATAGCAGATGAGGTGATCAAATTAAAAAACTAATACTATGTGTCCTGAATATTTTTTCAAAATCTCTTACATTTTTCAGAATTATTGGATTCACAAAGATGTATGTTAGTTTGAAGATAAATTGTATATGAAAGTACAGATTAAACCATTGTATGTAATAGTCTCTGAGATTTGTTGCTTTACAATAGGTATTTTCTGATACAGGCAACAAATAACCTGAGGAAAAATGTGAGGTATGGTTTAATATATAATCAATCTACTCCTTCTTTCATACTAACTCAATTGGTTTGGCTACATTCACCAAAAATGTAGTACATATCATGGATAAGATTACTACAAGTAACTAAGCTCATATTCTTAATTAATAATGAAAGTTTCATAACTTTTACATGACACCCATACAATTTTTAATGCCATGCTAGAGGCAAATATGTCTACTGTGATTATTAGAAATTAAAAAAAAACAACAAAAATCCTTCTAAAATGTGACTTTATGTCACTTTTTCACTAAATATATTTCAATAAATACTCTTCTCTTAATGAAATCTCATGTCATTACAGTGGGCAGTGGACTACAGGATCTTACTCAGTATAAAGAAACCAGTTAACTCTTTATGGGTCCAGATTCAAACCTTTAACTAAGATTGGTCACAGTATTGAAATATAATGGTTCTTTCCAACTAGACCTTGCATTATGATATAAATGAGAATGTATTGATATTATTACCATTAATAAATACCACATACATTATATTGTTGTATATATATTTGAGGTAACTATTATATATCAGAAACTCCACTGAGTTAATCACATGAAACATTTTCTGATTAATAGATTTGGTGTACAAATAGACATTGCTCTACAAGATCAAGATGCATTCTCATAAAGAAAATTGGTAATGGTTTCTGAAAATAAAAGATTATATTCTTTTCAATGTTGATGTACTTTTGGTAACTGACATTCATATGATTTTTAGTCACTGATTTTAGAGAATATTGCCATAAAATTTCTTATACCTAGTAGACAATGTCCTAGAGACATGCTCATGAAATTACATTAAATTAAATTTTTCTTAATGCTATATTGGGAAATAAATTTACTTTCACTTTTATTACTTGTCAAAGTCTGTATAATATGGAGGTATAAAACACAAATTCTGCTTAATCTTGCCATGGAACATTCAGAGATAATTACACCTACAGGAAGGCAGCACAGGTGGTGGCTTTCTTTGAAAATAATGTACAATTTCATGAACAAGCATTTGGTTGGCAACTGTCTCTGCCAGGTTCCATTCCACATTAAATGACAATCAGAAATGCAAAAGAACTGGCAGCAGGTTCCATATTCAACAATAGAATAAGAAATTCTTATTTAACTGAAGATACACCTCAGGTTTTTCCGTGTTCTTTTACTGCACTTTGTTTTCTTCTCCTATGAACTCACCACTCAAAGTTGATAATAACAGGTAAAACCTAACTGAATGCTAAAAGGCTGTCACAAATGACAACAAAATGCATAAATTATCCCTATGTATATTGATAATTTAATTTCAGATTGTGACATGAAATAAATGCTACTATCACATCTATGAATACTTTCATATGTAAGAGAATTCTCAGAAAATTATAAAATATATTTTATCTTCTATAAGAGATTCACTGTTAATTCATTTGACTGAATTTATGTCATTAAAAATCAAGTGGGATTAGAGAAAAAACTAAATTAATCTTAATATATAAATCATAATTTCTATCTTATGGCAACAAACCAGTTTATATATTTATATTTTATATATTTATCATGTTATAAAAATTTTCTCCTGCTACAGTTCATTATGTTATTTCCCATTCCTAGGAGATTCTTCTTCTAATATAAATCTGATAATTGGGACTAAGAAAAAAATTACTAGGCTAATATGCCCAAAATAAAGTGTTCCCTATATCTTCAGGAACTGGAAAAAATCCCAATTCAATGCCATTCCTGGGCATATACTCAAAAGATACTCTACCATTCCACCATACCACAAAGACACAAGTTCCACTATGCTCATAGCAGTCTTATTTATAATAGCCAGAAGCTGGAAATAACCCACATGTCCTTCAACTGAAGAATGGATACAGAAAATGTGGTTCGTTTACACAGTGGAGTACTACTCAGCTATTTGAAACAAGGACATTATGAATTTTGCAAGTAAATGGATGGAACTAGAAAATATTATCCTGAGTAAGGTAACCCAGACCCAAAAGCACATGAATGGTATGTACTCACTGGTAAGTGGATATTAGTGAAAAAGTACAGAATACCCTTGATACATCCCACAGACCCTAAGAAGTTAAACAGGAAGGAAGATCTGAGTGAGGATGGTTAAATCCTGCTTAGAAGGAGGGACAAAGTAGTCCTGGCAAGCAATGGGAGTAAAAGATCTAGGTGGGAAAGAGGAGGGTAATAAGTGGGCAGGATCAGGTATGAGGAGATACAGGAGTGAGTCCCAGGGGGCTAGGAGAATGAAGGGAAATATGCAGCTTTGAAGGGTGGGGGTGGGGGCATTTTCTAAAAAAATCCCAGAGATCTGCGATGAGGGAGGCTCACAGAAGTCAATGCGGGTGACCTTAGCTAAAAAGCACAAAATTGGGGATATAAAACCTGAAGAGACCGCCTCCGGTAGCCAGAGAGGAAGCCCCAAGTGGAGGGATTGGATCACCAACCCACCTACGAAAATTTCAACCCAAAATTCTGCCTGTCTAAAAGAAATACAGGGACAAAAAATGGAGCAAAGCCTAGCAGAATGGCCAACCAGTGACCTTCTCAACTAGGGATCCATCCCAAGGGCTGGCACCAAACCCCAACACTATTACTGATCCCATAATGTGCTTGCAGACAGGAACCTAGCATGACTGTCCTCTGAGAAGTTCTACTGGCAGCTGAGACAAATACAGATACCCAACCATTAGACTGAGGTATAGGACCCCAGTGGAAGAGTTAGGGGAAGGATTGAAGAAGCTGAAGGAAAAGTTGACCTCATAAGAACACCAGCAGTCTCAATTAACCTAGACCCCAGGGAGCTCCCAGAGACTGAGCCACTGACCAGGCTGCATATATGGGCTGGTCCTAGGCCAGAAAGGACTGGCCTCAGTAGAAGAGGATGCATCAAATACTATAGAGACTTGAAGCCCAGGGCTGGGAGATACCTGGGAGGAGCACCTCTCAAATGTGAAGGGGGAATGTGTTGCGGGAGATAGTTAAATCTCCATCCAGAATAGAACAGGTCAATAAAAACACAACTCAGTAATTATGAATACATTCTGTAAGCATAGATTGGGCAGATACCCCTACACTACTCTGTTCCCCAGCTATGAGACCCTTATAACTTGATGATTTTCCAGACCCTGCATTTGTCCTACCTCCTGCTTCCCAGTCGTCCTCCTCCATCGTTCTCCTTTGTCTTCTCTCTCCTCTCTTCTCCCCAGTCATCTTTACTCTCTTCTCTACCCAGTCCTTGTCATCTCCATCGTCTCTGTCATCTCCATTGTCTCTGTCATCTTCTTCCTCCATTGTCTTCCTCCAGTTGTCCTCCAGTAGTCCCCCTTCTCTCTCTTCTTTCCCCAGCCTTTATTTCTTCACTTCCCATTCCTCTGCCCAATCACTGACTCCAGCCTTTATTTTACAAATTAAGATGGACAGAAGGTTCACTAAAATTCACCTGTGTAATGACTCATACCTCCTCTGCAGCCCTTCACAGGAAAAGGGAATTAGTATCAAAATACAAGGCCAGGGCTATCAACAACAGAAGTGGGATGGGGGAAGAACTCTGTGAGGGGGACCAGGAAAAGACAGAATTTGGGATGTAAATAAAAAAATAAGTAATTAATAATAATAAAAATATTTTAACGATAAAAATATAAAACAGGTAAATGCAGCCAGGAATATGGCTGAGAAAATTTCAATGTATATACCAAATACATTATAGAGACTAAAAACTTAAAAGAATTAAAAAATGCAGCAGCAAAATATATAACAAACTTGAAATTGGGTAGAAGTTTCATCTAGTTATTTATACATCTTTACATACAAATGATTAAGGGGCTATTTTTAATGGAAATAGATTTAACTTTTGTTAATTATTTTATTTATTTACATTTAAAAATTGTCCCCCTTCCTGATCCCCCCTCCACAGGTCCCCCACCCCATCCTCCTTCCTCTTTACCTCTAATAGGATGCTCACACACCCACCCACTCTTGCTTCACCCCTCTAGAATCCCCCTTCTCTGGGGCATCAAGTCTCCACAGGACCCATTGAGGCCAGACCAGACAATCCTCTGCTACATATGTAGCAGGTGCCACATACCAGCCCATGTATGCTCTTTAGTTGGTGGCTTAGTCCCTGGGAACTCTGAAGGGTCCGGTTAATTGATAATGTTTTTCTTCCTATGGGATTGCAATCCCCTTCAGCTCCATCAGCCCTTCCTCTCCATTGGAATCCCGAGGCTCAGTTCAATGGTTGGCTGTAAATATCTGTATCTGTCTTAGTCTCCACTTGGCATCAGCAATACTGTCAGACTTTGGTGTCTGTGCATGTGCAAGATAGGGCAGTCTGTGAATGGCCTTTCCTTCAGTCTCTGTTCCATTTTTGCCCCTGTATTTCCTTTAGACAGGAAAAATTCTGGGTTAATTTTTTTAGATGCGTAGATGGTCCCATTCCTCAACTAGGGGCCTTGTCTATCTACTGGAGGTGGTCTCATCAGGTTCCATCTTCTCACTATTGGGCATTTCAGCTGAGATCATCTCCATTTAGTCGTGGGAGCCTCCTACATCCCTTGTGTCTGAGACAGCAGATACTGACAAGGATGTGAAGAAAGAGCAACACTCCTTCATTGCTGGTGGCATTGCAAACTGGTACAATCACTCTGAAAATCAGTCTGACAGTTGCTCAGAAAATTGTAAATAGTTCTACCTGAAGATCCAGCTATTCCATTTCTGTGCATATACCAAAAGATGCTCTACCATATCACACAGACAGGTGTTCCACTATGTTCATAGCAGCCTTATTTCTAATAGCCAGAAGCTGGAAATAACCCAGATGTTTCTCAACAGTAGAATGGATACAGAAAATGTGGTTAATTTACACAATGGAATACTACTCAGTTATTAATAATGAGAACATTATGAATTTTGCAGGCACATGGATGGAACTATAAAAATATCATCCTGAGTGAGATAACCCAGATTCAATAGGACATGCATGGAACATACTCACTGATAAGTAGATATTAGGCAAAAAGTTCAGAATATGCCTGATACAACTCACAGACCATATGAAGCTTAACAGGAAGGCCCAAGGGAAAAGGGAGTCAGGATACAGTATGGTGGGGGGGAGACAGTAGAGAAGCCCAGAGGATCAGAAGAATGAATAAAAATATGCAACAGTATAGGGTGGGGAATGGGGTGGACCACTTTAAATAGATTTATTTACAATAAATTTTGCTTATTGTTTCCTTTCACCATCTCCCAGAGCCTTAGCTCTTCCTATGCAACCAATTTCATACTCTTCTTTCTCTCACTAAGGGAATATCTTTTGGCACATACTTCAACTAATCAATCAAGCCAACTAGGAAAACATTTGAAGCTCAGTGCTTTCTATTGGAGTGTCTTTTTCTTTAGTTACTTTTTGAGGGAGATGTCTTCATGGATAAACTCAGAACCAATTGCTAGTTGTTTGTACATCCAGTGAAGTTGATTACCAAATTTAATATTTTCAGGTATATCCATTGATTTTTCTAATTTTAAAACTCAAAAAGAGTTTGGAATGACAAATTTGTATCCTGACTCTGTTTGCACCCAGATCCAATCCTATTCCCATCTGTTACATTTGGATATATTTTTTTTAACTTCTTTTTTTTTTTTTTTACATTTTTTTTTAATTTCTTTTTTTTTTTGAACATGAAATGCTTTTTTATAGCATGTTTTACAAGGGGAGGGGGTAAGAGGGTCCAGGTGGTGGAAAAGTACAAAATCTTCTTGGCCTGTGCATTGAAACATGTCATGGTCTATATGGTACACTGCCTTGAATTATGATCTACCTGCAGTTCTTCAGAAGATATGGTACACTGCTTGAGTTATGGTCTCCCTGCTATTCTTAAGAAGACATGGTACTCTGCTTTGAGTCTATCTGCAGTTGCTAAGCAGGATCTTGCAGTTGCCAAGCTTCAGAGGACATTGTGCAGGTGGGGAAAGGTAGGGGGTAAGGGTAAGGGCGAGGGTCCTGGCTTCTGGCATCTCCCCCTTCTCTGTTTAGTTAAAGAAGGCGTCTTATGTTCAATCCCAACTATGTGAGTTTTGAATTTGGATGTCTAATTATGGGGGGTCTTAGACAAGTTCACAACCCCAAAACACTGATGTGAGACGAGTCACATCGATGGTCAAAGGCTTTAGGCTGTCGACGATGGGCAACGTCAAGGGACTCTGATGTGGGTGAAAGGAGGGTGAGAGCCCTGTCTTAGGCCATGTAGGCTGCACCCACTCCCAGCACCACGCACTACTTTTCGGCTGCATTGGGTGGGCCCCTGGGAAGTGGACCTACAATAATCCCGTCATTGGGCTAACTCACAGCCATCCTAGTCTCTTGTAAATGTTCAAGTTACCAACCATTTGTCAGTTTGGGGTGTAATATTGTCATAAAGGAAGGCTCCCCAATGTTAGCGGCCATATCAAGGGTGGCCTTGGTTTAGGAAAAAGCCAATTTTTGTTGTGGTGATCAAGAGGCCAAGCTCTCTAGCAAGAGAAATGAGGTCAAAGCCAGGCATACCAGGAACCCTTCTGGAGGGCGTGGAAGTCTCGGGGTCGACCGTAGGGGGAGGCAGGGGAGCTGACAGCTGTGTCAGTCTCCTGCAGAGTCACTTCTGGATCCTCTGCAATTTTCAGCTGATGGTAATGAACTTCAACTGCCTTCTTGATGGCAGCATCAACCTGGTTCCGTGGACGACAGGTCACGGGCGATGATCTCTGTCTTGCTCAATCTTGATGTCGTGCTCACATCCTCTCAATGAGGGTCCGTCCGGATGGGTCCGTGCCTCGAGCCCCATATCTGGGTGCCACTTGACCCGACCGGCGGGTCCTGGTTATTCGTGGGGGCAAGGAGGACTGCAACCTGCTATTCTTCAGAAGATATGGTACACTGCTTGAGTTATGGTCTCCCTGCTATTCTTCAGATGATATGGTACACTGCTTTGAGTCTATCTGCAGTTGCCAAGCAGGATCTTGCAGTTGCCCAGCTTCAGGGGACCTTGTGCAGGTGGGAAAAGGTAGGGGGTGAGGGTAAGGGCGAGGCTCCTGGCTTCTGGTCCATCTGGGTTAGAACTTATAATAGCAGGCATCACGGGTGATTCAATTTTACCTGGAAAGAAAAAAGAAGGGGATTCTCAGGGAGATTTCTCTTCCCTGGATGTAAATTGTTATTCATCGTATTTATGATTGGGCCTGGCTTTGTGAGGGTATCTATTTTTTTCATTAATATTTGTGGTAGCCGGTTAGTTGTGCCTTCTGTGGTATTGGGCAGGCATATCAGTCCTCGGCTCCATAAGGGAACTGGGACTGGGGCATTCCCTTTATGGGTATGAGGGTCCTTCCCCATATCTGTGGCAAAGTTTTGTTGGTCTTGGTGGTGCCCGAGGTCACCAACATGGTCAAGAGATTTGCCATGAGCTTTCAGCTTTAGGGAGAGAAAAGTGAACAAGGCATGATGGAGAGTATTTGGATATTTTTTGAATTCTTTGTGTGTGTGTGTCTCTGTGTGTGTGTGTTTGTTTTTCTGTGTGTTCAGCCCTCAAATATTGACATTGTAATTGACACCATGAAGTAAATTTTGATGATATAGGCATGATCTATTAAGTGGAACAAATCCACCCCACCCTAAGCAACACTTAAAGAGATAATAAAAGATTGTGTTTAATGAAAAAATAATTAATTAATAATAATAATTTAAAAGAGATCTCTCGAGGCCTGTTCATGAGGAAGAGTGCATATGCATTGCATGAAATTCATTAAAAAACATTACCAAGATGTAATAAAAATATTTCAAAAGTAAAATATTACCTTACTAACTGGCAGTTCCAAAGTTAGACATGCCCAGTCCAACTGAGCTTCATGTATCATCAGTCATGCAGATTTTTTGTGATTACTTCAGCTGTCTTCTACTCAGTTTTTCCACAAATCATCTTTCCTGTTAGAAACAAAAGGTTCTATTAATTCTGTTCCTCAAATCAATACAAAACTGTTTAACCTTAGTAACTCAGACTAGATGAAGTCATTTTCTCTAGAAAACCTGGAAAATGAATAATGCACTTTCAACTAAAAACTGTTATTTCACCAAATTCACTAAGGGTAAAGAATTATATTTATTAATATTGCTGGCAAAGTGAATGATAGTTGAATTTTATGCTAGAGAGTTGTCATATATTTTGATTAATTTTGTGATATATTTGTCAAATCTTATTGTAGACATTTAATGCTGCATTTGTCTAAATTATGTCTTATTTTCAAAATTCATCACTAGTCATCGGACATATTAACTGACCAGTGATGTCAAATAGAAAATCCAGTTGTTTTTTATCAATTTGTCCTTGGAGAATACAAAGTTATTTATTTCAAGCATAGTCTGCCTAGAAATTTGATTAAAGAAATTACAAATAACTGCCATTCTATTTACTTGTCCGGTCTTGTTTGAAGTAATAATTAGAATTTATGTGTATCTTATCAACATTTATTCCAGAATTTACTAAACTTTCATATGCAATTAAGTGTCTTTTTATGTGGTACTCGTTGTTTCATGTCCCCAAACCTAGAATTCATTCAATTTCTATCTGGTGAGCTGAAGCCCTAAACATTGATTGCTCAAATACATTGCTCATCGTTTTAGCAGCAACTATATTCTAAATATTTTATTTATGTACTAAAAAATGTTAACAGGAGGTTCACAACACTGTGATGAATGTTATAATATATATGGGACCTAGGCTCTGTATGTGTGATAGATGTGTCCTTGGGAGATGTGTAAGTCAGTGATATAGAACAGATAGCCTAGAAATACATCTGAGCACATACCATTGATCTCTTCATCAGGAACCCAAGAAGGCAAAATAGAAGAAACAAATCATCTTTCCCACAAACAGATCTAGGAAAGCTGATCATAAAGAGATGAAATCATAAAATCTATAAATGTCTATTATTAAAAAAACAACCTAGAGGAAAGATTTATATTTAAAACTTGAAACGATAAAATTTCTGGAAAAGGAACTGTAGAAATGGCACAGAAGTAAAGAGAAATGACTTCTATTCTAGAGGAGGTGAGTTTGATATGCAGCACCTACATGGTAGCTCACAGCTGTTGTTTCAGGGCATCCTATTCCTTCTTCTGACCTTCATGGGCATGAGGCACACATATGGTATATACACTTATCCACAGATGAAACATTCATACATATAAAATGAAATAAATCCTAGAAAAATGAGGAAATTTTAAAGAGAGTGACTTTGGGATTAAGGCTACTTCCATTTCAGATAATAAAAATAATGATATCATGATAGTTAAGAATTATATGCAACAATTATTTGGAGAAAATTTTTGTATGATAGCATATAAGTATACTCTTTTCAAAATAATTTGTAATGCTTATGTAAAAATGTATTTAGCTTTTAGGTTAACAAGAAGATAACACTGAAATAGGATGAATGATTGCAAATGTGGAAATATCTTATTATTGGACAGGTTCTTGAAAGGATTTGGGAGGGAGAAAGGAGAAGAATTTGAATAAACTCAGAAGACAACTGACTGAGTATACTCCAACGGTAATCCATAGCACACAAGGAGGAGCTTGTATAGTTCCTGTGGAAACAAGAAGCCTGAAAAAAAGATATCACTTGCAAAGGATTGGTATTTCTTTGTTGATGTCTATTCATGAAGTGTCTTAAATTATTTTATGAAGACAAATTATAAAGTATCTTCTATGGTCAGAAGGAAAATTGGTTACATTAATGCTGTTTTAAGAAGTCAAGTGCTCACAGGCCACATGAAGCCCATAAAGAAGGAAGACCAAGTGGGGGTGATTCAGTCCTTCTTAGAAGGAGCAACAAAATACTCAAGGGAGCAAATATGGAGACAAAGTGAGGGACAGAAACTGAAGAAGGGGCCGGCTCAAGACCACTCCACCTGAGTATCTATCCCATGTGCAATCACCAAAGGTAGATGCTGATGTGGAAGTCAGGAAGTGCATGCTGATAAGAGCCTGATATGGATATCTCCTCAGAGGTCTTCAAGAGTCTGACATACTCAGAGGCAGATGCTCACAACTAGCCATTGAACTGATCATGGGGTTCTCAATAGAGGAGTTAGAGTGAAGACTGAAGGAGAGCTGAAAGGATTTGCAGCACCATGAGGAGAGCAACAATACCTACCAACCACAGCTCCCAGGGTCTAAACCACCAGCCTGGGAGGACTTAGGGAGGGATCCAGCGCTTCAGTTGAATATGTAAGAGTGGAGGGCCCTGCTGGGCATAGGTGGAAGAAGAGAACCTTGACTGCATGAAGGCTGGATGCCCCAGGGGGTGGGAATTTTGAGGGTGGGGAGGTGGGAGTGGGGGGGCAGATAGAGGTTACATCCACAGAGAAGAAGGAGGAGGGGTGAGGGGATTGGGGGTTCCTGGGTGGGTGGGGGATGGGGTAAGGGGACAACATAGGAAATGTAAATAAAACATCCAATAAAAATTAAAAAGAAAAGAAGTCAAGTGCTATGGTTTCCATCTGAAATGTCAGACAGATTCTCAAGCTATGAATTCTTGTTCCTCAACTGATGGGTATTTTGTGAGGGCAGGGAACCTTTGGGAGGTCAAACAAGTCTAGTAGGTAATTATGCCCATTCTTTGAGCATTAAACAGCAGCAGCTCTAATGACAATGGTTCTTATTTTCCTGGCACCATATAATGTGAATACCATTGTCTCATGTTTCTCCCACCTTCTATCATGCTTTCCGTGATATCATGGGTTGCATCCCAATTAAACTATGAGCCAAAATATATCTTCCTTACTTCAAATTGTTTCTATCAATTATTGTGATCATAGTGGATACAGAAGTAAAGTACCTAATGAATCTTGTAGCCCTTGCTTGCATTAGTATTTACTCTAGTTCTTTCACATGTTCTACTTTTGACATTTTTGAACAATGATTTTTCATATATATATATAATTTATTTTTTTTCAAATTGTAATTTATACTTATTCACACAGGGGTTATAAACACAAAAAGGCAGGACATGGGGAAGGGGATGACACCTGCCTTCACAAGATTAGATTCGCCACAGCCTGTCTGTACTTAGAGAAGGGAGGAGATGTCAGAGGCATCTCTGCTTATACACTGAAGGCCTAAAATCAGCCATAGGCCTAAAATCAGCAATAGGCCTGTCATACTTGTATGCTAACACCAAGTCTTGGGTCTCTGTGGATGAACAATGATTTTCTTACTAATTTGTTTTTTGAAACTGTCATAACCATATGAAATGCATTGTGATTATGCTCATTTCCATCATCATTCCTTCTCTCTTTTACCACTGTAAAATATCCCTAATCTTGGTGGATTTCTTGATGTGCTCTAAGTAGAGACAATGAATCTTTCTCTTCCAGAATCTATCAGTTGCCAGTTGGGTACTGGGTATGTTTAGGAACCTGTGAACTTTTCTCTCAGCAATAGCTGACTGTGAATAAGACCAGTCTTATATAGTTCCAGTGCTGGTAACATCAGCTGCTGTAAACAACCATGCATAAGGCAGAGAAAGCTGACATCCAAAGCTAAAGTGTAGTAAGAATTAATTATTTGTATACAATAGTTCCTATAACTTAATACCTTTCAACAGATTCGTTAAGTTATCTATGTGGATAGAATACTACACTGAACCGTGAATGTTTGGCTAGCATGTAATGGCATGCTCATTGTTTTTCTTCTTAGTACCTGATTACTTATTTTATGCATAATGATGAGTCTCTGCAAGTTAACACATTGATGTATTAGACAACTTGACAGGGAAAGGGAAAAATAATAGTTAAATGCATCAACACCATCTTTTTACTTACTAAAATCTTATTAATATAACTGCACGCTTCAAATTTTTCCATTTGTCAACATGTTTTATTTAATTATAGTAAATTATTCCAAATGAAAATGGCAATTGGAGACTAAGAACATGGTGAAAGGCAAAGGGATCATAATCACCTAAGGATATAATTTTTTGTCAGGGGTTGATGTGGTAAAAGATACATTATGAACAAGTTTCAAGGTTTTGGATAAAATATCTATGCTGCAACCAAAGAGGGATGAGGAAAATGTTCTCTAGTGAATATATTTTATTTTAAATGCAAGCTTCATTGTGCTAATAACTTATTTTCCTGGCCTAGTTGTTTTGCCAACTAAAATTATAAATAGTGTACTCTAGAGAGAAAGACAGAAAGTAAGAGCGAAAACCATAAACGCATTAAAGATATGCTATTTCAGCGCTTCCATTATGATGCTTTCCAATATGCTATTACAATTTCAATAGATATCAAAGAGGATTGCATTATTGTCAACATGAGTAGTCACAATGGCTCTTTCAAATCCATTATTATCTCGAATGTCAGAATCTTTAATGTGTTCATTTTCATTTCTGAGCCACCTCACAACTAAACTGTTTTTTTTTTTTTTTGAAGTCAGGTTCCCTATTGTGTCAAGTTGAACAAGTACAATCCTAGTATCCCTGGGAAGGACACAGAATCTATTTTCCATGTCTCATAGATAAAGGAATGTAAAAGCAGGCATGGAAGGGAACCTGAAGACAATTTATTGGAGTCAGAGAATCAAAGGTTTTACTGCACAATAACAGAAACAATCTTTAGGTATAGACAACTGCTGGCAGAAGGAAGAGAGGGGCAAAAAAGAGGTTAAGCTTTGTGAGTTAGAAATAAGAAAACAGATAGTTTCCTTAGCAAAATTCTATGGGGGGGGTTAACCAAATGGTGGGATTTGGGGAGTATAAGATTACTTATCTCATAAAGACATATCACTTTCACAGTATTGAAATGTGCTATGTAGCCTACAGGGGAAGAAACACCAACAGTATTGTCATTTCCTTATCTGTAAGTTTTGGTCTAACTTGTTTTCGAAATATTTTAAAACAGGATTTTATCTTCAATGAAGGAGAGCGATTTATAGAAATTCCTCACTTTCTCTAATCATGGAAAGTACCTGTTGTCTTCATAAGAACAAGTGATGACATATGCCACATCATCAGTCGGGGTGTTGAGGACAATTGACCATGGTATCTGTACCAGGATGATGTGGATTTATTGGCATTCATATATTCATCATGGTTTCTGGGAATGAGCTACAGACAGCCCTTCATAACTTATGTACTTCCTAACTAAAGTACTCTGTAATCTACTGTTTTTAAATGTCAACTAATAGTCATTCTGGCAATGTGTCATATGGGCTACACAAATTTTCAATTATACTAAAAAGGCAAAGAAATTGAAAAAAAATCACTGGAAAATGGAAAGACCCTCACAAGGCTCATGCATAGGAAGGATTAATATGGTAAACACAGCTAGCTATTCTATTTTATTTTCCCTTTGATGTTGTAAATAATATGACCAAAAGTAATTTGAATAGGCAATGGTTTATTTTTCTTTCAGGTTTTAGTATATCATTAAGGGAAGTCATGGAAGGAACTAAACAACAGACCATGGAGGAAAGCTGCTTAGTAGCTTGCTTCCTCTGGCTTTCTCAGCTTTTTTTTTTCTTTTTGGATAGTTGAAGCTCACTTACCTGGAGTGGGCTAGGCACTTTAGCATCAACCAATAGTCAAGACAATGCCCCATAGACATGCTACACATTTTAGTCACAGGACTAAGAGAAATTAACCTGGTATTGACTTGGAAGTTTCTTCGTTTGCTATCTAGCTTTCACAGTTTGAAATGTGCTGTGTAGCCTACAGGGGAAGAAACACCAACAGTATTACCAAGCTGTAAACTCTACAGCCTAAAATAATAACCATCCAGTCAGTCTTAGTGGCTCTAATGTTATGGTCATAAAAACAACTTTCTAATTCATATCTATAAGGGGAAACCTATGCTTGATGTGATATGTTTGGCCAAGAACCCATGACTCAGGAAAGCCTACCCCCTACTAGTCTACTAAATGAACATATCACATTTATTTCTAAACACTCCTTATACCCTTAAATTAGTGAATCACTTTTCACTCATAAATAAGCTTTTTTTTAATGCACCCAAAAGCAGTTCAACACAGAGATTCACAATTGCTCCAAGTAGAGAGAATAAGTGGCTGGAGTGCTTGGTACTAATGAGGATATCTATATCATATGCCTTCCTACAGAATGCTCAAGGAGAACAGAAGAGTGGGCAAAAAGATTTTACCCGCCAGAAGTCATTGAGAATTGCTGTGCACTAGTACTTTCTGAACATGGCAGGGTCATTGCACTCATGATCACAGTATCTGATTACCTGTCCAAAACGTGTCCAGGATATAACTTCTAGACACTCCTGAATGGATTAAGAAGGGGGTTCATGATACCCCACTCCTAAATGAGGAAGTCCTGAAAGGCGATGACTGCTGAGGAAGGGAGTCTCAGTGGATATTTTCACTCCTACACACATTTGTGTAGCGCTCATTTTGGATTCAGTAGGGGATAAAAGAACTAGAAGACAAATTTGGTGAGAAGATTTGAATGTTCAGAAGGAGTTACAGTGGAAAAGGGAAGTGATGTTTGAGATAAATTGCACTCATGTATGAAATTACCAAAGATTATAATAAAAATGATGGGAAAAAAACAAAAACAGCTGCTGACGAAAGTAGAAACAAAAGGGAACCCCAATGATAGGGTGTAAATTAGTCCAGCAAATTTGAAAGGCAGTGTGCAAGTTCATTCATTGAAACATTTTAAGTAGATAAATCATATCCACATCAAATATGTAAATATGTGGAAGACCAAACCTTACAACTCTTGGGTACATATTAAAAGAAATCTAAATTAGCATAGTGCAAACTCATTTGCTTATCCGTATTTGTCTATATTTGTTGTGATTACAATAGCAAGTCAGAAAATCAGCCCCCACACCCATCTGCAGATATGAATTAATGATATTTGATATATAAACACAGTGGAAGAATGAAATAATGTCCTGTGTTGTAAAATGGATAGATTTATATTATGAAAGGTGAGAAAAACAAATATCACATTTTCTAATATACTTGAAAGTTAGATAATGTGTGTGTGTGTGTGTGTGCTTCTGTGTATGAGAGAGTGAAAGAGAGAGGAGATACAGACAGAGACAGAAAGACAGAAAGGGGGAAAATATTTTGGAAGTAGAAAGGATTAGCACAAAATGGTCACTGGGACAGTAGAATGTAAAGGGGAGGAAATGTGGTCTGATAACCTAAGAATATACTTGGACAAAACTGTCATGTGAACCCTATTTCTTTTTACAAGAAATATACACTGATAAAAGTCTTTTAAAATAATGTTCTGTTTTTGAATGACAATATGTTATATTTATAGGCTAATTTTTTATTAATCATTCCATTAACTTACATCTCGAATGATATCCCACTTCCTGGTTAACCCCTCCACCAATCCCCCCATCCCACATCTGCCCTTCCCCTTCCCTTTTGCCTGTATGAGAGTGTTCCCCTGCCCACACTCCTGCCCCACTGCTTCAGCATCCCCCTACTCTGGGTCATCCAATCTCTCCCCACTGATTTCTTGATCATCTGTTTTATTTGTCTACTTGTTTGTTTTGTGCTTTGTTTTCGTTTTCATAGCACCAATTTTTATTTATTTTTCTTTCCTTTATCATCATTAATACTAGCATTAACTTATGGTAGGGAATCTATTGAGGAACTGTGTTTTTCAGTATACTAAGACCCAGAATTGGACAATATCTGTCTTTCATTATGTGGAGAAGGATAGAATATTGTTTAAACTCCTCTGTTTAATGATGCATCATTCAGAGCATTTGTGTGTTAGTCACCCATCCCCAATTAGTTCAACATCCAATCTCTTGTCATTCAGAAGAGGCTTAACATTTAAATCTTATTCTTCCATTTCATAAATTTGTATATTTTGCCTTTTATTGTTCCATAGGTAACTAACTTCTTGAAAACAGGGCCAATATTTATTTATTTTATATTTTAAAATTTAAATATTTTATATTTATTTAATATAGCATAATGTATTAAGTTTAATGAAAACTAGTGAGAAGTAACGTCATATTCAAGTCATATGGACATATGACTGCATGTTTAAAATATTGAATTGTAAGATAAGTTATGTGATAAGCTATGTAGCTATGAAATACTAGAAAATGATGAAATGTTCTAGAATTATATAACACAAGTAGTCCTAGTTAAGCTAAATAAATCAGAAAACAAAACCCAAAATCATTCATTTGAAAATGGATAATTAGAGAAGAGGGATCTTAATTCTTGATTAGGAGAAAGAAAATTACTAGTATACATTAGATATACATATACTATATATATATATATAGTATATGTATGTATATGTGTGATATAAAACTATTACACAACAAACTTTCAAAAAAAAGTCATTAGATTATCATATTATTTAAACAACGAGAATGGATTTCTTAAAAAATACTAAATTATTTTTCTTGAAACATTATATAGAACTCCAATATAATGTCTAGATAAAAATGGAAATCTTCTAACCTCATTGATTGAGTTTTAAAATGAGAAAACTAATTTATAAAAGATGATCAAGTTTATTGAATAATAAATGAGTGGAAAAGCCAACTAAGGTAATGTAAAAGATAGCAAAGTTGCTTTTAGAAAAGTAATTTATTCAATTGTAATAATCAAGCATTAATTTCACTTTTGCCACCAACTAGCCACGCCTAAGGCATTTCAAGCTGAATGCTAGATATCATCATTTGTGAAATAAGGATAACATGGAAATTGCTTTAGTATTTGATTTTCAAGGATTACATGAGATAATCTATCCAAAGTGTTAGTAAATTATACTGCAGCACCAAATCATAACCATCATCATTCAGGAAAACACAATAGAATGATCTTGCTCTAGTGAGCTAAAGCTTTTAACTTTGTTTTGTCAATAGAATCATTTATTTAAGTGAAATATTTTCTCATAGCCGTCATACATAAATAATAGATATGGAATGATGACTGACTTAATTAAGTCCAGGCTCCACTTACAATACAGTACGATTGTAGAGAAAGAGGAAAACTTCTCCATTGCTGGTGAGATTGCAACCTGGTACAACCACTCTGAAAATCAGTCTGGCAGTTCCTCAGAAAACTGGACATAGAACAACCTGAGGACCCAGCTATACCACTCCTGGGCATATACCCAGAAGATTTTCCAACATGTAATAAGGACACATGCTTCACTGTGTTAATAGCAACTATATTTATAATAGCCAGAAGCTGGAAAGAACCAAGATGTCCCTCAACTGAGGAACTGATACAGAAAATGTGGTACATTTACACAATTGTATACTACTTAGCTATTAAAAACAATGACTTTATGAAATTCACAGGCAAATGGATGGATCTAGAAAATGTCATCCTGAGTAAGGTAACTCAATCAGAAAAGAACACACATGCTATGCACTCACTGATAAGTAGATATTTGGCAAAGAGCATGGAATACCCACTATACAATTCACGGACCACATGAATCTCAAGAGGATGGAAGAACAAACAGTGGATGCTTCAGTCCTACTAAGAAGGTGCAACAAAATAATCAAGGGAAGTAGAGGGTGGGAGAGACTTTGGAAGGAGAGAAGAGGGGGAGGGGAAAAGGAGGGGAAGAATCAAGTATGGGAGGAGAAGGTACAGAGAGTCAGGGAATTGAAGAAAGGTATGTAGCAATGAGGAGTGGGGAACTGAGTGTAGCTAACAGAAAGTCCCAGATGCCAGGAAGCCAAGAACCTCCCACGACCCCATGGGGATGATATTAACTGAAATACACCAAAAGAGGGAGAGAGAACCTGTAGAAACTATATTCAGAAGTTAGGCACGCCCTCCCTTTGAGGGATTGGGCCACCCACCCATCTCCAAAATTTTAACCTAGAATTGCTCCTGTCTAAAGGAAATACAGAGATAAAGAGTAGAGCAGAGACTGAAGGAAACGTCATCCACAGACTGCCCCACCTGGGGATCCATCCCACTTGCAGACACCAAGCCCAGATCCTACTGCTGATGGCAAGAAGTGCTTGCTGACAGGAGCCTGATACAGCTGTCTCCTGAGAGGCTATTCTAGAGCCTGACCAATACAGATGTGGATGCTCACAGCCAACCATCAGACTCAGCACAGGGACCCCAATGGAAGAGTTACAGGAAGGACTGAAGGAACTGAAGGGGACTTATCTGACATCAATGGGAGGGGAGGCTCATGGTCCTGTGAATGTTCGATGCCCCAGTGTAGAGGAATGCTAGGGTGGTGAGGCAGGAGTAGCTGGGTAGGGAGACACCCTCATAGAATCAGGGGAGGAGGATGGGATAGGGTATTGGCAGAGGGGAAACCAGAAAGGGGATTACATTTAAAATGTAAATAAATAAAATATCCAGTTAAAAAATAAGAGAGAAAATAAGTAGAAATAAATGTGCTTCACAATAAGTAATAATAATAATGGGTTTCCTGAGTTGTCACTCTTACAATTTTAGTGTTCTCAACAGTGTATATGTATTCACAGGGAATATCTGATAGAATCTGGGAATAAGGTAAAGCAAAGAGTTAGGGGAGGCAAGTTACAAGGGGGAGATCTGTGGGATCAGGTGGAGATGGAGGGCAGAGGGACAGAAGAGGGGCAGGGGACACTGCACGGGAGCTGAAGATGAGAATGGGGAATTGATGTGGAAAAGCAGAAGGGGTGGTGAAAGTATGCAGTCAGCTTCTCTGCTTCACTGACAAGAGTGGCCTGTGTACAAAGGGATTGTCTATTGGAATTGCGGGATGGAATAAAGCTTGGGGGAAGGGATGTTAGGAGGGGAAAATCTGTGGGATCCACTAGAGCTGAGGTCTGTGAAGGCTGCTGCAGATGGTCTGCTGCAGAAGTGGGGGAGAGTCCTGAGGATTGGACTTGGAGAAATGATGAGAGACAGAGACATGAAGATCTGCATTTACCAAGTCAGCTTCTCTGGCAGAAATGACCTCTGGATTCCTATTGAGTGTCTGCTGGAATTCAGGACTGGTATAAAAGAATGTTTGGAGGAAAAGAGGTTAAGAGGAAAGATAATATGAAAATATTAACTATTGTTTAATTTTGATAATCCACAAGTGAGTCAATAACTCCAGATGTATATCTTTTTCATTCCTTGGGAACATTTGTGATTTTAGGTAGACTATATATTTTAGAAGAGAAAATTTTCTGCTGGCTCCATGCAACAAGACTTACAGAAATATGCTTTTATTTCCTTTTAGATTCATATCATTTTAAATTTTTCTGAATTTGGCACCCCTGCATTACATATTTTAAGTTTATATTTGCAAGAAATAAAAAAAAAATTATAGGTATGCACATTTTGTTAGACTAGGTTTTACTTTTATCTTTTCAAGCCAAGATAAACTTAGAGGATCTATGCTTTCACTTGCATTTGAAAATAAGACTTGAAAGAAAGCTGCAATATAAAAATCACCATCCTAAGTGGAAAGTCAAACTGCTGTGCTCTTTGCACTACAAGAACTTGACATTCTCATCAGACTTATCCTCCTCTGCTCCTTGTATACATGCTGCTCATTTTGAATCACTTTGAGTTATGTAGCATTGCTACTTCTTAGCTTTAAAAACAGGTCCTTCTTGACATTTCACTATTTCATTCTGAGGTTACAGCTCAGATTCACAAATTTCCATAGAAGCATTTTCGTTTGATGATGAACCTGAAACATGTACATTGGAAAATAGAGAAGCAGAAAAAGCCAAACACTAATATTATCTTAATGATTTGGGACAAATATTTTTCATTGCTAAATAGCCCTAAGTCATTGTTCTATATACTCTAGCTACACTGTGAGCTCACCATTTTACAACTCTCAGTGAGGTGTGTGTGTTGTTTAGCCAAAATAATTTGCAACTTTGAAAGAGGTATAAACCTAACAATAAAAACGGTCAAGTTGCTCATTCCAATATCAATATATTTTGTAATTTCCAATTTCACAAACAGTCTCTGTATATAATCCAAAGTATCCCAAAACTAGGGAGGGCTCTTCTGCCTTAACTTTCCATATTCTGAGGTTACCAGTGTGTACAACCACACTTAATTTTATTTAAATATTTTCTTTATTTTATTTCTTTTATTTATTAATCTTTTTTGTTTATATTTCAAATGTTGTTCCTGTTCCTGGTCACCCCCTCAAAACCCCTACTCCATCCCCTTCCCATTTGCCTCTTAAGAAGGTGCTCACCCACCCACTCCTGTCTTACACTTCTGGTATCCCCCTTCTCTGGGGAATCAAACCTCCACAGGACCAAGCACTGAGGCCAGATGAAGCAGTTCACTGCTATATACCTGCTCATGTGTAGTCTTTGGTTGATGGTTTAGTCACTGGGAGCTCTGAGGTGTCTGGTTAGTTGATGCTATTGTTCTTCCTATGGGGTTGCCATCTCCTTCAGTTCCTATAGCCTTTCCCTTAACTCTTCCATTGGGGTCCATAGGCTCAGTCCAATGGTTGTCAGTGAGTATCTGCATCTGTCTTAGTCAGGTGGTAGCAGAGCCTCTTAGAGGACAGACATGCCAGGCTCCTGTCAGCAAGCACAACATAGCCCATCTTGGTATCAGCAATAGTGTTGGAATTTGGTGTCTGCAGATGGAATGTATAGCACTCTGGGGCGATCTCTAGATATCCTTTCCTTCATTTTGCTCCTTTTTGTCCCTGTATTTCCTTTAGACAGGGACAATTCTGGGTTAAAAATTTTGATATGGGTGGGTGGCCCCATCCCTCCACTGGGGCCATGTGTCTGTCTACTGGAGGTAGTCTCTTCATGCTCTTTCTCCCCACAGTTGGGTGTTTTGGCTAATGTCATCCCCATAGGGTCCTGGGAGCTTTCTTGGCATCTATGACTTTCTAGCAATTCCCCAAGTTCCCTACTCACCACTGCTACTTATTTCTATTCCTTATCCTGGCCCTCTGAACTTCTCTCCTGTCTCTTCTCACTCCTGGTTCTACTTCTTCTTTTTTCCTCTCCCCCTCCCATCCAGGTCCCTACCTCCCTCTGCCTTTCATGATGATTATGGCACATTTATACAATGGAATATTATTCAGCTATTAAAAATGTGACTTCATGATCTTTGCAAGCAAATGGAAGGAACTAGAAAATATCATCCTGAGTGAGGTAACCAAGAACCAAAAGGACTTTCATGGTATGCACTCACTGATAAGTGGATATTAGCCCCAAAGCTCAGAATACCCATGATATAATTCATAGACCATATGAAGCTTAAAAAGAAGGAAAGTCAAAGAGTGGATGATTCAAACCCACTTAGAAGGAGAAACAAAATTATTTAAGTATTTTCAATCTTGTTTGATAAATTTTGTGGAACTTTTCCTAAGTAATTATTGACTATTGGCATATAGTTATTACCAGTTACAATTTATTTTTAAGGACAAATTTGGGATAAAAATATATTGCCCTTTCCATTACTCATTCATTTGTAATAGCTCAGCAAACACACCTGTAGTTTGGGAAAGTGCCTTGCTTTCCCTTGATCCCTCCTCCTTTGCTTTTGTATTTCACTCCATTTTAAGCCTCGTTTGGTTTCTATGTCTGTGATAAACAACATTACCCCAAACAGGGCTTAATATCCAAAGTGTTGATTTGCTCCTACTTTCCCATCACAGTACATCATTCAGGGAAGTCAGGCAAGGAGCTCAAGCAAGAGCAGAGGCAGAAACCACAAAGGAATACTCCTTCCTGAATCTTTCCGTAACTTGCACATTTGCTTTTCTAATAAGGCCCAGACACCCCTGCACATGGAATAGACCTTCCCAAATTAATCATCAATCAAGAATATGCCCTAAATATTTGCATACATGCCAATCTGATGGAGATGCTTTCTCCAATCTTTAGAGTTCTCTCTTCCCAATAACCCTAGATGTGTCCAGTATCAAAAATGAACCAAAACCTTTCATCTCACACTTTCCACATATATAATTCATCTTCCTAACTCTTACTTAATTTTCAAAGTGGATGTGTTTTTATTTACATATAATCATTGCAAATGGTACCCAGCCATTGTCTTACATTAAACATTTCTCTGTTTGAATTCAAATTCTCCTGTTCACAATGTCTTTTCCTTTAGGTATCTGCAGTACCAGACCTTTAACTAATAAGTGATATGGTGTGATTAAACTTAAATTTAAAGAGTGTATATGAAGAATTCTTGTTTGTTTGTTTGTTTGTTTTTCGAGACAGGGTTTCTCTGTGTAGCCCTGCCTGTCCTGGAACTGACTCTGTAGACCAGGCTGGCCTTGAACTCAGAAATCCGCCTGCCTCTGCCTCACAAGTGCTGGGACTAAAGGCATGCGCCACCACCACCCGGCAAGAATTCTTAGTAAAAGTACAATATTTTTAAACTCAATAAAATGTAATTTGAAAAGTACAGATAACAGAAGATATGTTATTAAATGAAAATCTCAGTGCTAGCCATGAGCTACCTCTTGATGAGTTGTTGGTCATTAGAGCTTTCAGAGGCAACCCAAACAAGATCAACTATTGCCATTATACTTGATTCTCAACAATGAGATCCAATCGCTGAAGGTAACACATACTTTGGCTTTATGATATATAAAATCAACCATATACTAGCTAGGAAACTCTCTACCTGATGGATAGCTTTTGTAGTTCCATAAGTGCTATCATGCTGCTGGGAGAGAAGATACATTAATGGTCTTACATAGCACTGAACTCTATGTGATGCAGTTCTAGCATGCAATACAAAATGTGCCCAATGATATAATAGTGGCATTACATTATCAGTGTAACTAAATACTTTTTGATTGGATTGTATTCTGTTCCAAAGGATGGACTGTCATATGTAATATGCTGAACTTGATCAAAGCGCATGGCTTGGTAGGTCACAGGCCCCAAGGGAATAACTTGCTTTTTTCTTACTCTAAATTATCACACAGTCAAGTTTACTTCTAAATATCACTGTTTATGTCCACAGACTTCTACTGATCTCAATCTCCAGCATAATGTTTAGAACTGACTCTGAATGGTCAGCCATAGAGAGAAAATCTATATCAACCCCCTTCTACTCCACAGCTTAAGAATCATTGTAGAAAGTGAGAGTGGAAAAAATATACAAAGTAAAGAAGAGAAAGAATACTGTGGAATATGATGTGAATAGGACATACATGCTGCACACAGACACTCATACTACTTGTGGCCATTTGTACAAGATCTATGCAAGATCAAAACAGTTAACATAACAATGTTGGTGAATACCTGGCTCATGGAGGTCCCATTGATAACTGAGGGAATAATAGAAGTCAATGAGTGCTGTGGAAGGAAGATTCATATTCCATTCTCACATGCACAGGGGCAACACTAATTTAAACAAAAATAGTCATGAAACTAGAGTTGGGAGGGAAATATGTTGAGAAAGTTGCAAGAACTCAAGGGGGAAAGTATGAGAATGGAAATGATTGAGATATTTTGTATGTGTGTGTGTATGAAAATTTCCAGTAATGAAATTTTGTCATGACTATTTGAGCACATTTATAGTGCTAGGCATGAAGCAAGACATGTGAAGGTTCATAGCCAATCAAAATATAGTTAATTAGCTTCATAACTGTTATACCACAATTAAACCACTGAGCATGTTTTGTCAGGAAGCTAGGTATTGCATTGTACAGGCTCAGCTCTGAGTAATAAAATTAATACTATCTGGGCAGTCTACATAACACCTTTATGGCACTATGTAAGCTAACTAGTAATGAAAGAGTTACCTAGTCAGTTTAGATTAATTTCCATAAGCAATGAAAATGAGTGGTGTCTTTAACAATGTACCTGTACAAAACAAATTTAGTCAAAATTATTGTGTGACTAAGGAAGAGACCCAAAGGCTCTCTGTTAGTGGACTCATTGTATATTTGCTGAGCAAGAGTCACTCTTTCTTGTTCTCGAATAAGGTTTTGTCAGATAGGCCACAACCATGCACATACTAGGAAGCATTGATTGAAATCAGAAGGTTATTAGTACGAATAACTCAATGAAGAAAGTAAAGTAGGAAGTGAAAATGTGTTGGAAGTACCAAGAAGAAATGCAGGGAGATAACAATTGATGCATATGATCTGAATACATTTAATGAATACAGAAAATGTCAAGGATCTGGGAGCTGGTAATCCAAGCACTTGGGAGGCAGAGGCCAGTGGGACTCTATGAGTTCGAAGCCAGCCTGGTCTACAGAGTAAGTTCCAGGACAGCCTGGGTAATGTTGGAAAACCTTGTCTCGAAAAAAAAAAAAACCCACAAACAAACAGAAGTGAAAAAAAAAACAAAGAATTGAAGGAAAGAAAGAAAAGAAAGAAAGATTCAAAGTATAAATTAAAATGTTAAAAGCATAAACTAAATGAATAGATGATCAAGATTTTAATAAATAAATAAATGTACGTCTTTAGAAAACACTATGTACTTAAGTGATTGCAAAGTTTCACTACACTACATTATCTCCTACTGTGTAACTCTATAGCATAAATGGTAGTGGCTTTTCACATGGATTTTTAACATGTCATGTTCAAAAAAGACTTAGGGATCATCATAAAAGAGAGAGGAAAATGATGGTAGCTGGGAGAGGAAGAATACATTTTTTTTCAGTGACGAGGCCATGAATAGCCACAAATACTTCAGATGATGATCCAACACTCATGCACATACAGACAAGACTAAGTAGTTTAACTGAGTGGGAAAAACCAGTACTTGAATTTGGAAGGAAAGATGATGGAGGAGATAATATAGAAGGAAGTGAAGGGGAGTGGAATTCATCAAGACACATCATATGCATGTATGAAATTTAAAAACAAATTAAAAGTTAATATATAAGTTGAATAATATGATGCAACATTCCTTGATATTAATTCACTTGTTCTGCAAAATTTGAATAGAGGTAGATAAGAAAAACTTTTATGATCAAGTGAATTTTAAAATTCTGATGTCAAATTTTTATGAGAATATATATGTGGTTATCCATATGAATATATGATTTTTTTAGAGATTTTCTCAGGATTCAGTATGTGTGTGTTTGCGTGACAAATCATCATGAACAGGATTTAATGTACATTACAACACAGATGTATTTGAGGAAGCAGGTTTATATTCTGAATATCTCCTGAAACTAGTGATAAGTGGTGGTAAAGTTAGCAACATCATGCTACTGAGTCTTTATGCATACTCACTGATGCAAAGAAGGGATAGGCAGAGCTCTAGAGTTTTATTTTCATAAACAAAAAGATTATATGCTTTGTAAGATGTGCTATAAAATAGTGGCTTAGAGCATAATTCTTATATTCATTCTTAATCCTATTTGATGTCTACATTTGCCAACCCATACCTGTGTGACATTAAGCTATATCACCATAATATTCTGTGCCTCAGGATCCCTGTAGATTCAGGATATTAAGAGTATCATCCTTCAGGGATTGTTGTCAGAGTGAAACGAAAGGAGTATAAATCACATAATACTTTGTATCTATTAAATTTAATGAATGTAAAACCTTGTGATCATTAATAACTCTTTAATCAAATTTATTTTACTCATGATGTATTTATGGAAAGATGCCAATGATATAAGTCATACCCATGAAAGGTTAGTCATTCTCATATTCTTTCCCTCCCTCATTCCCTTATTCCCTTTTTCCTGTATTGCTGCTCTTCCCTTAATCATCTGAGATTTATATTAGTATATATTGAGAAATATACAAGGGCATTAAGGCCAAGATTAAACTGGTTTCTTAAGAATTCCTAGTCATTGATTCTGCAGATAAAATTTTTGAAGCAATATTTCCTTTGGAAGAAAAGAGGCTAAAGTAATTTATTCATGTTCAAGAGGGCAGGAAAGAGCAAGATCCCACACAGCACAGAGAAAGGAACGATGAGTCTGATGCTTTGAATCCACATGTTCTTAACCTTATTGCTGACTGATAGTAACTGTATTCCTTTAAGCGAACTTGACCAAGGACATTAATAATGGTTTGTTTCAGTTTTTTATTATAAAACAGATAAATAAAACCTGTCAATCTCAGTTTCATGAAAATTAAAATAGATAATGTGTATAAAGGATTTAATGTTACAATAAGTGCAGAGTAATTGCTCAGCTTATGTTAAGTTTGCTTTAACTTTTTAAAAACCAGCAGTACTATGGATTTCACAACCTTTACAAGAAATTGAGCATGCCTAAATGGGTTAATTAATTCTAAATCAAAATATTATTAATGTATTCCGTATTGATAATGGAATGAGTGGTCTGTATTCTGAAGAAATCATTCAGAGGATGGATGAATGAATACATACATACATACATACATACATACATACATACATACATTGATTCATAGATACATAGATAGAGAGAAAAAGTAAAATGAGTATTTGTGGCGCTTTATCTTTTTCTATTAATGACTAAGGTCTACATATGTGTTTTTCAGGAATGATAGCTGTACTAAGTAAGAAATACTATTTTATGAATAATGTTTTATTTCAGTTGTTCCTTTATCTCAAGGTAAACATTAATTACTAAAAATAACTTGAACAGGACCCATTCCTAGAAGTGATGATTTAAATGGTCTATGGAACCTCCTTGTCATTAGAATTTTAGCAAACCTATAGGAAATATAAAAAGATAGTCAATATTAATATCCAGACTGTTCTAAAGCTTGATGAATTAATCTAAAATATATTATTTACAGTATACAAATTATTTGTCACATAACTACATGAATACGTATACATATGTATATATACATACACACACACATATTCCTTTCTTATCACTCTCTTGTACAATGATTTTGTACCTGTCACGATCATTGCTTCACTCTTTTCTGCAATGTTCTAATTAGACCAGCACATAGCGAAAGTGGTTTACATATATACTGAGAGGTTAATATTCAAATTGTTAGGGAATTGATTAATGAAATATATCTTGCTGCAGCCATTTAAAATTTCAGACTTCTTGCATGAAAATTCTCACCACACTGGTCAGCAGAAGCACTGTCTACATTGCTATAAATTCATTGGAGTTTCCATCGAAAAACCATGAATTCAGGATATGATTGTATGTGCATGTTTATAAAGATATGTGAATACATGTGCACATGTAGAAGTCAGAGTTGTATATCAAATATTTTCCTCAATCACAACTCCCTCTAATTTTTGGAGACAGAGTCTCTTATTGAACTTGGAGCATTGCTGATTTAGCTAGAGATACTGGTTAGCAACCAATAGGGATCCCCTTGTCTCTGTCTCCAGAGTGTTAAGATTCAACAGCTTTGTATATATGTGCTGAGGACCCAAACTTAGGACTTCCTGTTTTAGTCACATGCGTTTTATTAACTGAATCGTCTCCTCAGCTTCACATTGGATAAAGTTTGAATCAGCTTGAGTGTATGTTCATTGCATTTTTGAGTACTGGTTTAATAAGATCAGTTTTGTTTTTCAAATAGTGTCCATCAAATCTTTCATAAGTGCCCATATTTTAGGATTTTAGAATTTCTGGACTGTCTGCTGCTTTTAAACCTAACCAACATAGTGGTGACAAAAGACCCAAAGACAATGTGTAAAAAATGACAACTCTGATTTCCAATAAAACTTAATTTTCTTAATCAAATGACTGGCTCAGTTTCATCCCTGCACCATAATCCACTAACACATAATAGAGGCAAAGAGAACTGAGATGCTCAGAGTCATCTACTGTGTAGAAGATAAACACTTTCTGTGTCATTGAAAATCTGGATCCTACTGTCTACCAGCAATGCCAACTGTCCTTACTCATCTCTGAGAGTGTCTAGGAGTATGTGGCATTGCCTAGACTTCATAGCCTTGCCTACTTCTCAGAGAAATCCCTCAATGGTTTACTTTCTGAGCCACCTTCTCAACAGTAACCATCATTTGGAATTATTAGTTTAGTACTGATGCACTGATTAAAGAGTTCTTTCATGTTTGCGACAGTAGAAATTGACACTGGCTAAAGGTCGGATGAGAGAGTTAAGCACATGTAACTTTAGTAATGGGAAATATCTATATACCTGATGAGACTAAATTGCAAGAGACACTACAAGCTGATTTAAAACATTGGGGAGGGAGATTGGCAAGAAACATACCAAAGGACAAGGTAATTGTAAACTTGCTAGATGTTTATGAGGATGTTAATTTTTTCTGTAACATGAAAGAACACGTTAAAAGTAGCCACCCAGGAAATATTTTTTATTCTACATGCTTTGTATATTGATTTTTAAATTTTAAATTTAGTAATTGTAAATCACAGTTGTTCATGGTAATAAAATAAGGAAACTCGTAAAATTAGAAAAGAGTCATCTATATTAAAAGCATTATAGGAAGAGAAACCTTTGTATACACAAAACCCTTTCATTTTATAATTCCCAAATTTAGTGACTAGTGAGACAAGGCAGAACTCACTTGGCTTTGCTAATTGACAACTGTTTTTTTTTCCATGACAAAACAAATAACTATTTATTACAAAATTTTATGGTTCAAGATGAGTTACCTGCTAAGTCCCCTTTTTTATTCCTTAATTTTTTTTAAGTCCAGATTTTATTCCCCATCCTGGTCCACACACACATACCTCATCAACAAGAGGATGTCTCTACTCCCCACCCCCAACCCAACAGACTTCCCCACTCCCTTTGGTCCCAAGTCTCTGAAGGGTTAGATGTACCTTCTGTGACTGAGTCCAG
Source organism: Grammomys surdaster (assembly GCF_004785775.1). NCBI lineage: Eukaryota > Metazoa > Chordata > Mammalia > Rodentia > Muridae > Grammomys > Grammomys surdaster. The sequence continues at coordinate 4,410,953 of NW_021620798.1, forward strand.
ACCAGGCCATCCTCTGCTGTATATGTGTCAGTGGCCTCATATCAGCTGGTGTATGCTGTCTGGTTGGTGGTCCGCTTTCTGAGACATCCTAGGGGTCCAGGTTAGTTGAGACTGCTGGTCTCCCCATGGGATTGCCCTCCTCCTCAGCTTCTTCCAGTTATTCACTAATTCAATCACAGGGGTCAGCAGTTTCTGTCCATTTGTTGGGTGTAAATACCTGCATCTGACTCTTTCAGCTGCTTGCTGAGCCTTTTGGAGGGCAGTCATGATAGCCCCCTGTTTGGAAGCACAAAATAGCATCAGTAACAGTGTCAGGACTTGTGATCTCCCACTGAGCTGGATCCCAATTTAGGCCTGTCACTGGACCCTCCTTTGACTCAGGCTCTTCTACATTTTGATTCCTGCAGTTTTCAGGGAGGAACAATTCTGGGTCAGAGTTTTTGACTGGTATGGAAACCCCATCCCTCCGTTTGATACCCTGTCTTTTTACTGGAGCTGAACTCTACAAGTTCCCTCTCCCTACTGTAGAGCATTTCATCTAAGTTCCCTTTTTGAATCCTGAGTGTCTCTCACCTCCCATCTCCCAAGGTTGCCTGTTTCAATTCTTTCGGAAGGCCCTTGGGGCTTCAGTCCTGTGCCTGATGAATATTTGATCACGTTCCCCTCCCCCCTCCCTATTCCCTTTCCCACCTAGGTCCCTCCCCTCCCCATCTTCGATTGCTTTCTTCTCCCTCTCAAGTGGGATTGAGGCATCCTCACTTGGGCCCTTTGGCTTGTTAGTATTCTTGAATTCTGTGGAACTCTGGGGACTGCATCCTGGGAATTCTGTACTTTTTTTTGGCTAATATCCACTTATTAATGAGTACATACCATGCATATCATTTGGGGTCTGAGTTACCTCATTCAGGATAATATTTCCTAGTTCCACACCCATTTACATGCAAAACTCATGATGTCCTCCTTAATAGTTGAGCAGTATTCCTTTGTGTAAATGAACCACATTTTCTGTATCCCTTTTTTGTAGTGGGATATCTGGGTTGTTTCCAGCTTCTGTCTATCACAAATAAGGCTGCTATGAACATAGTGAAACACGTGCCCCTGTGACATGATGGGACATCTTTTGGGTCTATGCCCAAGAGTGGCATAGCTGGGTCTTCAGGTAGATCTATTTCCAATTTTCTAAAGAACATTCAGATTGATTTTCAGAGTGTATTTACCAGTCAACCTGACAACCTAATTAATTTATAACTAGTTCCTAGAAAATACAGCTTCCTACTTTATGTAATATATGTGTGTGTGTGTGTGTGTGTGTGTGTGTGTATTTTTGATAATTTTATATTGATGCAGGCACATTTTGCCATTGTGTTCATGTTTCCTGCCAGAAGACTTTCAGGATTTCGTCAAAAACAATTAAGCAATAGAAAATGATTTGTAAATATATGATGGTCAAAACTTAATTGAAAAACAAATACATAATAAATGTAAGGTGTTTCTGAAAGCACAAGTGATGAGTCATGCATTTTCATTGAAGCCTTGATGCTTCACACCCTATGTGTGCCCTTGGCTCTGTGAGTTATATAACACCAGTACAGCACCATGGTTCAAGTTCCACACTACTGAACATTATGAACTGCAGTGGATTTCGTTATATACAGAGAGTTTACTGTTCTATGCGAAAGTAATGGTTTAATTGCAAAATCCAAAATTTTATAATACTTTGTTAGAGATATTCCTCTATATGTAAATGCTGAATTAATTTATTTCAAAGGTGTATTTTAAATTAAATTTCTTTATTATCAGTAAATTTTGGTTTATATGTCTACTTCTCTTTCCTGTATGCCGGAGGCTACATTAAAATAAACTTTTGAGCTAAAAGGGATAGTGAAAGTAAAGTATGTAAGAAATCTATTTGTAAACTAGTTCAAATACTATTATTTATACTTTCACAAAATTTAATATGAGTCATGTATAGTCAGTTCAACTGCTTCACTATATAATGCAGTTACATTACAAAAAAATATAGTCTTCAAACATAGCAGTTTTGCCACCTAAACGGATGGAATCTAACAAAAGTATTTTTAATGTGTTTCAGCCCCTAAAGTGTGAGTAGAAAAACAAGGAGAAAAGTTGCAATGTCGTTCTGCTTCTGGGCCTGCTATTTGTGCACACTGCATTTGACGAGAGCACATCTGCAGAGCTATAATAGTCCCAAGTGCTCTAGACTGAATCACAAGCATTTTCCTACCTGAGTTGTGTTTTTGTGTAATCAGCTTGTTTCTTACTTCCATATTCCAAGTAGCCTCAAATAGAGGTAGGATGGAAAATGAGAAATAGAATTTAAACTTCTACTAGGATATAACAAAATACTTGATATTCATGTGCTAACTAAAAGAGTGGAAAAAGATTTATCACTTTTAATAGATAAACCATACTAGTAGTACCCTAAGCCCAGTGCTAAATATATCTTTAAGTGGTTTGTCACCCTTCTTTGAACAATGCAGTTAATTTAGTATAAACAATAACATCATTAGTTCAAACGGCTCACCATGAGGAAATGCTACACTAATAGGAACAGAAAGATATGTATCTTAACTGAAATGCATTATCAAATCCCGTGAGAGTCCCTGTGGTTGAATATAGCACACTTACAGTTAATTCTAATAGACTTCTTGATTTTATAATATTTAATTGTAATTAACCTACTTTGCATATGATAGTCTGGATTTGGTAAATCTGTATTATTAAATCATTATGGGTAAAGTTGAAAAGGTGAAGAATTTTCATCTGTCCTCTAGTATCCCATTAATTAAAAAAAAATGTCTAAAAAAGACCTGTGAGACATTAAGTTTCAGTGGTTGTTTTGCAAAGGAATTCTGTTACCTTTCTCTTCACTTTGGGAAAATACATGATAGAAACACCTTAATGGTAAAAAGGTTTATTTTGTTTCACTGTTTCATTGCAGCAAAGAAATGGCTGAGCACCCCAGTCAGTGGGCCAGTGTTGGTGGAGCTTATAACAAGACAGTTTCACATTTTAGAGGCCTGGGTAATCAACCTGTAACCCATAAGGTCTTACCTTGTTGGTCTGCATTACAATTAGATCTTATGTCCTAAAGGTTCCATAACAAGCCAAAACTGTCACAGTCTGGGAACCAAGTATTCAAACACAAGTATATGAGTATCACTTCAAAGTCATACTACAACAGTGACATAAAATAGATGAAAATTATTGTTTATTTAGGATGATTTTGTATCACATAATATTAAAATGAAAATTAAAAAACAATTGATACACAGAAAACTTTAAATACAGCATCTAGGCAAAATACAAAGCAGATGTGAAGAATTGCTCATAAACATCTCAAACACTTTATATCCACGAGTAATACTAAAGGGTTATGACTGGATTTTAGAATGTTTTTAGGGATTAGTGGATAAATATATGGATATTAACTATGTCTCTAATATGAGAAAATAAAATGTGCCAATGAATTTGACTTAAAGGGAATAATGAAAATTTAAGATGTTCTTGATATTTGATTGGAAAAATAGTAGAGTGAGACAGATGAATTGAAGATAGACTGGAGGCCAGTACAGCAGTAAACTCAAAGAAATGTATGGCATCTAGTGGCATGGAAGAAATGTTTCTAGAAAAATTATGAAACACTACAGAATACAGGAGCACAGTGCATAGGAAGGTGCTTTCTACACTGTTCCCCTCAAAATATGGCACTGGAACACAAGCTACCTTAATTCTAGTGTACAATTGGCACCTCTACAATAAAGAATCACATAACAAACACCACAGGTATATAATCTATATTTTCCACCATCATTATTTCTATTGTGTGACACAGAGATCTTGGAAAGCTTGCTGTTGAACATTTCCACACTTCACATACATATGTAACAATTTATTTTTATCTAAAAATGCATAATTATGTCTTTGCCATTTGAATCACTGAAATGTGGAAAAAAGAATAATAGGCTCTGATGATATGAGTTTATTAAGAAATGAAAATATTAAGTAACAAATTTAGTTAATGAAATAGGGGAACTATCAGCTAGAGAAGACATGGTACAAAGTTGGGACTTAATTTGGTTATATTTCAGTAAATATTTACCTTAAAATTATTTAGTTTATGTGTAAATGAGTGTATGGATGTGATATTGTAAATGTGAGTACAGGAATCCATGGAGACATAAAGAGGACCTTGGATCCCTGGAGCTGGAACAATTTTGAGCCACCTCACTTTCGTGCCTAGCACTAAACTTCAGTCCTTGGACAGAGCAGTGAGTGCTTTTAACCACTGAGATGACTCTGCAAGGCAATAAATATTTTATTTCTGAGATCTCACTGAATGCCAAGCAATGCATTAAACACTGTGAATACTTAACAAAGAAACCACATGTTAAATCTTACCTACTTATATTCCATTATATGGATAAGCAACAGCCAGGAAACAAGTAAACATACTGATTATTGGTCAGATATTGAAAAGGATATAGAAAATGAGTTTTTAAATTGTTGAATCATGCATGGGGGAAACATCAGTGAAACATTTACAATAGCTCTGTGAACTCACTCCTTTATATAGTGAAAGTTCAAAAGATACTTGACTGTAGTATCTGGTAGATGGAACAGTGTATGTATAGGCCCAGTGTGGAGAGTGTATTACACATGTTCAAGGAACAAAAAATATGCTTGTGTGACTGGTACTGAATGACATCTAGGATTACTCTGGACTCCACTTTTACAGTTGAATAATAGAAGTATGGGAACAGTGAATAAAACTTATTACATACTACAGAGATGTGGGCAAGGGTGAGAGTTATGAAGGAAGACAGAAGCATGAGTTTTGAAAGGAATGAGAGGTAGTTTATTCTGGTACCATTTTGAAGGACTACAATATGGTAACACAGATTTGGGTTACCCCGAATTCTATGTTCTAAAGTAGAAGCAATTTCATAAAGTTACAATTTCATATAACAAATTAGCTAATAAGTTTAAACTTAAATTGCATTGGTTGTTGCATTAGAAAGGCAGCTGCAGAAAGTTGATAGGCTTTTCTATAGGCCTAAGTTTCTGTATGATAACGTTTTCTGGTTTGGGGTTGTTGGAAGCTAGTGGATCTGTTACTTTAAGAGATTACAAAGGTTTATTTTTTTTTAAAAAAAGAATCCATTAAACATAGGATGTTATTCTGACACAGAGGTGGGCAATGTTCTGGATATATTTTAAAAGAGAAACAGCACTATTTGCTGATGGGTTGGAAGTATGCATGAGAAAAAGACATGGATTAAAGATAATGTAATATTTGCTTCACTTTATTGAACAGCAGGTAGAAAGAGTATGGAAAATTGATTATTAATGTGTCTTTAGGAAGCAGTTTCTAGGGAAACTAGAAGTTAAGAGAACAAATAAGTCAACAAAGGAGTCTGAAAGGCAGTGTTCATGGAGGAAATTACAGTGCCAGGAGAGTGGTGTCCTGAAAATCAATTGCATAAATTATTTCAAAGAAAGAATGATCAAATATGCTGACTTAAGAGAACAAAAATCTGATCAATGTATTTTTCTGTTCAAAAATAAAAGGACAGAAAAATATTCAGTAACTCAAGAGTGCCTGGAACATTAAAGAAGTTATATGTTGTGTGCCCTTCACTTTTGAAAAAGGTATCTATTCAGAAATATTTTATGTTGATAGAAGTGATACCATGCACAAATGAACAGTCTTCCACTTAAGGACATTAGGAACTCATGAGAGAAAGGGAACTGACCTACCAGAGGCAAAACTGAAACCTTAGAGCCCCCTCCATAAGTGTTGTCCACAATGGATAACAATTATATACCTCTGGGAAAACTCTCATGAAACCTAGTGGAGACTTTCAAGAGTATAGTGCAAAGACTGAATGAAGGAGGAAGGAAATATAAAAAATAAAAGCTTTTGGGTAGTAGAAATCACAGCTGTCATACTGTAGAATTAGCAGTGTGATAATGCCCAGTTTCAAAGCAATGGAAATAGCTAGATTTGCTCTAAGGGGTCTGCTCCTGACTTTGAACAAATTGTGGAAAAATTATGCAATTTGCCAAGGTAAAGAACCTTAGAATTGAAAAAGATCTCAGTAATAGCTGAATGCTTCAAATCCATCTATAAACCACATTGCCAGTCTAGAAAACAATTTACCTTTTGAACAAATCAGTTTATTTGAAAATTGATGACTGGCATTAGCATATATGTATTCTGCAAATATGGATTTATAAATGCTGAATATTCCAAAATTACTAATATGCCAAATGATAATTTATAGGAAATAAAGATCAGATATAGTTGCATAGGAGAAATGATTGTTTTGTTTGCATTTTTTCATTTAACTATATCAATAAAAAAAGTCATATGGTTGTTATTACATGAGAAGTCCAGTAGGCAGAGCTACACAAGCCTATACTTGACTCTTGCAACTTGTAAGCCATATGAGAAAACATATACATTTTTCTAAATCATGATTTCTGAGCAACAGTGAGGCTAGTGAATCATTTTTGTTCAACACAATAGAAGTAGATGACATTCTTAGATGTAAAGGAAATGTTTCTTTTTGTCTTTAATCTTCAAAGGTAACCTAAAATATCTGTGATTCACTTCAATACAGCCATTAGAATGGAGTATAAAGTAGAAATTGCTTTTTTTAAAAGGATGAAAAATAATGAATGTATTTAGTCAAGTGTTCCTTTGAAAGTGAACTTAGTAATCACTTGTCAGTCTTCCACTAATCCCACAACTGACAAACAAACCATTTAATATTCTGTTCCTCAGCAAGTTAGAAAATAATTACATACCACACCCATGATTACCAGGGCCATTGTAATAACATTCCTCATACATGCCTAAAAATGACACTTCCCCAAATTTATAAATCATTAAGTTGCCATAGGTAAGTCAATCAAAGATAGCTCAATTTTCTATCAATACTCTAATATAAGAATAGCTTCAGAAAATAAATAAAAAATATTTTTTCATTAAACTTATCACTTGTAATGGCATATTCACATGAGACAGTACTGTCAGCTGTAGCCTAAGTACATAAGTGGGTACAGACTACTCAAACATGCTTTGCATTTCAAAATTTCCAAAGAACAAGAAAACTTTATCAAAGGTACTTCTCAAAAGCAGAGAATTTGCTGATTGAATTCTTACTATAAACATCCTGTCTGCTTAGATTTTCTGTCAAGCTTCAAATTGTCATCGACAATTATCAACATAGAGGGTTTTTTTTTTTAAATAACCAAAATGCCACTCTCTCTGGTGTGGACTCATTTTATGCCTCACAGCAAAACTTCAAACAAATTTTCAAATGTGCAATATTCAGTAGCTTTCATAAATGCCAAGAAAACCCCAAAATCATTTCATTGCTTAGCTTAGCTAATGTGAGGATGAATCAGATTTCCAAGTGACTCTTTCAAATGTTTTTCTGCAAACTGAGAACTATCCATAGAATGAAACTGAAGCCTGAAATAATAATAATAATAATAATAATAATAATAATAATAATACAGTCTAGTTCTGCAGTTGAAAAGTGTGGTGGTAAAAGAAAAAATTGTCAACTGAATCAATGAGTAGATTTAGCTGTAGTTTTCTTATTCTGAGATGTTTAAAATGAGTAGACTAGGAGATAAGTTGTAAAATACAAGAGTATCAGCTAACCTACATTATGCATGTCTGTAAAACTCCATATTTCCTGGCCAAGTAATGACTTCTGGTTTCAGTCAATGTTTTGTACATTTGGACAACTACAGAACAATCATTTATGTCCACTTTGGTCTTTTTATGGCCCAGAACCAAATATCATTGGTCAAAACAGAACTGTTGAATAGAGAATGGCAGAACACTCTGTCCTTATTTTAGAGTATGGCAGAAAACTCTGTCCTAATTTATTCTGTGAGGACAAAAATCAAAATACCTCAGCAGAACCCCCCAGACCACCAACAATTTGCTGAAAACAGCCAAAGCAAAAAATAACCAGTTCCTCCTAGGGCAAGGTGACCACGAATGTAGGAACAAAACCAAGATAAACCTTGACAAGTCTAAACATGCCCAAATGAGAAATGGGCCATCTGGTGTTTTTATTGTCCTATCAAAAGAGTTAGAAAAGGAATTTCTCAAATTCATATGGAATAACAAAAAACCCAGGATAGTGAAAACTATTCTCAACAATAAAAGAACTTCGGGAGGAATCACCATCCCTGACCTCAAGCTGTACTACAGGGTAATAGTGATAAAAACTACCTGGTATTGGTACAGAGACAGGCAGGAAGATCAATGGAATAGAATTCAAGACCCAGAAATGAACCCACACGCCTATGGTCACTTGATCTTTGACAAAGGAGCTAAAACAGTCCAGTGGAAAAAGGACAGCATTTTCAACAAATGGTGCTGGTCCAACTGGAGGACAACATGTAGAAGAATGAAAATTGATCCATTCTTATCTCCTTGTACAAAGCTCAAGTCTAAGTGGATAAAGGACCTCCACATAAAACTAGATACACTGAAACTAATAGAAGAGAAGGTGGGAAAGAGCCTCGAATACTTGGACACAGGGGACAAGTTCCTGAACAGAACACCAATGGCATATGCTCTAAGATCAAGAATTGACAAATGGGACTTCATAAAATTGCAAAGTTTCTGTAAGGCAAAGGACACTGTCAATAGGAAAAAAAAACAACCACCAAATTGGGAAAAATCTTTACCAATCCTTCATCTGATAGAGGGATAATATCCAATATATACAAAGAACTCAAGAAATTAGACTCCAGACAACCAAATTACCCTATTAAAAAGTGGGGTACAGAGCTTAACAAAGAATTTTCAACGGAAGAAACTCGAATGGCCGAGAAGCACCAAAAGAAATGTTCAGTATCCTTAGTCATCAGGGAAAAGCAAATCAAAACAACCCTGAGATTCCATCTCACACCAGTCAGAATGGCTAAGATTAAAAACTCAGGTGATAGTAGATGCTGGTGAGGGTGTGGAGAAAGAGGAACACTCCTCCATTGTTGGTGGGACTGCAAGATGGTGCAACCACTTTGGAAATCAGTGTGGCAGCTCCTCAGAAAATTGGACATAGCATTACATGAGGATCTAGCTATACCACTCCTAGGCATATACCCAGAAGATGCTCGAACATATAACAAGGACATATGCTCAACTATGTTCATAGCAGCCTTATTTATAATAGCCAGGAGCTGGAAAGAACCCAGATGTCCTTCAGCTGAGGAATGGATTAAAAAATGTGGTATATTTACACAATGGAGTATTACTCAGCTATTAAAAACAATGAATTCGTGAGTTTCCTAGGTAAATGGATGGAACTAGAAATTATCATCCTGAGTGAGATAAGCCAATCACAAAAGAAGACACATGGTATTCACTCACTGATTATTGGATATTAGCCCAGAACCTTGAAATGCCCAAGATGCAACTCACAGGCCACATGAAGCTCATAAAGAAGGAAGACCAAGTGGGGGTGATTCGGTCCTTCTTAGAAGGAGCAACAAAATACCCAAGGGAGCAAATATGGAGACAAAGTGAGGGACAGAAACTGAAGGAGGGGCCATCTGAAGACCATTCCACCTGAGTATCCATCCCATGTGCAGTCACCAAAGGTAGATGCTGATGTGGAAGTCAGGAAGTGCATGCTGATAAGAGCCTGATGTGGATGTCTCCTCAGAGGTCTTCAAGAGTCTGACATATTCAGAGGCAGATGCTCACAACTAGCCATTGAACTGATCATGGGGTTCTCAATGGAGGAGTTAGAGTGAAGACTGAAGGAGCTGAAAGGATTTGCAGCACCATGAGGAGAGCAACAATACCAACCTACCACAGCTACCAGGGTCTAAACCACCAGCCTGGGAGCACTTAGGGAGGGATCCAGGGCTTCAGCTGAATACATAAGAGTGGAGGGCCCTGTTGGGCATAGGTGGAAGAAGAGAACCTTGACCTCATGAAGGCTGGATGCCCCAGGGGGTGGGAATTTTGAGGGTGGGGAGGTGGGAGTGGGGGGTAGATAGAGGTTACATCCACAGAGAAGAAGGAGGAGGGGTGAGGGGATTGGGGGTTCCTGGGTGGGTGGGGGATGGGGTAAGGGGACAACATAGGAAATGTAAATAAGACATCCAATAAAAAAAAATAAAAATAAATAAAAAGTAATAAAAAAAAAGAAGGTCTGAGGTTTCATGGTCAAAGATACAAAAAAAACACGAGTCATCATGACCACCATGAAAGGCTTGCTATGCCCGCCAAAATGATAACTTACACCTATTGCTGATGTTTAAAATGTCCAATCAAAGGTAACTGGGCCAAAGTTTCTTGCTCTCCCCCTTCCCCCTGTGCTGTTCCCTATATAAACTTTAAACTGTCAGAGCTGGCCGATGAAATCCTTCCCTTGCATGGGATGTGTTTTCGACCCAAGGGACCTTGTCAGTAAACTACCTTTTGCTATTTTGCATCAAGCCTGTCTCTGTCTTTCCTTGGGTGCACACAACTCCAGGTGAGAGTGGGGACTCCCCTTGGGAGCCCCATACAGTTTCCATTATAATTATGACACATTTAGTTCCACAAACTAGGTACATATTCTTTAATAATTCTACTTCATTACTTCTGTCTATCTTGTTTATAATTAAGTTAATTTGCATAATCTGAATATGCCCTTGATGGCTTTTCTCATACCCTACATACTGTATGTTTCTGGATTACACAGCCTGGGAGAGGATTTCCTGTTCCAGTGAATTATTGAAGACAAATAGAATAGGTTCCTGACTAATCATCTGAGTTTGACAGGGAGATTTTTGAGACTTTATTTATTTATTTACATTATGGTGGCTTTCTGTTCTCACCATAAGCATATGTTAATCTTTGATTATATGACTCTCTATGCTCTAAATTGTTCACATTTAAATTACACATAATTAGTCCATATTATGTACTTAAAAGACAATATAGGATTTTTGAATATGCATCAGAAACCAAAATAATTTATTTATTATACAATATAAATGAATACATGAAATATAATAACATGACATATAATGGATATTTCACCTTTCTAAATTGAAGGAGGACATATTTAGGTAAAGGCATTTTGACCAAGTAAGAGTTACTTTGGGAAAAAGAACTATAAAGTGCTATTATGGGGTGCTAGGTAAGTTTAACTATCTAGGCTAATATACTTGTTATTATGTATTTTTTAGCTGATCATATTAATTGAGTCTTTAAAGTTTGATTGAAAGTGGTTCTACACAATTTTCAATAAGGACATATACTTGAAGTATATGAAGACTTAAAAACATGAAGTTAGACATTAAAGCATTAAGTGAGATATTGATCAAAGTATCTGGGGAAAGACATGATATTCCATAAGTAAAGCTATCATGCTCTGTCAATTTAATTGTGATCTTAGTATTAGAAGTACTAATTTTTGACAGTTTCCAATCTATATTCTAGTAAAGCTAATATCTTTGTTTTCTGGAAGTTTTCATAGAAAATTCTAAGAATATTTCTTTATTTATTTCATGAAAATAATGACAATAAAAATGACAAACAATTTTTCAGGGTGTGTCAATTCAAATAGACTAATTCAGTTAATACATTATCATTTCCAGATCATATTTTTTTCCAAGATCTCAAACTACTAAGATGTGTAGATTTCTTAGTGATAAAAGCTTCACTGCACAAAGTATACAAATTCATTAGCCAATAGGACTCATAACATTAAATATACCTCACATTATTAACTGAAGCAATAGTTAATGTTTTTTGATGTGGCATTGACAGATGACAGTTCTCTTACTATATAGTGAATAGATATTAGTTAGTTATCTTGGATTTAAGCATGGTTTATCAGGTTGCACTTGTGCTTCCTAAATCATACTGAGTAGTTTTGTGATGTATGATTGAAAATAATTGCAATGGAACAGGAACACCAAAAAAGGTGCTGTTTAGCACCCTTTATCCTCCATTAGACAACAACTTTCTCATTCTCTGTTCTACATACTAAATGTGCCATATCAACAGTTAACGGTTGTCTAGCAATAAGCTATAAAATTTGTACAATACTTTGACACTGTCTACTCTTTTCATGTCCATATGTTATATAATATCCTAGGTACATAGATAAGCCGTGTATCCTAGTTAAATATTTTTGTCCCACTTTAGAAAACAAACATACATTTTAGTACAACATTTCTTATGACTAGTGTCTTAAATCTTGACTCTACCAATAGATATAACTCTAGAGTGTTATTGCTATAAAATATTTTTAAATCTTATAAATTTACACATTGTTAACACAGTAAAATCTGTCTTTTTTAATTCACAGAAGATAGTAACAACTATCAGGACAAGAGAATCTCTCATCCACTTTGTAGCAGAATTTTTCTTATTTGAAATGGGCATAGGAAACTAATGTCTATGTCTTTGGTCTACAAACTTTAGTGTTCAACAGAATCTCCAGGCCAGTTAAAACACACATAGCTGTTTCCTTAGAAGTTTTTCACTCAAAAGTTACAAAGTGCGATTTAGTAACTAGCATTTAACATGTTCTCAGATGGTAATGATTGTACCCATCTATCGATAATATTTTAAAAGCCACTCACACAAGAAGTCAAACAAAATGATTAAATACCCGAGTTTTCCAATAAGGATAGTGCCAATTTCTGAGTGATTTTCTTATAACCCCTTACCTAATATGAGTGAAAAATTACGCATTTACCTTCCCTATGGCTGCAAATCTCCCTGAGTAAAGTGTTCTCAAGCATCCTTTCCTTGTCTCTCTAGAGTCATGCTTATGTGCTTTAGGAGCTGTAGAACCTGTTCAGCTACTTTTAATATGCTCTACAAAGGGTATGAATCCTTTCAGTAAAGAAACTGCAAGAACATACTAAATATTGGGTTGTCTAATAAATAGAAAGGTATTATTTCATGGTTTAGGAGACAAAAATATACATGATTATTATGTTGCTAGATTTGGTTCCTGCTGAGCACTAGGTGCAAGAATTACTTTTATGCTGGTTTTCCTGAATCACTACAATCTCTTCTTTCCAAGCCAAGCAAAATTTGGTCTGTTTATATCTATGTGCATTTTTTGTTTTATAATTGAACTAGCAATATTAGATGTCATTTTAATTAATTTGCAAAGATAGATTTCAAATACAGGCTCATTTTCAAGCACTAATGATCATTCCCTATACATATTTTTTTAAAAAAATAAAGCTCAGCATATTCTGCAGTGCCAGAACCTTTGAATATCTAGGCTTTCTAAAGTTACTGGTTATTTAAAGAGACATTTTCTTTAGTACTTGGAGTTAAATACTACTCCATTCCATCTTAGAAATAAATACATATGTATAGGGAGGGTCTTACTGACATATTTTGCATGAATGGTAGCACTTATGATAAGTATTTCTCATGACAATTATTTAAAAAAATGTCTCTGGCTATTATAAGTTCTATTTTCCCACATGTTCAATGAAGCTATAGCATCAAAAGCAATAATGACAGAATGAAAATGACAATAATACTTGGAAGGTTTAGATTATGGAGTTTAATGTGATGAAGTATCAATATCACTTTCTATACAATGATGTAGCTTTTCTTTACATTTATTCAAGCTTTCACTTTATATTCCCTTATAAGTCTTTTTTTTTGTTTTTATAATTTATTTTTTCTCAAATCGTAATCCATTCACACAGGAGTAATACACACAGAAAGGCAGGATGTGGGGAAGGGAATGACACTGGAGTGTGGGTGATCAGGGGGAATACAGATATCTTCAGAACCAGGTGTCAGCTGGGTAAAGGTTCAGGGGACAAGTCACTATGACTCTGTCTATGACTCGATTGTCCTTATCTAAGTTGGTATTGTCTGCCAAGGCTACCTATTTACAAGATCTATGACTACTCAGGATTGTAAATTTCCACAAAAGCTGCCTGTTTACATTAGCTTGTAGCCATCTGTTTTAATGTTTTTCCACTGAGACCCAAGACTTGGTGTTAGTATACATGTATGACAGGCCTATTGCTGATTTTAGGCCTCTGGCTGATTTTAGGCCTTCAGTGTGTAAGCAGGACTGCCCCTGACATCTCCTCCCTTCTCTAAGTATAGAAGGGCTGTGGCAATTCTAACTTTCGAAGGCATAGATAGAGGCCTGACCTTCAGTATTTGAAGGGGACTTGTAATGGCTCCAGTCCCGTTGTCATTGTCCAGTGAGGCATGAGGGCCATACCCATCCCGATGTCTTTTTCCTGGAGAGGGGACACTTTTGACATCAACCCCTATGCAGTCAGGCTTCTCTCTCAGGGAACCCAGATAGATACTTTTATCTTTTATTTATATTCTCTTGCAGTGCTTAGCCTCGCAGCCTAAGCAAGAATTCAGATCGCCTGTCATAGGGGGTTCTGTGTGGCCCCTCTCTGTTTGGTCTAGGGGAAGAAGTCCCCCCTTTTAGTTTGGGTGGAGACGGGTTTTGGAAACACCCTGTATAAAGTAACAACCTCATCTTGAGTCTCGTGGTCCTCCATACCTAACTTATGATAATATATCTGAGTAGGTTTTGCTACCAAATTATTTATCAGTTGTATCACAGAGTGAGTCCGCCTATTTGAGGCCCAGGAACCAGCAGAAATAAGCAAAAAGAACCCAAATAATGGTCCCAAGATGGTAGGAAATAGGATTGACAACCTCGAAGGGGCTGAAAACCAATTCTTGTACAAGCATTCATCTGTCTCTTTCTCTCTGTAATTTATCTTAGGGACTTCACTACCTATTTCATGCTCTCTTTAACCCTCCTTGTCTTGTCTATGTAAAGGCAACCTTGTTCTTTAAGGGCTGTACACAGTCAAGAGCTGTACACAGCCTTATCTATTGTAATAGAGTAAATCAAGTCCAATAAGGATCTTTGCGATTTTAGGAGGTCTCTTCAGACAGCGAAACGAGGGATTTCTTCAGATTAGTGATGTCAATCTCTAGCTGTTTGATGTTCTTGCCAGTGGCCCTTCAAAGGTCTGAGTAGTATAATTTTGAAGGCCAGCTACTGGATTAGAACTTCTAACAGCAGACATCACAGCTGATTCATTTTTACCTGGAAAGTAAAAAGAAGGGGCTTCTCGGGGAGATTTCTCTTCCCTGGATGTAAATTGTTATTCATCGTATTTATGATTGGGCCTGGCTTTGTGGGGGTATCTATTTATTTCATTAATCTTTTTGGTAGCCGGTTAGCTGTGCCTTCTATGGTATCTGACAGGCATATCAGTCCTCAGCCCCATAAGGGAATTGGGTCTGGGCCATTCCCTTTAAGGGTAAGAGAGTCCTTCCCCATAACTGTGGCAATGTTTTGTTGGTCTGGGTGGTGCCAGAGGCAGTCAGCAGCAGATTTGCCTTGAGCTTTCAGCTTTAGAGAGATAAAAGTGAACAAGACATGATGGAGAGTATTTCAGGGGGACTCCTTCTGAGGGGGTACTGTCCCCCTCTTTTGTTTTTAAAGCAAATTTTTCAGAGTTCTTGTAAAATCAGGGCTGAAGCCCCAACAGTCGCTCCTTCCACACTCAGAGTCATGAAGACTCTATTTAATGATATATAAATCTATATTAATAATCTTCTGTCAAAGGACTCTTATAGCACCGCCGACAACTAATCAGACTATATAATATATCGATTAGTAATAGCTTCTTGTACTTTTTGTGAGATTACCTCTCTTTTGTCAATTAATAGTTGAGGAAAATTAGGATTTACCTCTCTCTTGAGAATATTGAACAGAGACTTAATTTCTTTTGTGGAGAGCTTAAAATAGGATCTTAGCCAATTAGCAAATCCTAGAAACTTTTAAAATAAGTAAACTCTCTCCCTCTCTTTTTTTTTAGACCCTTTATCTGTGTGGTGGATTTTTTATTGGATATTATACATATTTATCTTTCAATGTTATCTCCTTTCCCATTCTCCCCCAAGAACCCTTATCCCATACCCCCTCCTCCTAATTTTTGTGAGGGTGTGCTCCAAACATCCTCCCAGTCCCATGTCCCTGCTCTCGAATTCCCACACAGTATGGGATCCAGATTTTCGGGGACCATGGTCCTCCACTTTCACTGAAGTCTAACAAGGTCACCCTCAATTCCCTATACAGGTGCATGGGTCCCTCCCTTTGTGCTCCCTGGCTGGAGGTTTAGACTTTGGGAGCTCTGGTTGTAACTTTGGATACTCCTTCTAGAAAGGTCCAAAGCAACCACACTTTGGTCTTCCTTCTTCTATGTGAGTTTTATGTGGTCTATAAGTAGTTTCTTAGAAATTGTGAGCTTTTGGGCTAATATCCACTTATCAGTGAGTACATACCATGTATGTTCTTTTGAGATTGGGTCACCTCACTCAAGATGATATTTTCCAGCTCCATCCATTTGATTAAGAATTTCATGTACTCATTGATTTTAATAGCTGAGTGGTACTCCATTGTATAAATGTACCACATTTTCTGCATCCATTCTTCTGTTGAAGAACATCTGGGTTCTTTCCAACTTCTGGCTATTATAAAGAAGGCTGCTATGAACATGGTGGAGCATGTGTCCCTGTTGTATGTTGAAACATCTTTTGGGTATATGCCCAGGAGTGGTATAGCTGGGTCCTCAGGTAACACTATGTTCAATTTTCTGAGATACCGCCAGACTGCTTTCAATAGTGGTTATACCAGTTTACAATCCCACCAACAGTGGAGGAGTGTTCCTCTTTCTCCACATCCTCGCCAACATATGCTGTCACCTGTGTTTTTGATCTTAGTCATTCTGACTGGTGTGAGTTGGAATCTCAGTGTTGTTTTCATTTGTATTTCCTTAATGACTAAGGATGCTGAACACTTCTTTAGGTGCTTCTCAACCATTCAAGCTTCCTCAGTTGAGAATTCTTTGTTCAGCTCTATGCTCCAATTTTTAATAGGGTTCTTTGATTGTCTAGAGTCTAATTTCTTCAGTTCTTTGTATACCTTGGATATTAGTCCTTTATCAGATGTAGGCTTGGTGAAGATCTTTTCCCAATCTGTTGGTTGCTGCTTTGTCCTATTGACTCTGTCCTTTGCTTTACAGAAGCTTTGCAGTTTTATGAGGTCCCATTTGTCAATTCTTGGTCTTAGAGCACATGCCATTGATGTTCTGTTCAGGAATTTTTCTCCTGTTACTATGTGTTCCAGGCTTTTCCCCAGTTTCTCTTCTATTAGTTTCAGTGTGGCTGGTTTTAGGTGGAGGTCCTTGATCCACTTGGAATTGAGCTTTGTACAAGGAGATAAGTATGGATCAATTTGCATTTTTCTACATGCTGACCTCCAGTTGGACCAGTACCATTTGTTGAAAATGCTGTCTTTTTTCCACTGGATGGTTTTAGCTCCTTTGTCAAAGATCAAGTGACCATAGGTATGGGGGTTCATTTCTGGGACCTTTATTCCATTCCATTGATCCTACCACTTGTCTCTGTTCCAATACCACACAGTTTTTACCACTATTGCTTTGAAGTACAGCTTGAAATCAGGGATGGTGATTCCCCCAGAAATTGTTTTATTGCTGAGAGTAGTTTTTGAAATCCTGGGGTTTTTTTTTGTTATTCAAAATGAATTTTAAGATTGCTCTTTCTATCTCTGTGAAGAATTGAGTGGGAATTATGATGGGGATTGCATTAAATCTGTAGATGGCTTTTGGAAAAATAGACATGTTTACTATATTAGTACTTCCAATCCATGAGCATGGGAGATCTTTCCATCTTCTGAGATCTGCTTTGATTTCTTTCTTCAGGGGCATGAAGTTCTTGTCATACAGGTTTTTTACTTGCTTGGTTAGGTTCACACCAAGGTATTTTATATTATCTGTGACTATTGTGAAGGGTGTCATTTCCATAATTTGTTTCTCAGTCAGTTTATCTTTTGAGTAGAGGAAGGCTACTGATTTGCTTGAGTGAATTTTATATCCAGCCACTTTGCTAAAGTTATTTATCAGGTTTAGGAATTCTCTGGTGGACGTTTTGGGGTTACTTAAGTATACTACGATAGCATCTGCAAATAGTGAGATTTTGACTTCTTCCTTTCCAATTTGTACCCCTTTGACCACCTTGTGTTGCCTAATTGCTCTGGCTAGGATTTCCAATACTATATTAAATAAGTAGGGAGAGAGTGGGCAGCCTTGCCTAGTCCCTAATTTTAGTGGGATTGCTTCAAGTTTCTCTCCATTTAGTTTGATGCTGGCTACTGGTTTGCTGTATATTGCTTTTACTATGTTTAGGTATGGACCTTGAATTCCTGATCTTTCCAAGACTTTTATCATGAAGGGGTGTTGAATTTTGTCAAATGCTTTCTCAGCATCTAGTGATATGATCATCTGGTTTTTTCTTTCAGTTTGTTTATATAGTGGATTACATTGATGGATTTCCATATATTGAACCAACCTTGCATTCCTGGGATAAATCATGATGGATAATTGTTTTGATGTGTTCTTGGATTCGATTCGCTAGTATTTTATTGAGTAAATTTTGCATCAATGTTCATAAGGGAGATTGGTCTGCAGTTCTCTTTCTTTGTTGGGTCTTTGTATGGTTTAGGTATGAGCGTAATTGTGGCTTCATAGAATGAATTGGGTAGTGTACCTTCTGTTTCTATCTTGTGGAATAGTTTGAAGAGAATTGGAGCTAGGTCTTCCTTGAAGGTCTGATAGAATTCTGCACTAAAACCCTCTGGTCCCGGACTTTTCTTTGTAGGGGGAATTTTAATGACTTCTTCTATTTCTTTTGGCATTATGGGACTGTTTAGATGGTTTATCTGGTCCTGATTTAACATTGGTAACTGGTATTTGTCTAGAAAATTGTCCATTTCATCCAAATTTTCCAATTTTGTTGAGTATAGGCTTTTGCAGTAGGATCTGATGATTTTTTTAATTTCCTTGGTTTCTGTTGTTATGTCACCCTTTTCAGTTCTGATTTTATTAATTTGGATGCTGTCTCTCTGCCCTCTGATTAGTCTAGCTAAGGGTTTATCTATCTTGTTGATTTTCTCAAAGAACCAGGTCCTGGTTTTATTGATTCTTTGGATAGTTCTTTTTGTCTCTATTTGGTTGATTTCAGCCCTGAGTTTGATTATTTCCTACCATCTACTCCTCTTGGATGTATTAGCTTCTTTTTGTTCTAGGGCTTTCAGGTGCACTGTCAAGCTGCTAGTGTATTCTCCCTCCAGTTTCTTTTTGTAGGCACTTAGAACTATGAATTTTCCTCTTAGCACTGCTTTCATTGTATCCCATAGATTTTGGTATGATGTGTCATCATTTTCATTAAATTCTAAAAAGTTTTTTATTTCTCTCTTTATTTCTTCCCTTACCTGATTATCAAGGAGTAGGGTGTTGTTCAGTTTCCATGTGAATGTAGGCTTTCCATTGTCTTTATCATTTTTGAAGACCAGCCTTAGACCATGGTGATCTGATAGGATGCAGGGGATTATTTCAATTTTTTTTATATCTGTTGAGACCTGTCTTGTGCCCATTTATATGATCTATTTTGGAGAAGGTACCATGAGGTGCTGAGAAAAAGGTATATTCTTTTGCTTTAGGGTGAATTGTTCTATAGATATCTGTTAAGTCCATTTGGTTCATAACTTCTGTTAGTTTCATTGTGTTTCTATTTAGTTTCTGTTTCCATAATCTATCCATTGCTGAGAGTGGAGTGTTGAAGTCTCCCAATATTATTGTGTGAGGTGCAATGTGTGTTTTGAGCTTTAGTAAGGTTTCTTTTATGAAAGTCGATGCTCTTGTATTTGGCACATAGATATTCAGAATTGAGAGTTCATGTTGGTTGACTTTTCGTTTGACAAGTATGAGATGTCCTTCCTTATCCTTTTTGATAGCTTTAAGTTGAAAGTCGATTTTATTTGAATTTAGAATGGCTACTCCGGCTTGTTTCTTAGGGCCATTTGCTTTAAAAATTGTTTCCCAACCTTTTACTCTAAGTTAGTGTCTGTCTTTGTTGCTGAGGTGGGTTTCCTGTAAGCAGCAAAATCTGGTCCTGTTTGCTTATCCAGTCCCCTGGCCTATGCCTTTTTATTGGGGAATTGAGTCCACTGATGTTGAGATAATAAGGAGAGGGTGTTGTTGCTTCCTGTCATTTTTGCTAATAGTGGAGTCATCATTTGTGTTGTTATCTTCTTTTGGGTTTGATAGAAAAGGATTATTTTCTTGCTCTTTCTAGGGTATGATTGCCCTTCTTTATTGGAGCTTTCCTGCAATTATCCTTTGTAGTGCTGGATTTGTGGGAAGATACTGTGTAAATTTGGTTTTGTCACAGAATATCTTGGTTTCTCAGTCTATGGTAATTGAGAGTTTTGCTGGGTAAAGTAGCCTGGGCTGGCATTTATGTTCTCTTAGGGTCTGTATGATATTTGTCCAGGATCTTCTGGCTTTTATAGTATCTGGTGAGAAGTCAGGTGTAATTCTGATAGGCTTGCCTTTATATGTCACTTGGCCTTTTCCCTTACTGCTTTTAAAATTCTTTCTTTGTTTTGCATTTTGTATCTTGATTATTATGTGACGGGAGGTATTTCTTTTTTGATCTAGTCTGTTTGGCATTCTGTAGGCTTCTTGTGTGATTATGGGCATCTCATTCCTTAGGTTAGGGAAGTTTTCCTCAAAAATTTTATTGAAGATATTTACTGGCCCTTTAAGTTGGGAATCTTCACTCTCATCTATACCTATTATCCTTAGGTTTGGTCTTCTCATTGCATCCTGGATTTCCTGGATGTTTTGTGTTAAGAACTTTTTGCATTTTGCGTTTTCTTTGACAGTTGTGTCAATATTTTCTAAGGTATCTTCAGCACCTGAGATTCTTTCTTCTATCTCTTGTATTCTGTTCGTGATGCTTGTGTCTATGATTCCTGATTTCTTTCTTAGGTTTTCTATCTCCAGGGTAGTCTCCCTTTGTGATTTCTTTATTGTTTCTACTTCCATTTTTATGTCCTGGATGGTTTTGTTCAATTCCTTCATCTGTTTGTTTGTGTTTTCTTGTAATTATTTAAAGGATTTTTGTGTTTCTTTAAGGACTTCATCTTGTTTACTTGTGTTCTACTCAAGTGTTTTGATAGTGTTATTTATTTCCTTCTTACAGTCCTCTATCATCATCATTAGAAGTGATTTTAGTTCTGGTTCTTGCTTTCCTGGTGATATGAGGAGTTCAGGACTTTCTAATGTAGGAGAACTTGGTTCTGATGATGGCAAGTACCTTGGATTGCTGGTGGTTGTATTCTTGAGCTTGCCTTTTGCCATCTGGATCACCTTTGTGCTATCTGTGCTGTCTCTGACTGGGGCCTGTGTTTCTTATTATCTAGGTTGTGTCAGAACTGTTTGGGATGGGTTTTGCTGCTGGGATTAGAGCTGAGGCCCAAGATATGCTCCGTGCTCAGGTGGAAACTGGAAGGGTTCCGGGCTCTGGGTCAGGAGTGGATTCCTGGGTCCCAGTGGGTCCCAGTTGCTCCCTGATTGGGGCAAGTATTGCTGTTTCCTAGCCTAAGATACTGCTTGGGCTCGTGAGAGCCCCACTTCCTCTGGGTTCTGAGAGACTGGGTGCAGAGCTGCCTCCTGGAATCTGCTGAGTGCTTGTGTCCAGACTGGATGGAGCCTGTGCTCTGGGCCAGGAGTGAATTCCTGGGTCCCATTGGGTCCTGGTTGCTCCCTGTTTGGGGCAAGTTCTGCTTTTTCCTTACCTGGGATGCTGCCTGAGTTCAAGTTCCTGGGAGTCCCTCTTTCTCTTGGTTTTCTGGGGTTGGGTACAGAGCTGCTGCCTGTGACCTGCTCTATGCTTGGGCCCAGACCAGAAGTCGGGTCAATTCACCCTACATTTCTAGATCATAGTTCACTCAAATTGTAATCTATTTGACTAGCAAATAGCCATCACATCAAAGGTATTATTATTAACATCATGAATAAGAATGACTCAAAAAGGAAATTGCTGGTTTTATTAGATATGTGACATGAGAAATCTACATGAAATTGTGGCCATTAGGGAAAAAATGGACATTGTACTACCTGAGGAACCAGCTATACTACTCCTTGTCATGTATCCAAAAGATGCTCTAACATATAACAAAGACACATGCTCCACAATGTTCATAGGATCCTTATTTATAATAGTCAGAAGCTGGAAACAACCCACATGTCCCTCTGCAGAGGAATGGATACAGAAAATGTGGTACATTTATGCAATGGAGTACTACTCAGATATTAAAAACAATGAGTTCATGAAATTCTTAGGCAAATGGATGGAACTAGAAAATATCATCCTGAGCGAGGTAACCCAGTAACAAAAGAACACACATGGTATGTATCCACTGATAAGTGGATATTAACTCAAAAGCTCGGAATGCCCACGATATAACTCACAGACCATATAAAGTTCAAAAAGAAGGAAGACCCAAGTGTGAATGCTTCAGTTCTACGTAGAAGGGCACAATAATTATGGGAGGTAGAGGGCGGAAGGGAGGGATGAGAGAGAGAAAGAAAGAGAGAGAGAGAGAGAGAGAGAGAGAGAGAGAGAGAGGAGGGGGAGGGAGTAGGAGGGCAGAATCAGGTGTATGGGGAGATGGGAGAGAAGTATAGAGGATCAAGAAATTGAAGAGAGGTGTGTAACAGTGGGGGATAGGGAACTGAGGTAGTCACTAGAAAGTCCCAGATGCCAGGAAAGCAAGAGGCTCCCAGGACCTATTGAGAATGACAGTAGCTGAAATATCCAACAAAAGGGAGAGATAACCTGTACAAACCATATTCAGAGGTTAGGCATGGGTCCCAGTTGATGGATGGGGCCACTCACCCAACTCCAAAAATATTAACACAGAATTGCTCCTGTCTAAAGGAACTGCAGGGACAAAGAGTGGAACAGAGGCTGAAGGAAAGGCCATCCAGAGACTGACTCACCTAGGAATCCATCCCATCTGCTGACACCAAACCCAGACACTATTGATAATGCCAAGAAGATCTTGCTCACAGGAGCCTGTTATAGCTATCCCCTGAGAGACTCTGCCAGAGCCTGACTAATACAGATGTGGATGCTCACAGCCAACCATTGAACTGAGCATGGGAACACCAATGGAGAAGTTAGGGGAAGAACTGAAGGATCTGAAGTGGTTTGCAAGACCATAAGAAGAGCAACAGTATCAACCAGCAGAATCCTCAGAGCTCCCAAGGACTAAACCACCAACCAAAGTGTACACATGGAGGGATCCATTGCTCCAGCTGCACATGTAGCAGAAGATAGTCTTATCTGGCATCAATAGGAAGGGAGGTGCTTGGTTCTATGGAAGCTAGATGCCCCAGCATAGGGGAATGCTAGGGTGATAAGGCAGGAGTGGGTGGGTGGGTGGATGGGACAGGGTGATTGTAGAGTGGAAACTGTGAAGGAGGGTACCGTTTGAAATGTATGTAAGTAAGATTACCAATAAAAGGAAAAAGAAAAAATTATTTGGTGAGCATGTGAGAATACGGAATGTCTGCTCTGAAATAAGGTAGATTAGCATTTGTTTTGGGACAATAGATGAGAAGAAACAGATCAGGAGAAAATGGAGTTTATATTGGCAAAACTATAAAAGAGGAAAAACCACAATGTTTAATGCTACCTGATGTATATTACCCCAGTATGTAGTTTGTGCTTAAAAACTCCCCCTGAGAAAGGATAGAAGCTATATTGGAATCCCAAATGTCCAGGGTAGTCACAGGCATGTTAATAAAGACTTTCTGGTGCTTTAAACCTGTGTCTTCTCTGGTGAATAACTGACAATACTATTATATACTAAATACTGTATTTGGGATTGATAATACAGTGTAGGTTCTGTAGTTTAATTACAATCAATTCTTTATCTTATTGAGCCGGGCACCTACTCATACTAACCATATTGGCTTGTTTGCTTTCATTAGAGATCTAAATTCTTTTTATCTGTACTTGTATATTTGTTTTAATTACAAGTGAACTTTCTCATTTGTTTAATTTTATTCCATTTTACTTTGGAGACAAGATTGCTTAAATAAAATTGCTTACTGGAACATGAGGTCATATAGACATCTGAGTTCATCTTACTAGGAAAAATTTTATAAAATCAAAACTAAATTTTCTAGGTTATTACTTTATAGGGCTATAGGAAGCCTTATGTAGACACTTTGGCATGATGTGAAGTCATGTAACTCTTATTTTACCATACCATTATCATAATATGAAAGTGAGCATATTGATACTATATTATTACCGAAATGTTGGTTCTTTTTTTTCACACTGGTTTGTCGGGGAAGAGGAGATAAAATGCTTGTGGACATCAGAAAACAATTCATAAGATTCCATTCTCTCCTTCAACAGTGAGGATTCCTGGAAGTCAACTCACATTTTTAGTTTTGGTGACATTTTCCCATTGTCTTGTCTGTGTGCCTGTGTGTCTGTGTGTGTGTGTGTGTGTGTGTGTGTGTGTGTGTGTGTGTGTGACATTATAACTCAAGTATATATTTGAAATAATTCTATAATTTTTACTTGAAATAAATTTATTTCTATGACCATTTTTACAATCTCCCTTGATTGTAAAAACATTTCATTCTTTTTTTTTGTATTTATGACCCTTTACTGACTATATGCTTCTATGTGTGCTTTACCTTGAGATCCTTTACCGCACTCTCACCCCCCACCAAAATATACAAACTGGACACAGAACTTAATTGAATAATGAATATCTCTTAAATACTGGAAAGCCTAACGTTTTGATGATGTGGTGCTTTGATAACAAAAGATATTTTCTTAGGATGCTTCATTGCCTACAGTATGAAGGATATGTAACTATGAACTCACTGTCCAGTTAGTAACCAAGGAGAAATATTCCCTAGAATAATATGAAGTCCTAATAAAAGATCAATTAAAAATGCCAAGTTGTTTACTTTCTACTTTATTCTCCAAAACATGGCAATGAACATTAGTAGATTAAAATGTTGTTAGCACAAATTGTTATTATACGAGTCAATAGAAAATATTATATGCCTTTACTCTAGTATCATGTTCTGTGTAAGATCTTTCCTTCTTCAGTTTGCATTTATTATTTTGAGTATTTAACTGGGTCATAGTTGGCTTTTTTGTCAACGTTTTCCTCCCCCAATCTGTTTATCACTTAATCCTCTCAAAGACTTTTACTCTGTTGTATAATACGCCATCCTGGCTGGTGATCTTGCTACTTCCTCAACATCAGCCCTGTTTATCCTACATATCTCTGCACTGTAGTTCTGTCTATTCTAATTTTTGTTGTCACATTAATATTCCCTATATTTAAAAACTGAATTTTGTTTTAGAAATGAAAGTAAAGCAGTGTAATTTGATTTCAAAACTTAATTAACTTCAAAGTTCAATACTTTCTCTCAAATTGTTTACTTGAAATCCTGATGCCCCAGTGTAGGGGAATGCTAGGGTGGTGAGGCAGGCGTGCATGGGTGGGTGGGGGAGCACACTCATAGAAACAAGGGAAGAGAGGATTGGATAGGGGGTTTCTGGAGGGGAAACGGGGAAAGAGGATAACATTTGAAATGTAAATAAATAAAATATCCAATTCGAAATATTAAAAAAGAAATCTATCATGATATCATAATACTGAGTTTAAGCAACAATATTCTGAATAAAATAACATTTGTATAATTTATTAGCTGTATATACTTTCAAAATTTACCAAAAGTTTACAGATCTTGGTTTTCTCATTTCAAGATGCAATTTAGATTCTAGAGAGAGGCCTCATCATTTTTTTACAGCTCTTTTCAGTGTACAGTCAGCAGTTCACAACTGTGTCCAGCTCTAGCTCTAGGGGATCCCATGCCCTCTTCTGGCATCCACACACACCACGTATACAGGATCATACATGCAGACATAAGTACATAGATAGAAATAAAATAAATCTTAAAATGCAATAAAACTATGTAAACAATGGAATTATAGTAAAAGATAATTTTGTTAACACAAGAGAAGTACATCAAACCTTTTCGTGGTATATGAGAACACTTTAGTAAATGCTACTGATACTGCTATTCTTATCTGTGGTTTTTGTTAATAGTTATTGTCAAATGTAGTTGTCACTTTTGCTTTTTGTTTATTTTTTAGTATCTCTCATCAGTTTCTAATATCTTTGGAATCAAAGGAGGAGTTACTTTTAGTGTATGATCTGTTAAAGCTATGGAGTTGACCACTGTAACATTCATAGTTAATAAAAGGCAACTATTTCACAACATTCTCTAAGATGACAGATAATAAAATATATTTTCTACATGTAAAATAACCTTTCAATGATCAAAAAAATCAGTTTTTATCAAGCAGGTTAAAAATGAGATGAAGGCAAACCAGGTGGTGCAAATCTTTAATTGCAGCACTTGGGAGAAAGAGGCAGCTGGACCACTGTGTGTTTGAGGCTAGCTTGATCTAAATAGCAAGTTCCAGGACAGTCAGAAATACATAATAGACTGAACCCTGTGTGAAAGTAACTTTTATTCCTCAGATGTAATTATTGTCCCAGAAGCTTATTGCTTGAGAGCTTGTCCTTTCCAGTTCTTCATAAACTCTGACTAGCTGGTTCATCTCAGTTGCTCTGGCTCAAACTGCTTTACAAGCTCTTTGATTCAAACTGGCATCTTTTGGCTTCTCACAGAATTCCTCTGCTTGGCCTCAAACTAACTTTGATACTTAACTATAATTTAAACTTAACTGTACTACACAAACTGCACTGACTGAATCGATTCATTTCCTGACTCCTTCTCTATTGCTCTTAATTAACCTCTCCTTCCTGTCTGTTCTTTAATTAGGACATATCTTATCTCTGACTCATTCTGTGAAATCTTTCTCTACCCCTCAATTGAACATCACTTTCAAACATGGTTGCTTCCTTCAACAAACTAATTTTACCCTCATTACTTGTGATTAAAGGTGTGTACTAAGGGCATGTATGTATTTTAGCCAGATAATTCTGTAATGCAGGACATGTCTGTATTCTGGTCAGATCATATAGACATAGAAGATCTTCTTTGGATATAATCCCTTACCAGAGCAGCCATGTTGGTGGATTAAAATTCCTCTACAACCTTATCTCAAAAACAAACAAGCAACAACAACAAATAAAACAAACAATGAAAAATATGAAGAAATGCTATTGAAATGTTGGAAAGTCCCTAGATAATAGTGGAGACATGTAACTTTCTTTTATTTTTATTTATTTTTTATTTTTTATTGGATATTTTATTTACATTTCAGATGTTCTCTCCTTACCCCATTTCCCTCCCCATCCCTCCCAGGACCCCCCTATCCCATCCGCCCTCCTCCTGCTACTATGAAGATGTGCCCCCACCTACTCCCTACTCCCACCCTCCACCCTCGAATTCTCCCACACATTGTGTCCAGCCTTCATGGGACTAAGGATTTCCTCTCCCACCTATACCTGACAGTACCATCCTCTCTTTCATATATAGCTGGAGCTATGGGTCCCTCCCTAAGTGCTCCCAGGTTGGTGGTATAGACCCTGGAAGCTCTGATTGTTTGGTATTGTTGCTCTCCTCATGGGGTCCCATGTAACTTTCTTCAGCTATGTCCAGCAAGGAAAATTATTCAAACTGTATAAAACATTCTGTCTTACATTTGATGAGTCTTAGAAAATGTAACCAGATTTTACAGAATGATGATTGCACTTTAAAAATAGCCTTGTTATTAAGATGATAATATTGTTCACATCCTCTTTCTTTTGATTATCATTTTTTTTTTGAGTTATAAAATCTTATCGTTCGTAGAACACTTCGCCATCTCCCAATACAACTATTCCAGGCTTTGGGAAATGATCATGATTTGGTTGCATATTTCACTTTGATAAAACTGTTTGATAGAGAAGAGAGTAATGTTTATTCATGCAAAACACTTGAAATTTAATACATTTAAAATATATGAATGTGTTCATATTCACACATTGGAGAAGGGATTCTAACGTCATTAATATTACCCATGAAATAGCTGTATAAGGATTAAAATCTCATGTTATTTAAATTTTCTTCATTCAAAAATACTTATTAAAAACATACACCACACTAGTTATTATGCTACATACTGGGAGAAAAAGTATTATAGGGCATCCTTGCCCATAGAATGTATAATTTTTTTGAGAGAGATAAAATAAAACAAAATATTTCTGTAGAAATATATAGAAAAATAACAACAACAAAACTAAAGTCTATGGTCAAACCTTCCCATCTGAAATATTCATTTCAATGTTTTGAATATTTATCCTACAAAGCTCATTTTTAATTAATCCCCAATGCAATATTGTAAAGCAGTCCAGATTTTGTAAGATCATTAAGTTGTAAGGAGGCTATCCTCTTGAGTGGAATGAAAAGGGCTGAGAGTGGGTAAAAAGATCTCTTTTCCATTTCATCAGGACATTTCATTTAAGCATTGGATTTGCAAGGGAAAACTAATTCACTTTAAGTTTAATTACTTTATATTTTCTGGAACTTAGAGATAGGTGCCTCTAAAGAGTACAGGGTAAGGTGGCAGGAGATACAGTGGGACAGAATAAAAATGCAAAGAAAAGAAAAGGCAAAGCTCCCAAACCTGGATTTCATAAATAGAAAATAGATTACTTTTACCTAGTTGGAACTAAATCTCACTTTGGATATAAAATTTTCAAGTAATCATGCTTAATGAAAAATTAATTTTTTAAATGTTTTATTTTTATTTATTTTTAATTTTTTATTGGATGTTTTATTTACACTTCATATGTTGTCTCCTTACCATATCCCCCACCCACCCAGGAGCCCCCTATCCCCTCACCTCTCCTCCTTCTTCTCTGTGGTTGTAACCCCTACCTACCCTCCCCGTCCCACCTCCCCACCCACAAAATTCCCATCCCCTGGGGCGTCCAGCCTTCAGGATAGCAAAAACTATTCTCAACAATAAAAGAACTTCGGGAGGAATCACCATCCCTGACCTCAAGCTGTACTACAGAGCAATAGTGATAAAAACTACCTGGTATTGGTACAGAGACAGGCAGGAAGATAAATGGAATAGAATTGAAGACCCAGAAATGGACTCACACTCCTATGTCACTTGATCTTTGACAAAGGAGCTAAAACAGTCCAGTGGGAAAAGGACAGCATTTTCAACAAATGGTGCTGGTTCAACTGGAGGACAACATGTAGAAGAATGAAAATTGATCCATTCTTATCTCCTTGTACAAAGCTCAAGTCTAAGTGGATAAAGGACCTCCACATAAAACCAGATACACTGAAAATAATAGAAGAGAAGGTGGGAAAGAGCCTCGAATACTTGGACACAGGGGACAAGTTCCTGAACAGAACACCAATGGCATATGCTCTAAGATCAAGAATTGACAAATGGGACTTCATAAAATTGCAAAGTTTCTGTAAGGCAAAGGACACTGTCAATAGGACAAAACAACAACCAACAAATTGGGAAAAGATCTTTACCAATCCTTCATCTGATAGAGGGCTAATATCCAATATATACAAAGAACTCAAGAAATTAGACTCCAGACAACCAAATTACCCTATTAAAAAGTGGGGTATGGAGCTTAACAAAGAATTTTCAACGGAAGAAACTCGAATGGCCGAGAAGCACCAAAAGAAATGTTCAGTATCCTTAGTCATCAGGGAAAAGCAAATCAAAACAACCCTGAGATTCCATCTCACACCAGTCAGAATGGCTAAGATTAAAAACTCAGGTGATAGTAGATGCTGGTGAGGGTGTGGAGAAAGAGGAACACTCCTCCATTGTTGGTGGGACTGCAAGATGGTGCAACCACTTTGGAAATCAGTGTGGCAGCTCCTCAGAAAATTGGACATAGCATTACATGAGGATCCAGCTATACCACTCCTAGGCATATACCCAGAAGATGCTCGAACATATAACAAGGACATACGCTCAACTATGTTCATAGCAGCCTTATTTATAATAGCCAGGATCTCGAAAGAACCCAGATGTCCTTCAACTGAGGAATGGATTTAAAAATGTGGTATATTTACACAATGGAGTATTACTCAGCTATTAAAAACAATGAATTCGTGAGTTTCCTAGGTAAATGGATGGAACTAGAAATTATCATTCTGAGTGAAGTAAGCCAATCACAAAAGAACACACATGGTATTCACTCACTGATTATTGGATATTAGCCCAGAACCTTGAAATGCCCAAGATGCAACTCACAGGCCACATGAAGCTCATAAAGAAGGAAGACCAAGTGGGGGTGATTCGGTCCTTCTTAGAAGGAGCAACAAAATACTCAAGGGAGCAAATATGGAGACAAAGTGAGGGACAGAAACTGAAGGAGGGGCCATCTGAAGACCATTCCACCTGAGTATCCATCCCATGTGCAGTCACCAAAGGTAGATGCTGATGTGGAAGTCAGGAAGTGCATGCTGATAAGAGCCTGATATGGATGTCTCCTCAGAGGTCTTCAAGAGTCTGACATATTCAGAGGCAGATGCTCACAACTAGCCATTGAACTGATAATGGGGTTCCCAATGGAGGAGTCAGAGTGAAGGCCATTGGAGCTGAAATGGCTTGTGGCCCCATGAGGAGAGCAACAATACCAACCAACCACAGCTCCCAGGGTCTAAACAACCAGCCTGGGAGCACTTAGGGAGGGATCCAGGGCTTCAGCTGAATATATAAGAGTGGAGGGCCCTGCTGGGCATAGGTGGAAGAAGAGATCCTTGACCTCAAAACTTAATTTTTATTAGTCCACCTGAAAAGAATTTACCTGTGAGTACATGAAGTGTTATAATACCAGGTTCCCTAAAATAATTCTGGAAACAACGGCTTCTGAAAGGAATAGTGACTGAAATTATAATCCCATAAACCATGTCCACTAATAAAAATACTTAGTAGAACTTAATTAATGAATATCTTTCTGAAACTCATTGAGTGCTTTTTGCTGTATAGAAAATTCACTAGGAGATTCGCTATTCCCTCTGTTTCTAGAGAAAATGATAACTGTATATCATTTATTTGGGTCAATTTCATAGTCAGTTTAATGTAATTTTTATGTCTATGCTATTATTATTCTTATAAAAGTAATAATATTTAATTTGATTTGTATTGAATAATGATTTCATCTCATGTAAGATTTTACAATTTTCAAAGAAATACAGAGTATTTAACACTCATTATATGTAATTGCATATTTTGTACACATTTGAAATCCCTGAAAATATAACAAAAGGCTTGTAAAATGTGAAACAAGCCAACAGTAGGTAACAGTTCTGTTTGCAGAGCAAAGATACAGGCTGGCACTGCTGTGTTCTGAACTTGCGATTCAGAAGTAGTCATTATGAGCTGAGAGTCCAAAATTTTACTGTATTTTCATAATGTGTAGATACATTTCTCTCTAAAAGATTTTATAGATCTAATACTCACTATCAATGACTATGAATTTATTTGGAAAAATATCTATGATTATGTCATCAAGTAAGAAAATTAATCATTTACACGGGTTCTAGTGTTTTAAGACCACATTTTTTTATAAGCAGAGGATATTTGGGGCAACAAAGTTGGTAGAGCAGAAATAAGAAACAAATGCTTGTTTTTCAGTGGTCTGTAACATACAAAACAAGAGAATAGCTTGTCAGTGAAGTGTATGACTAAGAGAAGAGACCGATAAAATACCTGTAGAGAGCCAGAGAGCCTTGGCATTGGAACTGAAGGTGGCAAAGTGTATAAAACTCTTATCCTTCAATGTATCCAGTTACTGTAGCAGCAAGGAAAAGAAACATATAAGGAAATTTGAAGATATGTCATAAAGAAAACTGTTGCAAAAACAGATTCAGAATAGAAGTATTATGAACTTAGCTGAACTAGGAGCTACATAGTATACAGAGTGGATATTTCACAATACGAAAGTGTCGTGCTTTAATAAAGGAAATATCTTGATTATGTCATATCAAGTGTGCTTCTCGAAGAAGCAACTTTCTACATTTTGTTCTTTGAAATCAATCACAGCTGATATTGATGTCAAAGCCAGCATCTTTGTCTTAGGGTTACCATGGCTGCGAGGAAACATCATGATGAAAAGCAACCTTGGGAGGAAAGCATGTATTTTACTTCCAGTCCTATATAACAGTGCATCATTAAAGGAAGTCAGGATAAGAA
Organism: Grammomys surdaster; assembly: GCF_004785775.1. Taxonomy (NCBI): domain Eukaryota; kingdom Metazoa; phylum Chordata; class Mammalia; order Rodentia; family Muridae; genus Grammomys; species Grammomys surdaster. The sequence continues at coordinate 4,443,144 of NW_021620798.1, forward strand.
CTCAAACAGGGCAAGAACCTGGAGGCAGTAGCTGAAGCATAGACCATGGAGGAGTGCTGCTTATTGCCTTGCTCCCCCTGGTTTGTTTGGCCTACTTTCTTATAGAAACCAGGATCACCAGCTCAGGGATAGCACACCCACAATATCTGGGGCCTCTTCCAGATATTGGTTGTATAGCCAACCTCCAGCAGAAAAACAGAGCATCAAGTGAGGAAGAGGGTTGCCATCCCACAGTCAAAACTCTGACCCATAATTGTTTCTGTCAGAAAGAACTGCAGGGATCAAAATGGAGACAGCCGGAGGGAGCCGGAGGGAAAGGAGATCCAGTTACAGGCGCAAAGTGGGATCCAGCTCAAGGGGAGGCTCCAAGACCTGACACTATTATTGAGGCTATGGAGCACTCACAAAAAGGAACCTATCATGACTGTCTTCCAGAAGACCCAACAAGTAGCTGAAATAGTCAAATTCAGATATTTACACCCAACCAATGGACAGAAGCTACTGACCTCTGTGGTTGAATTAGGGAAAAGCTGGAAGAAGCTGAGGAGGAGGGTGATCCTATAGGAGGATCAGCAGTCTCAATTAACCTGGACCCCCAGGATGTCTCAGACAGTGGACCACCAATCAGGCAGCATACACCTGCTGATATGAGGCCCTCAACACACACATAGCAGAGACTGCTGGGTCTGGGTTCAGTCAGAAAAGACACACCTAACCCTCAAGATGCTGGAAGGCCCAGGGACTTTAGAGGTCTGGTGGGGTGGAGATTGGGGTGAGGGTGCAACATCCTCCTGGAGAAAAGGGTGCAGGAAGGAGGTATGGGATGTGGAACTGTCAAAGTGTGGACCAGGAGGGAAATAAAATCTGGAGTGTAAAAAAAATAAATAAAATAAAAGGTTAATTTAAAAAAGAAAATGTTCTATATGCTTATCTATAGTCTGATATTATGGAGGCATTTTGTCAATTAAGGCTCTCTTTTTTCTCATAAATCTAGCTTATGTTAAATTGATATAAAACTAGTCAGCACAACTGACATTGTCAACTTGACACATAAACACATCATTTTTCATTTAAAAGAATTTCTTTATCAATAATTTCCAAGGTGGCATATTAATATTAATATCACAATATAAAATGTAAATGTCTGTACAGGTCTCAAAGTCTTTACATATTAAAACACAATAAAAATGCAGTCTCTTTTTAATATTCAGGCTCTTTAAAAATCCAAAATCTCTTTTAAAAGTTCAAGTCACCGAACTGTGGGCTACTGTAAAATCAAAGTAAGTTAAACACATCTATATTTCAAGAGCAAAGAATCAGAGCACAGTCACAATCAGATGAAAGCACATTCAAAAAATCCAACTGTGCAAATAATATAATGTATCACAATGAAATTCTATATTAACATGGATACTGAAAAATATATGCAGTTGGATTTAGGTGAAAGGTAGGCACTAGAGTGCCAGAAACCAACTCTAGTGTTCTAGTTCTCGATTGAAGATAGCATGGGCATGGGCATTAATGTTGCTTTTATTATAATAATAATACTTACCTATCTTGATTCTAAGTTATTCTGCAGCTATAGCTGGCCAGCCTCTCTCGATTCCTCTGAGGCCAGAAACTGCAGAGTCTCTGGTGTTTAGTAGCTCAGAGTGCTAAGTAAAGTAGCCTTTTTCTTATGTCAGACTGCTAGTGAAAGTCTCTGGCAGGAAGGAAAAGGAGACACTTTAAAAAGTGATTTCAATTTTTATTTCTAAGCTCGTCTCCAAAAGTTTTCTACAAAAAAAAAAATTCTCTCCTCTAAAATTCTCTCTCTGCACTCTTTTTTCTCAGTATTTATACATATTTCAGAAGACAGGATCACATGGTAAAAAGTTCGTCATGAGTTTACACATCGATTAAAATTATAAATTGAATAAGAAGTTCACAACATAGAATGTGTTTTTTTGTTTTGTTTTGTTTTGTTTTTTTCCGACACAGGGTTTCTTTGTGTAGCGCTGGCTATCCTGGAACTCACTCTGTAGGCCAGGTTGGCCTTGAACTCAGAAATCTGCCTGCCTCTGCCTCCCAAGTGCTGGGATTAAAGGCCTGAGCCACCACTGCCCAGCCACAACTTAGAATGTTAACATATATTCCCATTAAGATTGGACATTCATTATCTGTCACTAGCTCTACAGGTTCATAATTTTTATGAGTAAGTTATCATTGAAATTTTGTATAGATGAACCAGTCCATATTTATCTTCTTATCTTACACCCATGATAAATAATTTGTTCTCATTTATGACTTTTGATTGTTTTACAACCTCTTGGAATGTGTTTTAAGTTGTAAATGCCTGCTTTTTATCTTAGACGAAATTATTTCATGACACATGAAGACTGTCAGAGTTCTAATTGTAGTTTTTATATCAGAGAGGGCTTTATTAGCACTCCTATCATAAAGAGCTTAATAATTGCTAGTATTATTTTTGAAATGGTTATAGAATCATCATTAAGAAATGAGATAACATCTATTTGTCTATATAACGTCACTACCAGAGAGTACATAGTTGTTTATTTTCAAAAGTCTGCCCAAAATTGTAAGCTAAGTTGTCATGTATTTTTAATAATAACAGGAAAAGCATATTAATAGCAGGAATCTTTCCTGAAATGTAGTCTCTTTAGCCTTGCCTAGAAGGTCTCATCCACCATGGTTTTAGAGTCCAAGATGAAATCATCTCATAAAGGTCATCTACTTACTAGTTCTTAGCCTCTCCTAGATGGCTCCTGGAACTGGAGTGGGGTTGGCTTTGCCTTTAAGTGTGTCAGCATGGATGACTAGCTATAAAATCTTAGGAAGTTGTGAAGACTCAAATTTGGATGCAAACTTTGAACCACAAACACCCATTCTTGTGAGTGGTACATGTTTCACTAGCTGTACTCAGTCCTCTCAATATAACTTGTCATTTCCTCAATGTAGGCTTGTGAGAGTAAAGCTCAAACATGTCATTGGGAATTTATGTAAATGTGATATGGAATAAATGCCAGACAAGACAATTTCTATTCTGTCCTAGTTTGAACTAAGTATCAGGGAAAATGAAAGCCACTTCAGTGTTATCTGGCCTCAATGACTCTTTCACTTTCATAAGGTTCTACTGTCCATTATGCTCATATTTTCTATTTAACATTTTGAATTTCTAATTTTCATATTCATGTTCTCAATGTTTTCTCTCTTATTTTTATTCTGTGTCATCTTTTATAAACTTTGGTTTGTGTAGTTTCTGCCTTAAACATTCCATGAAAATTCTAATGATGCTCCTAGAATTAAAAATTCACGCAAATTCACATGGAAACACAGCACACACTGAAGAAATTCTAAGCAATCTTAAGCAGAAAAAGAAATGGTAAAGGTAACAAAATACATCAGAAGCCATCTAGGAGAGGCTAAAGGCTGGCAGGGGTTTTACCATGGAACTATGGTGAGTGAGAGCCCTTGGAGGCAAGATGCAAAGGAAAAATCCTGAGATTTGATTGCTACAGCTGATATGCCCTTCCTATTTGAATAAAATAAATATGACAATCACTGGGCATTGGCTGATTATATTGGGCAGATTTTCTGCAGATCAGCAAAAATGTATTGTCTTGCAGTGATGATGTATAGAAAAATAGATGATTTCTTAATTTCTAATGGTGATTCTATAAGAATTCCTAAAATTATACTAGTAATTATTAAGCCATTTATAATAAGACTACAACTAAAGCCCTCTCTGATATGAAAACTGCCATTAGAACTCTGCCAGTCTTCACTTGTCACAAGTTAATTGCTTCTGAGATAGAAAGCAGACTTTAACAACTTAGGTCACACACCTTAGAACTGTAAAACAATTAACTAAAAGTCGTAGAATGCAACAAAGGATTTATTGTAGGTGCAAGGACAGTTGATAACATATTGACTGAGTTTATATATACAAGACTCCATTGTTAACTTAGACATGGGAATTATAGCTTTTTAACTTACAAATAACCCTTGGAGCTAATGACAGAAAATGAATATCTAATTAGATTACTAGTTTTAATAGAAACACATGTAAACATCAGTTTGTAAACCTCTCATTCAATGTATGATTTGAATTTATCTTCAGACCTCTCGTGAACTTTTCAAATAGATGTTATGTGATATATTCTCCCAAAAACAGGGTACAAAAAAACGAGAAATGATGACATTAGAAGGCAAAAGGGGAGAATCAAATTAGGAGGAAGAAAAGAGCAGTGAGCAGAAGTCAGAGAGAAAGAGACAAAGAAAGAATGCAGAGAGATCAGAAAAATCAGGCAGGCTTTATCTTTGTCTTAATAAAGAGGTTAAAGATTTTTGCTTTTTGTTTTTTGTTTTTTACAGACATGAATTTAATTCATTTACCAATAAAAAAGAAGACAATTTTCCTTCCTCTATGCAATAAAGGTTGAAGCTTATGTTTCATCCAGAATGAGGGAGTTTTTTTGCACTGGCGTTTGGGCTTTTGCTCCGCATGTGTACATAAATATGGATATGTGTGTAAGTATGTAAATATGAGATAAGCAGATCGACCCAACAGGTGTGAATGATGGTGTATGAGTATGTATGCTTGAATGTGTATATGAATATATGCATATTTGCTTGTATAAAAGTTTTTCCTTTTGAAAGCATGACTCTCTTCTGCTTCAAAAAAAGTTTATTGTTTCAAATCTGACTTTAGCTGGCAAGCAAGAGGCAAGGTTTCTGGGCAAGAGAGAAAAAAACTCTAGCAATTAATCCTTTACTTAGTTTCCTACTGTTAAGCAACAGGTGTTAATTCACCCAGAGGCCTTCAGATTCTGGCTTCATAGTAATTTAGAGCAAAAACAGGTAAATGTTATTTAAGAAAACAACCTTAACTTCTCCCAAGGTCAAGTACTGCCTTATCCTCCTCCACTCCCCACCACCATAGCTTCTCACTCTACCCCTCCCCAGTCCCTCATTCTTCCTCAGCCCCCCATCTTTTCCTATCCCCACCAATGCTCTTTCCCCTCTACTGTTTCAGAGAGGACCCAACCCTGGGCTAAACTCCAGGGAAAAATACAAGTTCAAATTATACAGTGAAGCAAAAGTAATAAAAACAGCATGGTATTGATGCAAAACAGACACATTGACCAACAGAATAGAATAAAAGATCAACAAATTAAACACATATATAACCAGTGCTCTCTTTCTCAGCAAAAAGCCAAAATTATAACAGGGAGGGGATAGAGGAATCTCTTTAACAAAGGATGTTAGGAAATTGTGGTGGCATCTATTTCTACTTAGAACATTGAAATTAGACCCTGGTCTCTCATAGTGAAGATGTCATAAGCTATGGATTAAAGAGGTTTGTCTAAGAAAAGGCCTTAAACTCTGAAATTTGTAGGGGAAAACAAAAGGAAAGTATTTCAAGATACTAACAAAGGCAATGACTTTCTTAATTAGAATCCAATATCCCAGGAAATAATAAAAGAAATTGTGTCAAACTAAAAAGCTCCTGAACAGCAAGAGAAAGACCAAACAGCACATAAAGTCTTCAGAGGAACAGGGTAATTCATTATGCAACAGGAAAGCAATATGTGTAATACATTAAGGACTCAGAAACTGAAAACACTAAAAGAGTGTAATTCATTGAAATGGACAAATGAGTTGAACAACATTTTTCTTTTATAAGTATAGGCGTAGAGAGGTAGGTCAGTATTAAAAAGTGCTTGGTGACAAGCTTAATGATGTGAGGTAGATCCCTAGAACCCATATAATTCAAGGACAGAACCAGAAAATTGGTTCCTGCTTCCCAACACAGACAACAAATAAATAAATAAATAAATAAATAAATAGTAGATGATAGATAAATGGATAATGCAATATTTTCGGAGTACACATTATCACTAAATGCATTACAAATATTCTGCAGCTTTATTAATAAGTAAAAGGAAAATTGAAGTTAATAAGATTTCATCTTACTCAACAAGAATATCTATAATTAGGAAATCCAGTGACAGAAAAGGCTTGTGTGTATGTACATAAAGGAAGCCATTATTCACTGCTGGTGGGATTGTTAATTAGCGTAGCCATTGTAGAAATCAAAAGTTTTCTTAAACAGAAAACAACACAGAAAACATATCTACTCTGTCTTCCAGGTGTAGTCTACCACAGAGATACTTGTACATATGTGTTTATTGCAGCACAAGTCATAATTAAAAATCACATAAAAATCACCATAGATATCCATCACCAAACAAATGAAAAATATAATTCTCTTTCCCTTCCTCTCTCTCTCTCTCTCCCTCTCTCTCCCTCTCTCTCTCTGACACACACACACACACACACACACACACACACACACACACACACCCGATACAGTGGACTGTTAACACAGACACAAAGAATAGAATTTTACTGCTCAAATGAAAATGTGCAGAACTGATGATTAGTGACTTGAGAAAATGAGACTCATATTTTATTTCACAAAATCTTACTCTTTGAAGGTATGAAAATGTAAAACTGAAACTCATAATTGTGTGCTATTAATATATGCTCAGGAAATGTTTATATAACAATTAAAACTATTTAAAATACTGTGAAATTAAAATTATGAATCAAACTATCACATCAAAAAATGTTTCTCAGTTGATAAAATTTGGAAGCTTTGTTACCATAATAAAAGCAATTATAGCACATCTGGGCATGTTTATACATGTCTGTAACTAAGAACTTCAAAGGCTCAGGCAGAAAGTTTGAGAATTCAAGGTTAATTTGGGTCCAAAACAAATCCCAAGCCAGCCTTGGCTATGATTTATAGAAATAAAAAGGATGGATTGAAGGAAATAATTGTAACTCGTGGTAGTAGTTTGAATGTGAAATTTCTCTTAATGTGCCATGTAGTCAAGTAGTTGCTAACCTATAGTTTTACTGTAAATTTTTGAGCAGAGACAGATGTACACAGAGGAAAATTTAATTAAATATATAGAGAAGAAGGTCATCATCAGGTCAAATAAAGTCATCATATACCTAATTTTTAAAAGACTTTAGATGGAACCAATTTTGGCCATACCTCAAATTTTCACTTTGAAATAAGGCTATAATATATGCTGTGATCCATCAAATTGCCAATATTTTATTGCATTAGTCCTAGAAACTGATACAATGGTAAATTCTAATGTTACCTGGAGAAATAAAGTAACAAGAGTATAAAGTTTTAAGGTAGTGAAAATGTTCTGAAAGGTACTTAGAAGTTTATTTGGTAAAGACAAAATGTCATGTAATAAGACTTCCTGAAACTTGATTAGAGTACAGATACATGTATGCACATACAATACACAGTGAGGTACTCTGCATGCTACCATAGAAGAACCATATATACAAATCCAACCACAGATCTTCAGTGGTGTCCTGCCTGCAAGATATGCTAGGGCAATGGTGGCATAACAAATCAATATCTTGTTTGACCTAAGGTTCATTCCACAAGATGGAACTCATACACAACACTGTTTGGGTGATGAAAAACCTAAAGACTAGAAAACCCATGGACCTAGGATAAAACTAAACACTACTTTAATTTTTTTAAATGTATCAATAAAATAATTCTAACAATATTCTGCTATATGCGGAGATCAGTGCTTTGCTTAGCTATTATCAGAAAGGCTTTCTCCAGCAGCAGAAAGCACAGACATTATGCAAAGAATAAGAGACTGAAACACTCAGCTCTAAATGGGATGTCACCATCAGTCCCTCGCTTCAGAGCTTAGAGGAACCCACAAAAGAAAAGGCATAAAGAGTGTAAGAGTTAGAAATGATGAAGGACAACAAAAGCAATCAATCAAGCGAACAAACAATAAGTAAACAAAGGTCTTCTAAGTCAACAGGATGCATGCATATATAAATTCATTGAGACTGAGATAACATACACAAGGACTTGCTCAGATCTGTACCAGATAAGGTCCTAGAGCTAGGAAAGGAGATACAAACACATGCCTAGAACTGAACCTACAAGCTGTCTTTAGTTGATAACCACTTACAAATGAAATTTTAGTTTTTTTTCTACGAGAGTCTCACTGGAGAAACAAACTATTCTTAAGTGTAAGCTGAATGACCAGAAGTATATGGTCAACAAAAACTAAACTCAATGATACCTTTGGAGGTTTCTTGCCTTGTGTCAAAATGTCAGGGTATTTTTATTTACCAATATAGTTTCTATTTTTATTTTGTAACTCATTTTGCATCCCTATCATAGCCCCTTTCTCCTCTCCTCCCAGTCCCACACTTACAAATTCCTCCCTGCACTGCCCCCTCCCCTTCTCGTCAGAGAAGCAGAATCCTCACTTGTGTATCACCATTTATGTATATGTTATGGCTTACAGTTTAGTGTTTTTATAGGATTCTTGAACATGTGAATGAATGTGTTTCTCTATCTGTTTCTTGTGGCTATTCTTGAACTCTTTTCCTTTGGATTTTTGTTTTGTTCTATTACAATGTGTAAGTTTTTGTTTTATGCTCTTTTATTTTATTATTTTTCCCTTAGAAGACTGTTTTCTGAGAGACAGAAAGAGGGTAGATCCTGATTGAGAGGTAGAATACAGAGAGGAAGTGGGAAGAGTAGAAGTAGGCAAAATCATAATCAGGATACAGTATGTGAGAAAGAAAAGCTATTTTCCAATAACAATAGAATAATATTCACATCAACATAGAAACCATCTCATTACAGCAGAAAAATTCAGTTTACTTTCCATGAGATATCTCTTTGACTTGCTTTTTTGTCTCCTTTCCATATATTCTCATGTTTTGTGATTTTAAAAACCATGTGGCAATATGTCATCTTATTTTGTCAGTATATAAGGCATATTTTCCCCCTTTATGGCTTTTTGAGACAGTGTTTCTTTGCTTAATCCTGGTTGCCCTGGAATGCACTTTGTAGACTAGGCTGACTTCAAACTCACAGAGATCTTCCTGCTACTTTCTCCCAAGTGCTAGTCATGAGCCACCATACCCAGTCATGCAGGTATAACTTTCTACATAATTGTTTTGAAAGAATATTCTTAGACCATGGAATATCTAAAATATACATAAAGGAACTAATAAAATGACTTTGAAACTAATATATATATATATATATATATATATATATATATATATATATAATATCAATTTCAACTACCTTAATTATATATGTATATGTGATAGATATTTTATTTGCTATATAGAAAACATGTATTATAATATTACAAAAACTGGGTCATTGTCTGGGATTAGAGTTTTAGATTCATGTATACCTTGTACTGCCTAAGATATCTAAGGGAATTTTCTTTTTCTTTCTAAGCCTTTATTAATTTGTTACCTGTAAGATATAAATAAAAATAAAATCTACCCAAGGGTAGTGGGAAGAGTCCTGAAACTTGAAACTGAAATTTTAAGGCAATCAACTTTGGTTATGTTTATATCTAAATTCATTTTTGCACATGAAATGTAAATAAAAAGCCACCCCCTTTGCCTGTGAAATCAAATATAATAAACACTGAAACCGTGATTCATCCCCGCAATGGATTCTCACTTGGGTTGCTTGGAGATTCTGAGAGTGACCTGTGAGTAGCAAATCCTACAGAGTTAAAAAGCTGTGCACATGTATAACATCCTTCCACAGCAGTTTCTAAGATCTCTCACTGTGCCTTTCAAACTGAACTACAAGCAATCCCAGAATGCAATGAAGTTCAAGTTTATGTCCCAAACTTTAGAGCAATTCTGATTTAAGACAATTCTATAATACCTGTATGCATGCTCTTGTTTTATTATTCAGCTTCCTTTATACTTGCCCAATTTTCTGTTAAAATGCATGGAAGGGAAATCTGACATCTTACTTTGTACTGTATATTATATTTAAAACATATATCAGGGTTATAGATGCACATGGAAATATATCTTATGCTTTGTGAATGATCTCCTCAGTAGGAACAGAAGCATTTTCTTACCAAATGTTTTATCTCCTTGATATATTTTTGAAGAAATTACACATATTACATATGTATATAACTATATCTGTAGCTCATTAACACCTCTGTCTCTACAAATATGTATTTTAAGTTTAGATTACTTCTGGCATTCTAAAATGTGTGTGTGTGTGTATATGTATATATTTCGTTGCCATCTGTCTTTTCCTTTAAAATCAAAAGTTTCCCAGAAAACCATAAAAATCTGTTAGGATTTCTCAAACTCTACATGTGTTTAAATACAGCATTTATACCATATATGGCACCAGCAGGCCCAAAACAGAGCACAGGCCTGCAAAAAAATATTCCTGATAAACCATATTCACTATCTAGTCAATGTTGTACAAATGTTTACATACCACTGAATATTAAGATTTTCATCTTGAAATGAAACAGTAAGTATCACATAAAACACTATGATTAGGGCAAGTATTATCAAGGATGATAATAATAAATGACGAGACTATCAAAATATTGAATAATTACATTTTATCTTTTTTTTCAATAAGGGGCCAATTTTTATTCTTCACAGAATTAGAAAACAATTTTAAAGTTCATGCGGAAGCACAAAAGACATGGATAGTCAAAGCAGTTACAAACAATAAGTACACAGTTGAAGGTAACTCAGTACCTAAGTTCAAGTTATCCGAGTCTGACTCAGACAAATAGTCATCATCCTTTTGTCTTCTTTAGGATTTATTTTTGGATATATGTGTTTTATCTGTTTCTTTTTTTCTCTTTTTTCTTTTTTTCTTTTTTTTCTTTTTTTTAAATAATTTATTTATTTTTTGCAAATTGTTAATCATTCACACAGGGGTTATAAACACAGAAAGGCAGGACGTAGGGAAAGGGATGACACTGGAGCATGGGTGTTCAGGGGGAATACAGATATCTTTCAGAACAGGGTATTGGCTGGGTGAAGGAATTACATTTTATCTTTTTATTCCCTTTCTTAAATACCGGCGTATGTAAAAAAAAAAAAATGTTCAGAATAATTAGAACAAAGTCAGAAGCTTCTACTAAAATTACTTCTATATATAAAAGTTGGTTAAATGACTATGAGTGCTTGTGCATATATATGACATTGGGTAAGTTTAACAAATATTTGCTGGGATTATAATATCCATTAATGTATAAAACAAATATCCATACCACAATGCATGTCTTCCAGTCACAATAAGAGTGATATAATATGAACTCAGAGAAATTTTGGCAGCAGGCACGGGACCTGCATAAGGTCAAGCCAGATGGGGTCCAACACTGAGGGGGTGGATGAACAAGATTACAGTATCTAACCAAGAAGCTATGTCCAATTGACATCTAGTTACAAAGGAACAATTAGATTGTACCAATGGAGTCTTACTGGGTATGCAAACCACACCTAAGAAAGGCCACATACTTAGCAATAGATGAACACTACAAAAGAAACTCAATGTGGTGTTATTTTTTTTTATTTTACATTATGACTAATACTACTTTTTTAGGAATTCTTTTTGCATTAAATGCCTTTTGCTTGCCATTTTTAGGAGTTTTGTATTGTGTGGGTGTGTTTTTGTCTATACGTGTGTGTCTGTGTGTTTCTTGTGTTATTTTTACTGTGTTTGCCTGTTTATTTACGAGAGAGAGAGAGAGAGAGAGAGAGAGAGAGAGAGAGAGAGAGAGCACAATGGCACAGAGTACAGAGTTGGGTGGGGGAGAGTTGGAAAGGTTCTGGGATAAGTTAGGTGGCAGTCATGATCAGAATATAGGATATGGAAAAACTGCCAATTAAACTTTCATGAAAATAACAGAGACTATTGAAAACATAAGACATAAATTTCAATCTTGACTGCAACAGATATTAAAACTACTGAATTAAATAATGACTGTTGTGCAAGAATCTTTTACCCAGCCAAATCACTTTTGAAGAAAGGAAAAACAGTTTCCTTTCCAAGATAAACAAAATTTGAGACAACGGTTGAGCAGAATCTTTATATAAAAAACTACTGATGAATGTACTTCTAAAAAAACAAGAGTAACACAGTCAGTAATTTGAATTTACTGTAAGAAAAAAACAGTATCAGTAAAGGTAATTGAGAAAGAAATTATAAAAGATAGGAGAATTGTATATTCTTTCTTTTCTTAACCAAAATAAAAAGTAAGTAAATGAAACAAAATTATATATAATTTCACTGTGTCAGCTGTAACAAGCATAAATAGAAAAACCACAAAAATAACAATGCAACATGAAGAAATTGGTAGGGAAAAAAGCTATATGAGACTAAGGAAATTACACCAGATGGTAACTGAAATCTAAAGGAATAAATGACTAAAACTTGAAACAATTCTCTAAATAAGAAGGTTGAGAGAATAAGCTCTATAAAAACTATATTCACAACTTTCCTTGGTTTTCTTTAAAGAAATAGTATTGTATAAACAAGTACAACCATACAACTCTGGGGAGTATTACACTGGTTTTATTTTCAGGTAGAATAATTGGCAAGAATTAAAAAAAAGTTTTATTTTGTAAAAAATTCTATACTTGAACATAGCATAGTGTCATAGATAGAAAACTGAAAAATTATGTAAAAACTCACAGTCCAGTTTAACAACATGCTACAATAAAATAGCAATATACTTGTACAATTATAAATTCATAAACTAGAAATGAACAGGTCAAAGATGAAATTAAGAAAAGTGGTCCATTTAAAAAATACATGACAAGCAGATACTTATCACTGTTAATGGAAACAAGACTGAAAATGTTTTTTAAAAAAATCACATTAAAGAAAAGAAAGATCTTCCAGTACTCACTTCTACCGTTATTGGTAATCTGCACTCTACGCCCTGGCCTACAGCTCTCCCTGACTGGCAAGGGGCCTGCAGCCATCCAGGAAAACCAGACCACAGCTCTGCTCACCTCCCTGGAGGCTTACTGACACCCAGAATAAACAGTCCCAGAGGGCTGCTACTACCAGAGACTACCTGGCCAGTTACACCATAGATAACCAGAGGGCTAAAGGCAAGCTCAAGAACACAATCAGCAAAAGCCAGTATAATATGGCACTATTAGAACCCAGCACTCCTACTACAGCAAACCCTGAGTATACTAACACACCTGAAGAGCAAGACTATGAACTTAAATCTCAACTTAGGAAGGTGATAGAGGCCTATAAATGGGAAATAAATAAATCTTTTAAAGAAATACAGAAAAATACAATCAAAGAGGTAAAAGAAAGGAATAAAACTGCTCAATACCTGAAAATGGAAGTAGAAGCAATAAAGAACACACAAACAGAAGCACTCGGTAGATAAAAAGCCTAAGAAAGATAACAGGAACTACAGGCACAAATATCAACAACAGAATACAAGGGATGAAAGAGAGAATCTCAGGAGTGGAAGATAGAAGAAATTGATACATTGGTCAAAGAAAATGCCAAGTGTAAAACGTTTCTAACTCAAAACATCCAGGAAATTTGTTGCACTATGAAAAGACCAAACCTAAGAATAATAAGAGTAGAAGAGGGTGAAGGTTCCCAGCTCAAATGTCCAGAAAATATCTTCAACAATATATTAGAAGAAAATGTTCCTAATCTAAAGAAAGAGATGGCTATAAACATACACGAAGCTTACAGAACATCAAATAGATTGGGTCAGACGAGAAATTCCTCCTGTGACATAGTAATAATTAAAGCACTAAATGTACAGAACAAGGAAAGAATAGTAAAAGCTCCGAGGGAAAATGGCCAGGTAACATATAAAGACAGACCTCTCAGAATTACACCTAACTTCCTAACAGAGACTGTAAAAGCCAGAATGGCCTGGACAGATGTCTTACAAACACTGAGACCACAAAGGTCAATCCAGAACACATAAAAACTATATTTAACCATGATCAAGTAGGGATGCAGAAGTCATTCAATATATGAAAATCCATCAATCTAATCCAATATATAAACAAACTTAAATAAAAAATCACATGATCATGTTATTAGATGCTTAAAAATTAACATGCTGGTGAGGATGTGGAGAAAGGGGAACACTCCTCCATTATCGGTGAGATTGCAAGCAGGTAAAATCAATCTGGAAATCAATCAGGCAAATCTGAACAGATTATATAGGTTGAATTTATATGTTGATTTTTTATTTCCATATTTAACAACAAGGATTAAATGGGTTATTTGGTTTCTCGAGTTCTTTATATATTTTGGATAATAGCCCTCTATAGGATGTAGGGTTAGTGAAGATCCTTTCCCAATATGTAGGTTGCTTTTTTTCTTATTGTTAGTGTCCTTTGCCTTATAGAGGCTGTTCAATTTTCTGAGTCCCATTTATCAAATGTCGCTCTTAAAGCCTGAACCATTAGTGGTTCAGGAAAATTGTCTACAAAAAATTTTCCACTCAGGAAATTGTCTACAATGCCAACGCATTCAATGCTATTTCTCACTTTCTCTTCTTTTAGATTTAGTGTATCTGGTTTTATATTGAGGTCCTTGATCCACTTGGACTTGAGTTTTGTGCAGGGTGATAAGTATGGATCCAATTTCATTCTTCAACATGCAGATATCCAGTTAGACCAGCACCATTTGTTGAAGATGCCTTTTTTTTCCATTATGTTTTTGGCTTCTTTGTAAAACATTAAGTGTCAGTAGGTATGGGTTTTTATTTTGGGTGTTCAAGTATACTTCATTAATCAACTTGTCTATTTCTATATCAATACCACACAGTTTTTATTAGTATTTCTCTGTAGTACAGCTTGAGATCAGGGGTGCTAATGCCTCCCGACATTCTTTTATTGTTTGGGATTGTTTTAGCTATTCTTATTTTGTTTGTTTTGTTTTGTTTTTCTATGGAATTTGAGAATTGCTCTTTCGAGGTCTGTAAAAAATTGTGTTGTAATTTTGATGGAAATTGCTTTGAATCTGTAGATTGCTTTGTTAAGATGGCCACTTTCGCTATGTTCATACTATGAATACATGAGTCTATGAAATCTTTCTATCTCTTGATATCTTCTTCAATTTCTTTCTTCAGAGATTTGTAGTTCTCATCATACACATCTTTAACTTGCTTGTTTAGAATTACACCAAGGTATGTTATATTGTTTATAGTTATTGTGAAGGATGGATTATGTCTTTTATCCCAGTATTCTAGAGACAAAACAGGGTGAATCTCTGATTTAGAGAACAGTCTATTCTATGTACTGAATTCTAGGACATCCAGGACTCCAGAGTAGGACCATGTTTGAAAAAATGGTAAAAGTTGCTCATATTTGCTCTTACTCAATAAAGTTATTCCAATTTGTGTAAGAGACCAAAACATAAAAGTCAAGTATATGTATTAATGCATAGATATATGTCTTGATGCCTTTAGGTTGCTACTAGTTTTTAAAAATCAACACTGCAAATGCAAACAATGTGAAAATAATGAAGTAAATTTGATTAATGTAAAAATTGTGAGAAAACATTTCAAATCACATGGTAAGATTCTTGTATTTATAACATATAATTCAAGTATAATACAGCAATCACACGTGAAATTTCCAAAAGTAAATAAAATATTTAAAAACCTAAAAGAAGCAGATGGTGGTTGTATATGCCTTTAATACAAGCACTTGGGTGACAAAGGCAGGCAGATAACTAAGTTCAAGCCTAGCCTGGTCTACAGAGTAGATTCCAGGGCAGCTAGGGCTACACAGAAAAACCCTGTCTTAAAAAAATATCTAAAAATAATCCCAATTTTAGAATGAATAAATGATCTAAGCAAATACCACCTGTAAGAACATATGCTAGGAGACAGAGATGGCTCAGCTGTTAGGAATAGTGCTTGTTCTTCTAGGGGACCTTTGTTCAATTCTCAACACCACATTGTGGCTTCCAACAACCTGTAACACTATTAACAGAGGATCTGGCACTCTCTTCTGGTTTCTATGGGCATCAGGAAAGAAAGTAGTACACAGGCATACAAGCAGGCATAACATCCTTGAACATAAAATAAAAATAAAGAAAAAATTTATGAATTAAAGACATTTTAAAAGAAAGTATGCTAAAATATAATAAAATACTAAATAGAAATTCAAATTCAAAGGATATTTGCAAAATAAAAATGATCATAATGAGATAAATCTCCATGCCCAAATCAATGATAATAATTAAAGACAGACATAAAATAACAAGTTTTGGCAAATAAGGAAAAAAACTGTAGTTTCATATATTTCTCAGAGCTATTTAATGTTGTGTAGTGTCAAATGAAAAAAAAAAAGCCTACAGCTCTTCAAAGCATTGTATAAAGATAATGTATAAGTAACTCCATTCTTATATAAGTATATCTTACTGGGAAAAACGGACTTAAACAATTTAAAAGGAGGAAATTAATAATTAATATTTGAATTTTTGGTTTCATTAGGTTCATACCGTGAGCATGGTGGTTTCTGAAAAAAAATAACAGAAATATCATGTAGGTGTGTTTTTGTTTTAATCCCAGATGTGGAATATGGAGCTGCTTCAGACTGTTTACAACAGCTAACTATGCTTTGTCTCTGGCAGTAAAGTCATTCTGCCAGCTAAAAAGAGTTTATGTTTGCAACTTTGGGGTCCCTTGAGAGAACGTGAAAATGACAGAACCCTGAGAGATGGAGGCTGCTATTCCTGCTGTTGTTGCCCCAATCAGTACTGCTGCTGGTCCCTGATACTGCTGGTTCCTGCTGTAGCATTTGCTGTTTTGCTGTTTTTCTGAATTGTTGGTTTGCTGGTTGGAGATATCCTAAGGACTATAATTCGACTTGGTCCAAGGAATCCAAAGTATCTAATTAAGAGGAAGCAGTCTTAAAAAATCCATACCCCTTCCCTTTCTAACCTTCTCTCACTCCCCCCTTGTGGGGGATTGCAAAAGGTTGGGGTGGAGAAGGGTGGTAGGAAAAAGGAACCTAATAAATTAGCCCAAAATAAATTTACAGTTTCTGTGCATGGTTACAGGTTTATGGTTATGACCATGTGTGCTATTGGGAAGTACAGGATGGAGCAAAACTGCTCCACTCATTCAGGTCCACAGCAAAGAGAAATAGGAAGAAGTCAGTGACAAGGTATATCTCATCAATGTAGAAACCAAGTGACCTTCTCCTATACTACCTCTCCAATATACCACCTCTCAACAAGGTCGGCACATTGTATCAAGAAATTAACTTACTTACAAGATCAGAGGCTAAAGGGTCCTTTCTCTTTCAAGTAACCTAATAGTTGGCAATTAAGCCGATAACACATGGGGCTTTTTGGAGGCACTTCATATACAAATCATATCCTGATTTACTGTATATAGAAATATATGTATGTATATGTCTATATATGTATGCAGTACTATTTTGTAATAAAAAATTCTAATATATGCTACATTGTAGACTAATCGTAGAAAATTACTACAAGTGAAAGGTGTTAATAACAAAAGACATCTAACTTATTTACATGAAAATTTTTATATTATAAAAATTTTATCTATAGAAATTTAAAGTAAATCAGGTGTTTCCAGAGACTATGTGGAGGGTTGCTAATGATGATAAATTCTTATGATTGTAAGAATTTATTGGGAAAATTTAATGAAATTACTTTAGATTTTAAAATAAAAATGGGAACTGGTTATCATATAGAGAATAAAAGAATCTGGAGTGTTTAGGCCTAAAAAGATTTCTATATCACTCTTTCTCCACCCAAGACTCAGGAATCAGTATGGTAGAAGTGGGCAGAAATGTTTAAAGCGTCAAATGAAGCAGATATCTGTAGCAAAATTCCATTTGCCAGACATGGCACTGCAGTTCCATACACAAAAGCACAGTGGCTCTAACAGCATCCATAAGACATGTAAAAGATGACAGTATCAAGCCAGCCTATATCTCAATATCAGAGAAAGATAGGCAAAAGTTCTACTCTTAGAGAAGGAGATTTCAGCAAGTAATAGCTGTTGATAGAGGAGAAGCAGTTTTCTTTAAGGGTGTGTTCTTTGGTAGGTCAACTATGTTCCGTTGGACAGACTCATGAATATATGGGTGGCAGAGAAAAAGTGCATGAATTACTTTATAAAACATCGTACCTGAAGTTGGGGGTCATATTGACTGGAGTTAATAGGCAGATTAAGAGATCAATATGATAAAAAATACTGGGTGGTCAGCCCTAAAATAAATACATGCAGGCAACTATAAAAGATTATACAGGTTCTATTTACATTATGATTCTTTTATTTGTATATTTAACACCAAAGCTTAAGTACAAGAAGGCTGTGCATTTCAGAGAAGTGTGTCAATCTAGTAGAAGTAGATAAATAAATGATTTGATTTAAAATATGTATTGTATGAAAATCTGAAAGAATTAATAAAAGTATTTTTAAATAGAATTATCTCTCTTAGCATTACTAACCTGTACAAATTTTCAAGTTTTACTCACAATTATGTATAAGCAATTCGATTCCAACAAAAACAACAAATTAATCTAGCAGATAATTTAAGAAAAATATTACTTAGCTGTGAAACTTAAAATAGTGGTTTTTGAACAATTAATTATTACCAAAGTTGGGAAAGAATGCTGATGAAGATTTCTTAATTGGAATTTATCATTTATTCCAGGATAGAGAAATGAACATGAGATTTACATTAATTCCAAAATTGTATCTTATCTGCCTCACTCTGTACCTCCGCTCAGACTCCTCATTCATTAGAAATCACTATTCTTGCTTCAGGCCATTTGTTTTTAAGTTTCCAAATATGAGGGATTCTTTAAACAGCACTTGTCTTTCTGTGCATGCCTTATTTTACTCAATAGTATACTTTCTAGTACCATGTATTTTTTTTTGCATATGATGCAGACTCACCTAAGCACCTCATTAACACAAAGATCTTGAGATTTTTGTGCTACTTGACCAACTATCTTGGTCCTCTCAGCAGGGTGTCATGGTTATGTGTTCCAGATCAGGTAGTTTCTCAGGGAGCTGGCCTCATACCTACTATTCTTAATTCTGAGGATTCCCAGGGTTTAGGCTGGCTCAACCTTACCAGTTCTTCTGTCTGATGGCACGGTTCATTTGCCTCACAAGAAGATACTTTGAACATAAATAAGTGGGATCAGAAACTCCTTAAAATTGATGATGTAAGTAATGATAATCCATTCCTCAAATATTTGAAAAGGTTAAACCCACATAGAAATGATCAACACTAAGTGGACTTATTAGGGTACATATGTATAAGTGTATACATATGTAATTATATTAAGGAGAGGTCATGAATTTATGATAGAGTGTGGAGGACATGGGACCAGTTATAGGAGGAGGAAGAAGGGATAGAAATGATGTAAATACTGAATTTGTGTAAATATTTTCAAACAGAATAGGATACTATAAATAGCAAGCAAATGTTAATCTTGTAGCATGTGTGGAAAACTTAAAAGCCTGTCAGCATCATAATGGATGAATGATGTATATTTCAAAGGCAGAATAATGAATAGTGAGGAAAATAACTAAACACTTAGCTTCAGTGATGTAAATGTAATATTATATGGAAAAAGGCAAATAAAAAGTAACACAAGGTATGATTCAATTTCTATAAAATATGAAATACAGGAAGCAAAATTATAATGATTAAGAACTTAACTGGTAGAAATACAAAGGAAACTAAGAAATTAACACAACAGTCATAGGTGAAGTAACCTTTTTAGAAGAGATTGAGGCATGTGCCCAGGCATTAATGTAGAACTGTTTATTCAGTGTTCCTGGCAGGAACATATGCATTCAATGCCATTACCATGTACAGCTTTTCTTCTACTTAGCCTTCAAATTTTGTTTGTTTTATGATAAAAAAATGTGCAATTCATTTCAAGGTTAGTGAAATATCGCAATTATTGGAGGTGCTTGCAATGTAATCCTGGTGACTTGAGTTTAATACTAGAAATCCATAGAATGGTAGAAGAACTGATTCCACAGTTTTGTTTTTAATGTCCACAAGCAGCCTGTGGAATATGTGCCTTCAAACATATATACACTACTACTATTACCACTATTTCATACAAAATACAAGTTATATTTAAGTATATTTTTGCTGTGCAAAAAAGGAGATAAATACGTATTACAATATATATGTATATAGTTTAGTAACAGGAAGGGAGATAGGTTATTAAAGAGGAGACATAGAAAGGCCTGTAGTTATTTCATGTCTTCCTTGTTCCTGACTCCAAGAAATCAAGAAGGAAAATAAGGGTTTAAAACATTAAATATGTTAATAATTCAATAACATTTCAGTCAATATAGAAGGCATAAAATAAAAGCTAAAATGTAAATCTCTAATTTTCATGCTACAAAACAGTTATTTAAAGTTTTTATGTTCCTAGATTAGACTTATTACCCCATAAGTTATAGTGCCTTTAATGATCGAAAAGGTATGTAGAGGATGTATGTGTGTGTGTGAACACCTACATAAAAGGACAAGCACAGGTACATGCATATAAACTGTTTACTGCAAAGTAATGACCATGATGAAGACTTTACTCTATGTTAACATTGTTATTTATCATTGGTTTTGAACTTCCTGTAATCATTAATAGCAAATTTTTAAAATGATATAATTTAAAAGTTCAAGAGAATTCCAGACATAATTTATTTCAGTGGAATATTTAATGACAGTGAGAACTAACTCTTTAATAATTACACAATAATAACAAAAAATCAAATCTCTGCCTGTAACTCTAGAAATAAACCCTATTACCTTGGGAGGACTAAGATAATAGATTACTCTATTCTATGTTCTAGCTAAAGACATTAGTCATGCATTGGAACAGAAGAGCCACATTTTTCTGGCTGCTAATATTTTAATATGACATTATTTAATTCTTTAAGAATATCATACATGCATACAATGTTTTATTGGCCCAGCACTCTCTGAGACAGTTTTCTGTGTTAACGGGTCTCTTTAGTCGGGAGAATAAGGGCTATATAAACCTTGAAGAGTGGGTAGGCATTTTCAGGGTGAGTGTCCATCACTGGCTGGGGCTGAGGTCCTGGGAATGCTTCATTTACATGAAGAGGAATGCTTTCTGGATGCATCCTAATAAGGAGAAAGGTAAACCTGTAATTGGGCCATAAGGCTACCTGACTACCTCACTGGTGGTGGAGGTGGGCACCCATAGGGTTATATGCGCCAGAAGGCCAAGAAGAGGGAGAAAGTTATCCTTACTCTTACTGATCTCAAGATCAGATTTTGGGGCTTGGACAAATCTCAACCTTACTCTTGTTCCAGGCTCATTTCCCCCATCACACTTGCCCTACAATGTGTTAACTGTATTCATATCTAACACCTTCCCTAACACCTCATAGATGTTCTCCATAACTGCTGTCTCTCTTCCCAATTTTGTATCCTCATTTTAGTAACCAATCAAGGTCATGTTGTTTTGCTTATATACATATGGCTGTAAGGCCACATCCTGAAGCTTTATCAACTTACCAGGTGTCAAACTGTTAAAGAAAACTTACTCTGCTTTTTCTGGAAGCCTTTGACTACTAGTAGCTCTTTAGTTAGGGAATGGACTTCCTGAGTTCCCCCCACCACCATGGTACATTGTTTATGTTCACCAATTATACCACATGTTTTTCTTGGCTGGAACAACTCCATGTTAGAATTCATCTCTTTCCTTTCTTCCCATAATCTTTTAAATTTTTTAACATTTTAAAAGATAAATTTCTGTTTAAAAATTTTCATGTCTTCAAAAGTCAATTATTATTAATAATTATCATTATTATTATAAGTTAAATACTTTTTATTCCAAGAAGGAAGAAACTGAGCACAGTTATAATAAAATCAAAGGAAAAAAATATAACAGTGTACATACTTTGATCTCCAATATCAAGGTACAGTATGATCTTTTGAGATCTAAATGGCTTTGGTAGCTCCACTGGCTCTGCCATCCACAGCACAGAACAGCTCCACTTCACATTTGCTGCTGTCCATGGAGGTCAACTCAAATTTCTGCTATCTTAAATATGCTAGGGAGTCTACTGCAACTAAGGCTGCACTCTCACCAATGGCCTTTCCTGGCCTACTCAGGGAATCCACATGTGACACACATATGCTGCCTCACCTACACTCTGTGACCCCTTCCATCCTGCATGTTCGATGTTCCAAAACCAGAACTGCATTGGGAGTTTTTATATATTACCACATTCAACTGTCATCTTGAAAAACAGTCTTGGTACCCTGTGGAACACAACTTCCATGAAATTATCCATAGGTATTGACTTTCACCAACCTGTGTACATATTTTTTTCTGGACCTTAGGAGATCTGAAGATCTAAAAGAATGGGATAGGCTACAGTCTAATGCTGTAGACAATCTTATTTCAGTTTCAGTGTAATTTTATACATTAATGTAACAAAGAAAGCAATGATCCAAGGAACGTTGTTTGAGTCCAGAAAAATATGCAAATAAAGACCAGTAAGCACATGCGCAATACTAACTGACAACTTTTTCCCAGAACTTTCTCAGGAAAGAACAATGTAAATACAGTTGAGTCCTTCTGTTCTGAGCCTGTGCCCTGAGCCGACCTTGGGCACTGGCTCCGGACCCAGTCCCACAACAACCAGAAGAAGCTCGACTTCCAGGTGCTCTAACATGCCCAGGATTACAGGACAGGCCACAACATCTGCACCAACATTAGTAGTAACTAGGTGCCTCAGGATCCAGGGATGCATGAATGAACACCCAGCCAATGCCAGGGGTTCCTTCCAGTTTGAACTTGCACCTGGACCAGATCAGTGATACTGGCTTTGCACTCACTTTTAAAATACCCAGACGGAGCCTGACTCCCAGGTTCTCTGAAATGTCCAGGATCACAGGATCACAGGACCACACAGGAAGCTCTACTCACAGGAGATTGGACACACCCAGGAGCACTGAAGAGCTGATGCACTCAAAATCACAGCTGAGGCTACAACACCCAACACCCAGAGTAACTGAGATCCCCACAGGAACCAGGGAAACACAAACTCCAGCTAAGCCAGAGACACACGTTTCTTCCAGCTTGCACCTGTGCCCAGAGCAAACCCAGGGCTCTGGCTCCACACCCACTCCTACAACCAACATCCAGAGGCAGCTTGACTCCCAGGAGCTCTGACACAATAGTATCTCAGGAACTTAAGTCACACCAGGATTTCAGCATCCCAGAAGCAGCTTGAATCCCAGAAGTTCTGACATACCCAGGATCTCAGGATCACAGAATCAGAAGTTCACAGAGATAGCTGGACTCTGAAGAGTTCTGACACAACGAGGATCACAGAAAGGACAGGCTCCAGTCAGAGACAGCAAGGACAGGTAGCAATACATATAACCAGATGGTGAGAGGCAAGTGCAACAACAGAAACAACAGAAACCAGGGCTACTTGCCAACATCAGAACCCAGTTCTCCCACTACATCAAGTCCTGGATATTCCATCACACGGAAAATTAAGATTCAGATTTAAAGTCACTCCTCATGATGATGATAGAGCACTTTAAGAAGAACATAAATAACTCCATAAAGAAACATAGGAGAACACAGGTAAACAGGTGGAAGCCCTTAAAGGGACACACAAAATTCCCTTACAGGAAAACAAAACCAAACAGGTGAAGGAATTGAACAAAACCATCCAGGATCTAAAAACAGAAATAGAAACAATAAAGAATTCACAAAAGGAAAGTATCCTGGAGATAGAAAACCAAGGAAAGAGAACAGGAGTCATAGATGCAAGCATCACCAATAGAATACAAGAGATAGAAAAGATACTCTTAGATGCAGAAGACACAATTAAAAAAAAAAACATTGAAACAAGTCAAAGAAAATACAAAATGCAAAAAGCTCCTAACCTCCAAATACAGGAAATCCAAGACACAATAGGGAGATGAAACCTAAGGATAATAGGTATAGCAACTAGACAGCACACCTGAAAGCTCTAGAACAAAAGAAGCAAATACACCCAAGAAGAGTAGAAAGCAGGAAATAATCAAACTCAGGGCTGAAATCAATCAAGTAGAAACAAAAGGAAATATACAAAGAATCAACAAAACCAAGAACTGATTCTTTGAGAAAATAAAAAAGATAGACAAACCTTTAAAATTAATAAAAACAGAAATGAAAATAGAGACATAACAATAGAAACTGGGAAAATTAAAAAAAATCATCAGATCCTACTACAAAAGCCTATATTCAACAACACTGGAAAATCTGAATGAAATAAACAATTTCCTAGACTGATACAAGGTACCAGAGTTAAATCAGGATAAGATAAACCATGTAAACAATCCCATAATTTCTAAAGAAATAGAAGCACTCATTAAAAGTCTTCCAACCAATAAAGCCCGGGACTAGATGAGTTTAATGCAGAATTCTGTCAGTCCTTCATGGGACCAGATGGGTTGAATACAGAATTCTATCAGTCCTTCAAAACCTAATACTAATACTCTTCAAAGTATTCCACAAAATAAAAACAGAAGGAACACTATCAAATTTATTCTATGAAGCCACAATTACACTCATACCTAAACCACAGGAAGACTCAACAAAGAAAGAGAACTTCAGATCAATTTCCCTTATGAATATCGAAAAAATACTCAATAAAATTTTTGCAACCTGGAATCCAAGGGCACATCGAAATGATCATCCATCATGGTAAAGCAGGCTTTATCCCAGGGATGCAGGGATGGTTCAAAATATGGAAATCCATCAATGTAATCTACTATATAAACAAACTCAAAGGAAAGAAAAACCACATGACCATCTCTCTAGATGCTGAGAAAGCATTTGACAAAATTCAACATCCCTTCATGGTTAACGTCTTTGAAACAACAGGAATTCAAAACCGATACCTAAACATAGTAAAAGCATTATATAATCAATGAGTAGCCAACATCAAACTAAATCAAGAGAAATTTGAAACAATCCCACTAAAATCAGGAAATAGACAAGGCTGCCCACTCTCTGCCTATCTATTCAATATAGTACTGTTTTTAAGTTCTAGCTAGAGCAATTAGACAACAAAAGGAGGTCAAAGGAATGCAAATTGGAAAGCAAGAAATCAAAATATCACTATTTGCAGATGATATGATAGTGTATATACTTAAGTGACCCCCAAAATTCTACGAAAGAACTCCTAAACCAGATTTTAAAAAACTTCAGTAAATTAGCTGGATATAAAATTAACTCAAATTAGTAGATTTCCTTTAATCAAAGAATAAATAGACTGAGAAAGAAATTAGGGAAATGACACCTGCTGGGAGCCAGCCCTGGTTTGGTGGGAAGAGAAGGTGATCGTTCTTCTCATCCTTGTCGGTTCTTCTTGAGGCAGCTGAGGAGGATAGGAATTGGAA
Organism: Grammomys surdaster; assembly: GCF_004785775.1. Lineage (NCBI taxonomy): Eukaryota > Metazoa > Chordata > Mammalia > Rodentia > Muridae > Grammomys > Grammomys surdaster. The sequence goes on from NW_021620798.1 coordinate 4,468,476, forward strand.
GAGCGTCGGCAGGGGTAAGACTTGGTCTTATGAGATTCGGGGTAAGACTTTGGTCTTACGAGATATGTAAGGTTGCTGTATAATAAGGTATACATCTCTACTACGTTACTAAAGTTTACTTACTAGGATACTGTAGCTGACCTGCTATCTGTTTGATCCTCTGAGGCCAGAAAATGCGGTTTCTTGCACTTAATACCTCAGCCCAGGGACAGCAGAGAACTAGGCAAATAACCTTAGTACTCTCTCTGTAGGCGCAGCTAGGCTCTAACTTAGGTCTGTTAGTTTGAGGTCGCAGGAAGAAAAGACACTTAGAAAAATTATTATAGTTTATTACTAAGTGTAAAAAGTTTCCTAAGTGGGGAAAGGGAAAAAAATTCTAACAGGAAAAATTCTAAGTGGAGAGATTCTAAGCAGGGAAGAAAGACGAAGGGAGAGCGAGAGAGAGAGGAGAGAGAGGAGAGAGAGAGAGAGAGAGAGAGAGAGAGAGAGAGAGAGAGAGAGAGGTAAAGTGACCGCTAACGAATGACCCTTTTTCTTATACATCACTCAGAGTACCTGATCACATGTTACAAAGTTCATCACAAGTTCACACCAAAATTCAAATCATAAATTGAAATAGAAGTTTACAACAGAGAATGTTTACACGCATATCAATTAGGAGTAATTATCTGACTAAACATCCACCACCTGTCTAGTTCCACAGGTTCACCGAAGGTTTAAAACTATAACTAAGAAATTAGTGAAGTTTTGTATAGATAAACCCAGACAATATATTCTCTTCTGTCCTAGCACCTATAATAAATCATGAGTTCCCTTTTAGTGACCTTTGGTTAATTGTTTTACAACCACCTTGGAATGTGCTCTGAGCAGGAGAGAGTCTGGTTGCTATCTAAGTACTGTTAACTGATGACACTTGGGAGACTGGCAGAGTTCTCATAGCAGTTTTGACTATCAGAAAGGGACGTAATACCAGTCCCACCATAAAAGAGCTTAATAATCATTGATGCAATTTTAGGAATTCTTATAGGATCATCATTAAGACTTAAGAAGTCATCTATTTGTCTATATAGCACCACTACAAGAAAGTACATCTTCGTGGGTCTGCAGAAATCTGCTCCAAAGGGGAGTACTATTGCTTAGTGATTGTTATATATGTTTAATAATAATAATGATGATAATAATAAATAATAGGAAAAGCATATTAATAGCAGGATCTTTCCTAAAATATGTCTGCCACATCCTTGCTGATGGGGCACACTTGTCACAGATTATGTAATAATCCTAGGCAAGCATTTCAGGATGATCAACTGCTAATTATTATCTTGTCCTATTATGGCTCCTGACAGACACCCATCACAATAGTCACACATAATATTAAATACCTGCATGTGACTATAACCAAGGAAGTAAAAGATCTGTGTGACAAGAACTTCAAGTCTCTTTGGAAAGAAATTGAAGCCCTCAGGTTGGATTGGTAGGATTAATATAGTAAAAATGACCATCTTGCCAAAAGCAATCTACAGATTCAATGCAATTCCCATCAAAATTCCAAGTCAATTCTACATAGAGTTAGAAAGAGAAATTTGCAAATTCATTTGGAATAAAAATAATCCAGGATAGTGAAAACTATTCTCAACAATAAAAGAAATTCTGGGGGAATAACCATCCCTGACCTCAAGCTGTACTACAGAACAATAGTGATAAAAACTACATGGTATTGGTACAGATACAGGAAGGTAGATCAATGGAATAGAATTGAAGACCCAGGAATGAACATATATAAGGTCACTTGATCTTTCTCAAAGGAGCTAAAACCATCCAGTGGGAAAAGACAGCATTTTCAACAAGTGGTGATGGTTCAACTAGTGGTCAGAATGTAGAAGAATGCAACTCAATCTGTTTTTATCTCCTTGTACAAAGCTCAAGTCTAAGTGGATTAAGGAACACCACATAAAACCAGATACACTAAAACTAATGGAAGAGAAAGTGGGGAAGAGCCTAAAATACTTGGGCATAGGGGAAAGGTTCCTGAACAGAACACCAATGGAGTATACTCTATGATCAAAAATAGACAAATGGGTCCTCATAAATTTGCAGAGTCTGTAAGGCAAAGGACACTGTCAGTAGGACAAAATGGCAACCAACTGATTAGGAAAAGATTTTTTACCAATCCTACATCCGATAGAGAGTTAATATCCAATATATACAAATAACTCAAGATGTTAGACTTCAGAGAATCAAAGAAACCCATTTAAAAATGGAGAACAGAGCTAAAGAAAGAATTTTCAACTGAGAAATTGCAAATGACCTAGAAGCACTTAAAGAAATGTTCAACATCCTTAGTCAGGAAAAATGCTAATCAAAACAACCCTGATATTCTACATGATACCAGTCAGAATACCTAACATCAAAAACTCAGGTGACAGCAGATGCTGGCAAAGATGTGGAGAAAGAGGAAAACTCCTCCATTGTTGGTGGGATTGCAAGCTGGTACAACCACTCTGGAAATCACTCTGGCAGTTTCTCAGAAAATCAGACATATTATTACTAGAGAACCCAGCTATACCACTCTTGGATACATATCCAAAAGATGCTCTAACATATAACAAGGACACATGCTCCACTATGATCATAGCAACCTTATTTATAATAGCCAGAAGCTGGAAAGAACCCAGATGTTCTTCAGCAGAGGAATGGATACAGAAAATGTGCTACACTTATGCAATGGAGTACTACTAATCTATTAAAAACAATGAATTCATGAAATTCTTACGCAAATGAATAGAACTAAAAATATCATCCTGTGTGAGGTAACTCAATCACAAGAGAAGACACATGGTATGCCTTCACTCATAAGTGGATATTAGTTGAAAAGCTCAGAATACCAAAGATACAATTTATAGACCACATGAAGTTCAAGAAGAAGGAAGAACAAAGTGTGGATGCTTCAGTCTTTCTTAAAAGAGGGAACAAAATATTCATGGAAGCAAATATAGAGACAAAGTGTGGAGCAGAGACTGAAGGAAAGGCCACCCAGTGACTGCCTCACCTGGAGATTCATCCCATATGCAGCCACCAAACCCAGACACTATTGAGGATGCCAGGAGGTGCTTGCTCACAGGAGCCTGATATGGATGTCTCCTGAGAGGCTCTTCAAGTGTCTTACTGATATAAATGGGGATGCTTGCAACCAACCATCGGACTGAGCATGGGACCCCAATGGGGGAGTTAGAGGAAGGACTGAAGGAGCTGAAGGAGTTTGCAATACCATAGGAAGAACAACATTATCAACCAAGCAGACTCCCCAGAGCTCCCAAGGACTAAATCACCAACTAAAGGGTACACATGGAGGCACCCACGGTTCCAGTGGCAAATGTAGCAGAGGATGGCCTTGTCTGGCATCAAAGGTAGGGGAGGCCCTTTGTCTTGTGAAGGCTTTATGCCCCAGAGTAGGGGAATGCAGGAGTAGGTGGTTGGTGGAGGAGCACCCTGGTGGAGGCAGAGGAATGGGAGGTAGGATGGAAGGTTGTCAGAGAGGAAACTGGGAAGGGTGATAACGTTTGAAATGTAAATAATCGCCCTTCTGCCCCTGCCTGGTCCTCTGGGCTGGAGCAGACACAGAGTCGGTCTGCTCCCGTCCTGTTGAGAAACTGAATCCTGAGTCATCCAGGAGCCACTGCACTCAGAGCAGCTGGTAAGAACTCCATCTCACTCCCTAAACCCCAGAGATAGATCGGGGAGCCAGGGACATCCAGGGCACAGCAGCTACCCAAACCCCCCCCCTCCGGAATTCCACTTCCCTTCTGCTGCTGCCTGGTCCTCTGGGCTGGAGCAGACACAGAGTTGGTCTGCTCCTGTCCTGTGGAGAAACTGAATCCTGAGTCATCCAGGAGCCACTGCACTCAGAGCAGCTGACACAGAGTCGGTCTGCTCCTGTCCTGTTGAGAAACTGAATCCTGAGTCATCCAGGAGTCACTGCACTCAGAGCAGCTGGAGCCACTGCACTCAGAGCAGCTGAAACTGAATCCTGAGTCATCGAGGACCCACTGCACTCAGAGCAGAAGGATTTCCAGATCCAAGAGGTGGCCTGAGTCCCAGGAGTTATTCCACCCAGGAGACTAGGAGCATAAGACCACAGAGACCTCTGGACTCTGAGGAGCTCTGCAATAAGCAAGATAACTGGAAATACAGACTCCAGTTTTCCACAGTGAGGGCAGGTACCACTAGAGTTAACCAGATGGCGAAAGGCAAGCGCAAAACATAAGCAACGGAAACCAAAGTTTCTTGGCATCATCAGTGCCCAATTCTCCCAATATAGCAAGCCCTGAACACCCCATCACACCTGAAAAGCAGGATTCAGAATTAAAATCACTTCTCATGATGATGATAGAGGATTATAAGAAGGAATTAAGTGACTCCCTTAAAGAAATACAGGAGAGTACAAGTAAACAGATAGAAGCCCTTAAAGAGGAATCACAGAAATCCCTTAAAGAAATGGAAGAAAACACAAAGAAGGAATTAAACAAAAACATTCAGGATCTGAAACTAGAAATAGAAACAATAAAGAAAGTTCAAAGGGAGACAACCATGGAGATAGAAAACCTAAGAAAGAGATCAGGAGTCACAGACGCAAGCATCACCAACCGAATACAAGAGATAGAAGAGAGAATCTCAAATGCAGAAGATACGGTGGAAAATATTGACACAGTTGTCAAAGAAAATGCAAAATGCAAAAAACTCCTAACTCAAAACATCCAGGAAATCCAGGACACAAGGAGAAGACCAAACCTAAGGATAATAGGTATAGATGAGAATGAAGATTCCCAACTTAAAGGGCCAGTAAATATCTTCAACAAAATCATTGAGGAAAATTTCCCTAACCTAAAGAACAAGATGCCCATAAACATACAAGAAGCCTACAGAACACCAAATAGACTAGACCAGAAAAGAAATACCTCCCGTCACATAATAATCAAAACATCAGATGCACAAAACAAAGAAAAAATACTAAAAGCAGTAAGGGAAAATGGTCTAGTAACATATAAAGGCAGACCTATAAGAATTACACCAGACTTCTCACCAGAGACTATAAAAGCCAGAAGAGCCTGTACTGACATCATACAGACACTAAGAGAACACAATTGCCAGCCCAGATTACTATACCCAGCAAAACTCTCAATCACTATAGATGGTGAAACCAAGATATTCCATGACAAAACCAAATTTGCACAATATCTTCCCACAAACCCAGCACTTCAAAGGATAATTGATGGAAAATGCCAACACAAGGAGGGAAACTACAACCTAGGAAAAGCAAGTAAGTAATCTTCCAACAACCCCCCCAAAAAGATACAAACATAACTTTACCTCTAATAACAAAAATAACAGGAAGCAACAATCATTTTTCCTTAATATCTCTTAACATCAATGGTCTCAATTCCCCAATAAAAAGACGCAGACTATCAGACTGGATACACAAACAAGACCCAGAATTTTGCTGCATACAAGAAACGCACCTCAGTGACAAAGACAGACACTACCTCAGAATAAAAGGGTGGAAAACAATTTTTCAAGCCAATGGTCCCAAGAAACGAGCTGGAGTAGCCATTCTAATATCAAATAAAATCGACTTTCATCCAAAATTAATCAAAAAAGATAAGGAAGGACACTTCATACTCATCAAAGGAAAAATCTACCAAGGTGAACTCTCAATTCTGAACATCTATGCTCCAAATGCAAGGGCACCTACATACATAAAAGAAACTTTACTAAAGCTCAAAACACACATTACACCTCACACAATAATAGTGGGGGATTTCAACACCCCACTGTCAGCAATGGACAGATCATGGAAACAGAAACTAAACAGAGACACTTTGAAATTAACAGAAGTTATGAACCAAATGGACTTAACAGACATCTATAGAACATTTCATCCTAAAACAAAAGAATATACCTTTTTCTCAGCACCTCATGGTACCTTCTCCAAAATAGACCATATAATTGGTCACAAAACAAGCCTCTACAGATACAAAAAGATTGAAATAATCCCTTGCATCTTATCAGATCACCACGGACTAAGACTGGTCTTTAATAATGACAAAAACAATGGAAAACCCATGTACACATGGAAACTGAACAACTCTCTACTCACTGATGACTTGGTCAAGGAAGAAATAAAGAAAGAAATAAAAGACTTTTTAGAATTCAATGAAAATGAGGACACATCACACCAAAACTTGTGGGACTCCATGAAGGCAGTGCTAAGAGGAAAGCTCATAGCTCTAAGTGCCTACAAAAAGAAACTGGAAAGAGCACACACTAACAAGTTGACTGCACAACTAAAAGCTCTAGAACAAAAAGAAGCAAATACACCCAGGAGGAGTAGAAGGCAGGAAATAATCAAACTCAGGGCTGAAATCAACCAAATAGAAACAGAAAGAACAATACAAAATATCAATAAAACCAGGAGTTGGTTCTTTGAGAAAATCAACAAGATAGATAAACCCTTAGCCAGATTAACCAGAGGGCACAGAGACAGTATCCAAATTAATAAAATCAGAACTGAAAAGGGAGACATAACAACAGAAACTGAAGAAATTAAAAAAATCATCAGATCCTACTACAAAGGCCTATACTCAACAAAACTGGAAAACCTGGATGAAATGGACAATTTCCTAGACAGATACCAGGTACCGAAGTTAAACCAGGAGCAGATAGACCATCTAAATAGTCCCATAACCCCTCAGGAAATAGCAGCAGTCATCAAAAGCCTCCCCACTAAAAAAAGCCCAGGACCAGATGGTTTTAGTGCTGAATTCTATCAGACCTTCAAGGAAGACCTAATACCAATTCTCTTCAAACTATTCCACAAAATAGAGACAGAAGGAACACTACCCAATTCGTTCTATGATGCTACAATTACACTCATACCCAAACCCCACAAGGACCCGACAAAGAAAGAGAACTTCAGACCAATCTCCCTTATGAACATCGATGCAAAAATACTCAATAAAATTCTAGCAAACCGAATCCAAGACCACATCAAAACAATCATCCATCATGATCAAGTAGGTTTTATCCCAGGAATGCAGGGATGGTTCAATATTCGGAAATCCATCAATGTAATCCACTATATAAACAAACTTAAAGAAAAAAACCACATGATCATCTCACTAGATGCTGAGAAAGCATTTGACAAAATTCAACATCCCTTCATGATAAAAGTCTTGGAAAGATCAGGAATTCAAGGCCCCTACCTAAACATAGTAAAAGCAATTTACAGCAAACCAGTAGCCAACATCAAGCTAAATGGAGAGAAACTTGAAGCAATCCCACTAAGATCAGGGACTAGACAAGGTTGCCCACTCTCCCCCTACCTATTCAATATAGTACTGGAAGTCTTAGCCAGAGCAATTAGACAGCAGAAGAAGTCAAAGGGATACAAATAGGAAAGGAAGAAGTCAAAATATCGCTATTTGCAGATGATGTGATAGTATACTTAAGTGACCCCCAAACTTCCACCAGAGAACTCCTAAACCTGATAAACAACTTCAGCAAAGTGGCTGGTTATAAAATCAACTCAAACAAATCAGTAGCCTTCCTCTACATGAAAGATAAACAGACTGAAAAAGAAATTAGGGAAATGACACCCTTCACAATAGTTGCAAATAATATAAAATACCTTGGTGTGAATCTAACCAAGCAAGTGAAAGACCTGTATGACAAGAACTTCAAGTCTCTGAAGAAAGAAATTGAAGAAGATCTCAGAAGATGGAAAGATCTCCCATGCTCATGGATTGGCAGGATTAATATAATAAAAATGGCCATCTTGCCAAAAGCAATCTACAGATTCAATGCAATCCCCATTAAAATCCCAACTCAATTCTTCACAGAGTTAGAAAAGGAAATTCTCAAATTCATATGGAATAACAAAAAACCTAGGATAGCAAAAACTATTCTCAACAATAAAAGAACTTCTGGAGGAATTACCATCCCTGACCTCAAGCTGTACTACAGAGCAATAGTGATAAAAACTACCTGGTATTGGTACAGAGACAGGCAGGAAGATCAATGGAATAGAATTGAAGACCCAGAAATGAACCCACACTCCTATGGTCACTTGATCTTTGACAAAGGAGCTAAAACTGTCCAGTGGAAAAAGGACAGCATTTTCAACAAATGGTGCTGGTTCAACTGGAAGACAACATGTAGAAGAATGAAAATTGATCCATTCTTATCCCCTTGTACAAAGCTCAAGTCTATGTGGATAAAGGACCTCCACATAAAACCAGATACACTGAAACTAATAGAAGAGAAGGTGGGGAAAAGCCTCGAATACTTGGGCACAGGGGAAAAGTTCCTGAACAGAACTCCAATGGCATATGCTCTAAGATCAAGAATTGACAAATGGGACTTCATCAAATTGCAAAGTATCTGTAAGGCAAAGGACACTGTCAATAGGACAAAACGACAACCAACAAATTGGGAAAAGATCTTTACCAATCCTTCATCTGATAGAGGGCTAATATCCAATATATACAAAGAACTCAAGAAATTAGACTCCAGACAACCAAATTACCCTATTAAAATAATGGGGTATAGAGCTTAACAAAAAATTTTCAACGGAAGAAACTCAAATGGCCGAGAAGCATCTAAAGAAATGTTCAGCATCCTTAGTCGTCAGGGAAATGCAAATCAAAACAACCCTGAGATTCCATCTCACACCAGTCAGAATGGCTAAGATTAAAAACTCAGGTGATAGTAGATGCTGGCGAGGGTGTGGAGAAAGAGGAACACTCCTCCATTGTTGGTGGGACTGCAAGATGGTACAACCACTTTGGAAATCCGTCTGGCGGTTCCTCAGAAAATTGGACATAGCATTACCCGAGGATCCAGCTATACCACTCCTAGGCATATACCCAGAAGATGCTCGAACATATAACAAGGACATATGCTCAACTATGTTCATAGCAGCCTTATTTATAATAGCCAGGAGCTGGAAAGAACCCAGATGTCCTTCAACTGAGGAATGGATTCAAAAAATGTGGTATATTTACACAATGGAGTATTACTCAGCTATTAAAAACAATGAATTCGAGAGGTTCCTAGGTAAATGGATGGAACTAGAAATTATCATCCTGAGTGAGTTAAGCCAATCACAAAAGAAGACACATGGTATTCACTCACTGATTATTGGATATTAGCCTAGAACCTTGAAATGCCCAAGATGCAACTCACAGGCCACATGAAGCCCTTAAAGAAGGAAGACCAAGTGAGGGTGATTCGGTCCTTCTTAGAAGGAGCAACAAAATACTCAAGGGAGCAAATATGGAGACAAAGTGAGGGACAGAAACTGAAGGAGGGGCCGTCTCAAGACCACTCCACCTGAGTATCTATCCCATGTGCAATCACCAAAGATAGATGCTGATGTGGAAGACAGGAAGTGCATGCTGATAAGAGCCTGATATGGATATCTCCTCAGAGGCCTTCAAGAGTCAGACATATTCAGAGGCAGATGCTCACAACTAGCCATTGAACTGATCATGGGGTTCTCAATAGAGGAGTTAGAGTGAAGACTGAAGGAGCTGAAAGGGTTTGTGGCACCATGAGGAGAGCAACAATACCAACCAACCACAGCTCCCAGGGTCTAAACCACCAGCCTTGGAGCACTTAGGGGGGGATCCAGGGCTTCAGCTGAATATGTAAAAGTGGAGGGCCCTGCTGGGCATAGGTGGAAGAAGAGAACCTTGACCTCATGAAGGCTGGATGCCCCAGGGGGTGGGAATTTTGAGGGTGGGGAGGTGGGAGTGGGGGGGTGTAGATAGAGGTTACATCCACAGAGAAGAAGGAGGAGGGGCGAGGGGATTGGGGGTTCTGAGGGGGTGGTGGGGGATGGGGTAAGGGGACAACATAGGAAATGTAAATAAATCATCCAATAAAAAAAAAGAAAAAAAAAAGAAATGTAAATAATCAAATAACCAATGAAAAATAAAAACACCCTCATAGAAGCAGGAAGAGGGGGGATGGGATAGTGGTTCCCCAGCTAGAGTGTGGGGGGAAATGAGGTAAATGGAGAACATCTGAAATGTAAATAAAATATCCAAAAATAAAATATACAAAATATAACAAACAAAAAAAATTGAAAACAGGATGTTGCTAATAACATTTATAGTAGTATAGATATATAATCTGTTGTGCATACATGTTATACATGTTTAGCAGTAGTTGAGATTTTGGACAATTGGTGTTGGTATGGAGTTGTTTATTTTTGCTATATTTCAAATTCTGAACTGGCAAGATGGGATCATTTCAGTAAAATGTTACTTCTAGAAGAATATCCTTCTTTCTAAGACTTCTTTGATCCACATTCTCATTCTTTCTTGGTCTCTATCTTTGCATTTATCACAATTTTGTGCTATAAGCATCAATAATGCTGGCTTCTGTTTTACATGAGCATAAATCAAGGAGATCCATATATACAGCCTTTTGAACATAGATTCCAACAAAAACATGACAATTTATCTAAGAAAAGCATGAAAAAATGATACAATGAGCACATGCAACACATGAGAAAGGAATCAATTCTAGTTGTGGAACAGAATGCAATTAGAATCATTTCAGATAGGATACAACAAGACAAAATTGTATTACCAACAGATGAATTCTGGCAAGAAAAAATTCAAAGGAGAAAGTTTAGCCAGAGAAATGTCCTGGTTTAAAAATAATGTCAAAAAGATTTAAAGTGTAAAAGTAAGAGCTGAAAGATATGGAGAAGGACTTCAAATGGCGTTTCTTGGACAAAGAAAAGCTATTGGAGTACAAATATCAGAGTAGTTATGAATTCCTGAACTGTCCCTGCACAGGAATGGATCCATTACCAGCCAGCTATGGATGAAGTGAGGGGCTGTGTTCCTTACAGTTGAAATAGTACCTACAGAGATTCATGAAAAAAGGGATTCAGTATCTTCAATTGTGTACTCACTGATCAGTCCACAGGACTCACATGAATAGTTTTATGCTATGATTCTCCTTATTGCCTTGGTTAAACTAAAGGGATCACAAACTAAAATGAAATATCATGAACCTAGGAGAGTGACTGATAGGCAGGAGAGACGTTAATAAGGATAGAAGGGAGGTATAGAAGTTAGAAGAAGATAGTAGTCAGACTACATTATAAATATGTATGAACTTATCAGCATTAATAATATTATTTATGCAAAAAGACCTTCAAGGAGTAGGCATTTCCCTTTCCATCATATGAGGAAAGAAGAACATTTTGAATGAGAACAACACCATAGACTTATATATTTGAATATTTGGTCCCCAGTTGGAAAAGCTGCTTCAGAACGATTGGGAGATACAACTTTGTTGGAGAAAGTGCACCTTTGAGGGTAGGCTTTAAGGTTTCAAAAGCCCATATGATTCCTAGTAAGTAGCTCACCCCTCCCCATTTTCTCTCCTTTTCTGCATAGTGATTGTGAATCAGATATAACCTCTCAGCTACTGCTCCAGAACCAGGTCTACCTACTTCCATGCTCCCCACTGTGTTCATTAATCATCTTGTACTCACCGTCTGAAGCTATAAGTAAGCTTCCAGATAACTGATTTCTTTTATAATTTGTCTTAGTCATGGTGCTTCATCACAAAAACAGAATGGTAACTAAATTGGTCTGAAACTCCAAAATGGCTGATCAATGTTTTTCAATCATGTTAACACTGGATTTCAGGTGTATACTCATGATTATCTATCTGTCTATCTATCTATCTATCTATCTATCTATCTATCTATCTATCTATCTATCTATTTTCTTTATAAAGCAACTGTATACACGTTGACACATCTATTATTCTGCAATATTAAAAAATCAGCTTTGAGGAAAATCCAGTCTCCAATTTCACTCAGGTAAAGGTATAAAAAATGTGCATATCTATATGATATCATTCAAAAGATACCACCTTGTGAAACTATGGGAAGATGAACTATAATATGACAGAGAAAATAAAGAATCATCAGTATCTCTGGGAACTGCTATATTTTCCTGAGATTTACCTCTAGAGTTCCTCTGACCTTCTTACAGAGAAGAACAGTGAAAAATCCCAGAGTAATTCTTTAAGGAGAATAGGAAGTTACAGCTGTGTGGTACTTTGCCCAAAGTAATTTGTTCTCAAATATAATTGACCTCAAGAGAAGCTGTCCATATCTGATTGACTAGATTCATAGAAAACTGTACTTTCCCCACTCTAGAGAAAGCTCAGTTGTAATTTGATCCTGCAAGTGCTACCTGGCTCTCTGAAAGGAGAACCCAATGATGATCTTTTCTCACTGAATAGTGTGAATCTTTGTTTAGGCTTGATCTTTGTTCTTAATGTAATCTAAGCAAAAAATGGTATACTCTCAGCATTGTGATAGTGCAAATATCATCAATAAATAAATAACACACATATGTTATCTTTTTCAAAATTCGAAACAAAAAAGTTTTAAACTACCCCTGTCAACAATAGAAAAGTTGCACGCCTAACAGCCTATAAAAGTACTACCACCTATTTTGTGACATCTAATTGCTGTTTTAGTTATCTTATTATTGTTTTTATGAAACATCATGACCAAAAACAACTTAGAGAAGAAATGATTGATTTGGATTAGACTTCTAGAGCACTTTTTATCATGGAAGTCATAACAAGAACTCAAAACAGGGCAGGGACCTAGATGAAGTGGCTGTGGAAGGATGCTGCTTATGAGTTTACTCCTCATAACTTGATTAGCCTGTTTTTTTTTATAGAACCCATGAATTCCAGCCCAGGGATGGCACCACCTACAATGTCCTTGAACCTCTCCAATCAATGATTAATTAAAGAAAATGTTCTACATGCTTGCCTGTAGCCAAGTCATATGAAACAAGTAGTCAATGGAGGTTCCCTCTTCTAAGATGACTATAGCTTGTGTCAAGTTGACATAAATGTAGCCAGCACACATTGGTAGTGACAACATAGAGATCTACAGTGTAGGTGGATGATATTTTCACCCCAGTAAGTATGGAGGACCTTGAGCCAGAAGAAATTAATCTCAATAATTAAAGTCAAATATTAAGTACTATATTAATGTTTGAATTTACCTGAAATTAATTATTTCTTTCTATCACCTCTTTTGAATGAAATAGATGGCCATAAGCTGATTCAACCTTTCTATTTTTAAAACTCACAACTTGTTTGGACTTATAGGTCCAAAGTTGAAGAATATGTTGTTCAAATTACAGAATAGTATATTGAAGAGTATAATTAAATTAGGTAAAGAGACAAAATTAATGGAAAATTACAATATTGATTCTATTACTGCAATAAAACATCTTGATTAAAACAGCATATAAAAGTAACATTCGTTTTACTTTGGCTTATAGTTCCAGAGGGAAAGTCCATAATGATGGAGGATGTATGGCAGCAGAAGTTGGAGCAAAAAGATGAAAGATCACATATTCAACATAAATATGAAGCACACCTATGTGTGTGCGTACACACAGACACACAGAGAAAGGGGTAGAGGGAGGGACAGAGGGAGGGATTAGGAGAAAGCGAAGGAGGATGAAAAAGAGATAGAGAGTTAGAAAAATTTGATTCATTTTTCTAATATTTACTCTACAATTTCAAGACTGTATTGTTTGTTTGATTGGTTTTGTTTCTGTGCCAGGGTCTCAATATGTGCAGGTTGACTTTCAACTCACTATGTAGGCTAGGTTGACCTAAAACTTAGAATTTTTCTGTTTTGGAGTCAGAAGAGCTGGGATTATAGATGTATGACACCATGTCTGACCAAAGTTACTACTTTAAAGTCTAGTTTCTCTCTTGAGAGTACAAGGCATTTATGTTAAATTAGAATGGCTGTCAGGACCATAGTATTTCTTTTCTTTTTTTTTTCTTTTTCTTTTTTTTTCTTTTTTTTCTTTTTCTTTTTTGGTTTTTCAAGACAGGGTTTCTCTGTGTAGCCCTGGCTGTCCTGGAACTCACTCTGTAGACCAGGATAGCCTCGAACTCTCGAACTCAGAAATAAGCCTGCCTCTGCCTCCCAAGTGCTGGGATTAAAGGTGTGCGCCACTACCGCCCGGCCACACTTGGTATTTCTAAACATCCTAAACACAATTAACACACTGAGAATAAATGGAATTCTAGTCCATCATTATGTAAGGCTGAGCAGTGCAATATGGACTGAAAGCAAGGCAGCAGTATACATTCCAGCAGCAGATCAAGACAAATAGCTGGTTGCTGGCAGATATTAAATGGAAAATCAGCTTAATTCGCAACTAAGAAAAAAAAAAGATAGCTATAAAAGCAAGAGCATATAAGCTGGTTGACTGTATTTTTGCATGCTACAAAATGAAAGAGATGACAGCACTTAGGAAGCATAGGCTCTGATTAATATCAGAAGTCCTGGTAATTTTGCCTGATGAATAATATTGGATTCAATCATTGCTATCCCAACGCTTGCCTTTATTTATGATTTTAACTTTGAAATATCCAGCTACTGCCACAGAAGACATTTAATATTGGCATTAACCCTTTAGCATCTATCTCTGTTTCTCTGTCAATTTCTGTCTCTATCTGTAGGTGTATGAGTGTGTGTGTGTGTGTATATATATGTGTGTGTGTGTGTGTGTGTGTGAGAGAGAGAGAGAGAGAGAGAGAGAGAGAGAGAGAGAGAGAGAGAGAGAGCTACACATGACAGATTGTTTTGGATGTCACAATTCTCCTGCCTCTACCTTCTCAAGTGTTATGAGTATGTCCCTATTTGGCCAGCAGCATCTCCACATCCATATTATATATAATATTATTATTATATTATTATATTATTATATATTATATTACATATCCACATTATAAACATGTCTATAGAATGACACTGAAATTTAGAGGAGTCTTTGTGTATGTATCAGGATAAAACCTGTCCTTTTTTTTCCCCTGTCTTCTTGAGGTAAAACTTATAAAGAAAGAACAATGTGAAGCCCTGGATTCTGGATCCAATATTTAGCTCCGCTTTTGGATTTGAACTTATGGTTCAGTAACAAACTTCTAAAACACTCATCTGAGCTAATATAAAATATATCTGAGAAGATCTTTATGGAAAAGATAGTACTAAAGGAAAGACATGCATCTGTAGCTAATCACTGAGAAGGGCTTTGTATGTACATTTGTATGCATGCACATACATGAATTGTGAGCAACAAAGTATATTAGCTTTTAGATCACTCTCATATCAAGAAGCAAAGGAGATCATAAGGCTAAATTACCTATATGCTTACCAGGTTTAATTAAAAATGTGATAATTTCTTCCACATCTGAATCATACTTCCAGTTATATAGAGTTTAAAAGTATTTGTTAGGATCAACTTTTCTTTCGTTCTTTAACACATCATATAAGAACATATGTGTGTATTTGTGTGCATTTTTTTTAGTGTATGGTTATATGTTATGGGAGAGATATCACTGTGATCAATAGAACAGAGATCTTCTTTTTAATTTAATTTGGGTGATCGAATTTCTTTACCTCTTGGATTACTGCAGTGTTATGCTGAAACAGTACAACTTCTATAACATATGATATATTTCTTTTATATTTGAGAGACAAATATATTAATTTATAATTGGGAGACAAAGGAAAAGACAAAGTTTAAGTTGATAGTCAAACTGTTCATTTACATAGAAAATAGTACCTTTCAGTGAGACATACTGCACATTATTAAAATTTGCTATTTAATTCTTTTCTAGTTAAATCTATTTCTCTTTTGATATGAAGGTTCATAGCTGAAGGCAGCCCAGTTTGCACATTGTGTAATAGTCAAGGAATTTAATGTGCTGGTTAAATAAAAGGTTTTCTTTTTATATCTTTGTGAATAATATCAGCTTTCTTACTGAATAGCTTTTCCTAACTAAATATGATACCTATTTGTTCCCTTTGATTTTTGAGAAAATTGCCTAGGTTTGGTTTCCTAGGAAATAGTTCTCTGTTCCAGAGAAAAGAATTTGGGATGATTAGTTGCATTACTTATTTGTTCTGTCATTTTGTCACAGGAATGACCAGTTTCCTGTAGAAATAGACATGGTGGTATAGAAGAAATATATTCACCTGTGTGCTAGACATCAGTAAGACATGGCAGCCGGAACACTAAATTAGATGACAGAAATGAGTTCTAGAACTGCCTTATAAATTAATGCAACAAATACTAGTTTCTGATCTGCAGTGTGAAATAAGTCACACTCAGGGTCAATCTGCCTCAAAGTATAATTGATAAAAACAATAGCTATGTCAATGATTTTGCCACAGTAACATTTAATATTGTAATTAACATAGAAGATTTCATTATATATGTATGATTAAATGAGTATTACTCATTTATTTTTAAAAATATTTTAATTAGTATCTATCATGTACCTATCATGCATGTCTTTCAGGCTTTGTGTAATATTGATACACAGATATTCAGGAGGCACTGAAGAAATCCAATGTCTTTATTCACCCACCTAGAACACCAAAGATTCCAAGTCATTATTCCTAACTATTTTAGCATCAGGTTGACTTGATCTTACCTTCTGTATTTCTGATGTTGTTTACATAGTTTTTTAGATAAAGCACTAACATGATGGTTGTTATAGAAGTAATCAAAGACAAAGCATAAGGTGCCAAGAAGTATAGGATGGGAAACTTTGAGAAAGCACTATAGAAAAAACACAGTGGAGAAGTATGATAAATTGCTGTGGATAGGTCATAAGATGTCAGTCTATGACAATCTAAAAAGCCATGCCAAACTGCAGTGGAGTTTCAATCCAAAGTGCAGGAACTGTATTCTGCAGAAATGGGGAATCTTGCTTTTACAGTCCCCTTCAATTGTAAATGTACCATTTTCTTCCATTGAGAAGCATGTTTGTTGGCTCAGCGCA
Source organism: Grammomys surdaster (assembly GCF_004785775.1). Classification (NCBI taxonomy): domain Eukaryota; kingdom Metazoa; phylum Chordata; class Mammalia; order Rodentia; family Muridae; genus Grammomys; species Grammomys surdaster. The sequence goes on from NW_021620798.1 coordinate 4,485,402, forward strand.
TGGAATTTCTGTTCTTAGCACCTTATAGTTTCTATTATATATTATAAGGTCAAAATTTCTGATTCAAAAAATAAATTAAGCAAGAGAATCTAACAGGGGCTGTAACATGGCATCGATTTTCACATTGCATTAGGAACTCAGTAGTACTGGATCAGGATAGTTAATAAATAGGAAAGATGTTTAAGTTCCTGAGAGTTATTGTGAACATTGGTAGTGGCAATGATACTATGAACACCAAGCCTTCCTGTAAGCTTAGGATTGCCGTGTGAGCTACCTGTCTGCAGTTGTGGAAGAGACTGCTGATTTCACAGGTTGACACATCCTCTGTAAAATGCCCAGCACAGAGGGAATGCACACAGGTACAAACTCGAACCAGATCCACAAGGTAACCTGAGGAGCAGTTCAGATCTTTTGGCTAAGAGCCAAACAGTTCTGATTTTTTAAAAATGTTACAAAATAATTATCGTCATCTTTTTCCACAAATTGATATTTTCTTGTAACCTTAGTGGATATAACTTTCAAAAACATTGAATTCTGAAGTCTCACAAATCCAAATATGAAATTCAATTATGAGCCTTTACTTATCCTTCCCTTACTGAGAGAAAAGGAGAGAGGACAGAAATAGAAAGTGAAGACTGAGAAGAAAACAAGTGTCTTTAAATATGAGCCTTATTAGATTCTCATTATTTCAGGAGTGCTTATTCTTGACTCTGTTTTGAAATTTTCCTTTAAAACAACATCAAATGTAGAGCCATAGAAACAGAAAAATGGACTATTGCCCTCATAATCACAAGTCTTGTCAAACACTGACAATGCATGAACAGGATGCTCCAACCATCTTTATAATGTAATATTTTACTCAACGTTTTGCCTGGACATAGTATTCTTAAGGGACAAAAATAGAAAATGACAGGTCTGAATCCATGGTATATCTTGGTTTGCCCTGTCATGTTCCAGGTTTGGTTTGGTCTAACAGTTCTTAATTATGTTCCCATTCATCCCTTTTGGAATGGTAATGTATTCTGTGTCATTATATATTGAGATTATGCAATTTGCTGTTTTATTTTACATGGCTTACAATTAAGAGATTACCTTGAGTACCAGATGAAACTGTGAAATTTTAAATAATGCTGGGACTGTAAAAGACTATGGTGGCTTTTGAAGATGGATTAAATGTAGTTTGGAATATGATATTGCTACAATATTATTGGGGCCAGAGAGTTGAATTAATTGGTTTGAATGAGAAACGTCCTCCATAGGCTCTGCTATCTGAACATCTAGTGTCCAGTTATTGGTGCTTTATGGGGAAGTTTAGGGTGTATGATCTTGTTGTAGTAAGTATGTCACTAGAGTAAACTTTGAGAGTTTAAATCCTCTAGCCACTTATATCTTGTGCTCTGTGGTTTTGCTCCAGTCATGAGCTTTCAGCTTTCTGTTCTAGTCAATGTGCTTGTCTCTTGTTGCTTTGTGTCTGTTCCATCATCATGGAATCTTAACCCTCTGAAGGAATATGCTCAAATAAACATTTCTGTAAGTTGCCTTGGTCATGATATTTTATCACAACAACAAAATAACTAATACTATTGTATTTAAAAATCTGTATTCTGTTCTGAACTATATCAACTGCTTTCCCACAAAAGGTATGCCCTTAATACAACATCTACTTAGAATAGTGGTAAAAATAAAAGATAGGAAGAATCTGAAAACTCTTTGCATAGCAATGTGGGAACATAAAACCTTGACAGAGTCTAAGTAAACAACTGTCACACAATCTACTCACTGAAAAGCTAGCTTGCTCTCTTTCCAAGCAGAGAATAATTGGACAAATGCATCTGCCAAGATTTGAGTGAGAACTGTCTTTACAGAGATCACTCTTCCAAGGAAATGGACAGATAACAAAAAGAGAGAAATCAGAAAATTTGACGACAACAGCAAAGCCCTCTATAAAACAAAGCAACACTATCAATGTCAAGTTCATTAAAAATTTCTATACTAGTTTTCTTGCAGTTCATTCCTAAAGATTTAATTTTTAATTTATTTTTTCACGTGGGTCCCCTAACAACTGGAGCAGTTGCTGTCCCTGAATCTATTGACTGCCTGGGGATCCCAGCCTCAGTGGGGGAGGATGTACTTAGTCCTGGAGTAACATGATGAGCCACGTTGGGGTGATACACAGAAGGGGCTCTTCCTTCTCAGAGGAGAAGAGAAGGGGAAATGGGAAGAGGAGCTCTGTGAGGAGAGAATGGGAGGAGGCAAGGGTAGATATTGAGATGTAAACTAAATTAATTAATTACTGAAAAAATAAATAAAGGAAAAACAGTGGTTGCAGTCAGAAATTCATTATAACATGCTGAAAGTTCCCAGTCACATCTCCTATATTCAAAGATTATTCTTTTTTTTTTTTATAAAGAATGATTTTTTTTTAATTTCTTTTTTTTTTGAACATGAAATGCTTTTTTATAGCATGTTTTACAAGGGGAGGGGGTAAGAGGGTCCAGGTGGTGGAAAAGTACAAAATCTTCTTGGCCTGTGCCTTGAAACATGTCATGGTCTATATGGTACACTGCCTTGAATTATGATCTACCTGCAGTTCTTCAGAAGATATGGTACACTGCTTGAGTTATGGTCTCCCTGCTATTCTTAAGATTATTCTTAAATAGAAATATTTACTATTTTCTCATGTGTTCATAAAGCCTAAGTATTAATCTTTCCTATAAGAATATAGATTTCAATTTATTTCTTCTAGCTTCTTGCAAAATCAAGACACGTGCATGATTATTTCAAATTCTAAAAATATTCATGAACAAATTAGCTGAAAAATACATTATAATTTTATCTTAAAAGTATCTTTATGCACTGTAAATTTTAACTTCTCAACTCAAAACTTCTCAATCATTCAGAAAAAGTGATTTTATTGATAGAATTTCAGTGAAACAATATTCATTGAAAGGAAAGAATGGCATAGTATGGTGGTCAGGGCAAGATGAACAATAACCAGTTTCTTTGTAACATTATCCACAATAACTGACTTGAATGAACCTGAGTTTGCTTATTTTTTGACTAAGGAAAAAATCATTTCCCTCAGAAAAGTTATAAGGATTTTAATAAAACATATAAAAAGATGTAAGCTATTTTGTAACCTAAAAGTACCTGTGTGAGTTATAATTGCTAATGTTATCATAATGATTTTAGTAATGCTGTATTTACTAACATTGATAACCATAAATTGCCTGACACTTATACAAAAGAAATTCGTTTTGTTTTCTGTGTACAATATTCTTTTTATTTGGCTGTTGTTGTTAATGTTACTTCATGGAATATATTCTGAAATGTTTTTACACTGCCACCATATAGATTATTTATTATCCATAGGTAGGTAATGTTTTGAATTAGAATGTGAGAATTTAAAGCTGTCCATTACAAGACATCTTACAAATAGAAATCAGTAGTTTCAAGACAATGATGTGTTGATTTTTCTGATATTTATCTTTTATTACTACTTATATTTGTGTTTTCCTTTGTCTTTACAGGTTATAAAGAAGAAAAATATTTATATTTGTAATCAAATTAATTCTGTGTATAGAAATGTATTTTTTTTAAATCTGAAACATTTGTTATCTCTGATATTTATGGATGAGTCATTAACAATTTGAATAGTCCAAACATCCTTATATTAGGATTTCAGAGAGGTGGTTACAAATATCCTGTGACAGTCTAATAATTACCCAAGGCACATAGTGCTGATAATCAAGCAGCCTATGAAGAAGGCTATTATCATACTAACTCTAACAACTTCAGCTGTCAAAAATCAGACCATTAATAGATGAATGGTATTCCATTGTGTAAAGGTATTGTTATGAATTTTGCAGGCAAATGGATGGAACTAGAAAATATCCTGTGTGATAATAACCCAGTCTCATAAAGCCTGGTATGTACTCACTGATAAGTGGACATTAGTCCAAAAGTTCAGAACGTCCATGATACACTCCACAGACCCAAAGAAATTAAACAAGAAGGAAGGTCCAAATGATAATGCTTGAATCTCACTTAGAAAGAGGAAGAAAATAGTCATGGGAGACAGAGGGAGAGAGAGACTTGGGTAGATGAGGGGATGATGGCTAGAGGAATAATAGAAGGGCAGGATCAAGCATGGGGAAAGACAGGAGAGAGTCTCAGAGGGGCAGGAGACTGAATGGAAATATGCAGTTGCCAGGGGTTGGAGACGAGGGGATTCTCTAGGAAGTCCCGGAGACCGTGGATGGGGGAAGCTCCCAGGAGTCAGGGAGGATAATTTTGGTTGAGATGCTCAACAGTGGTGAGATGAAACCTGAAGAAAACATATTCAATAGCAAGACAGGAGCTCCAGTGGAGGGGTGGGGACACCAACCCACCTACAAAACGTTCAACACTAAAGTGGTTCTGTCTAAAAAAAAAATGCAGGGACAAATTGGAGCAGAGTGATGGAATGGCTGACCAGTGACTGGCCCAACTTGGGATCCATTCCATTGGCAGGCACCAATCCCTAACACTATTAATGATGCTATGTTGTATTGCAGACAAGAGCCTAACATAGTTGTCCTATGAGAGGATCTACTAGCTGCTGACTAAAACAGATGCAGATATCTATAGACAAACATTAGAAGGTAGTAATGGAAGAGTTAGGGAAAGGACTGAAAGACTTCAATGAGATGGCAATCCCATAGGAAGATCCACAGTGTCAACTTGTCTGGATATCTTGAAGCTCTCAGAGGCTGAGCCACCAAAACGAGCATAAACGGGCTACTCCCAGCCCCCTACACATATGTAGCAGACGGCTGCCTTATCTGGCCTAAGTGGAAGAGGATGCACCCAATCCTACAAAGACTTGATGCACCAGGGTGAAGTATGGGGCAGGGATTGTCTGCCCTCTAAGAAGTGAAGGGAAGGGGAAATGGGGAGGAACTCGCAAGGGGAGACTGGGTGAGGGTCAACATTTAGGATGTAAATAAATAAATAAATAAATAAATAAATAAGTCAGACCATTAGTAAAAATTTACATAAAGTTATTTCTCTACTACTCCACTTGAAAGGTAATATGTGCATACATGTATAGTTACATATATGTAACTATATCTTTGTGTCTCACTGTGTGTATGTATAAATAATATATGTGGTTCTTATCCTTCAATACTAACTTATGATCTCTTCATTTTCATATGTTCTTCAACTGATAAAAAATATAATAATTGCAACCAACACTCCAACCTTGATATTGAGAGAAATTTAGTTAATACAGAAATAAATTTAAAAAGAAAATGTAGCCGGGCAGTGGTGGTGCACGCCTTTAATCCCAGCACTTGCGAGGCAGAGACAGGCGGATTTCTGAGTTTGAGACCAGCCTGGTCTACAGAGTGAGTTCCAGGACATCCAGGGCTACACAGAGAAACTCTGTCTCTAAAAACAAACAAACAAAACCAACCAAACCAAAAAAAAAAAAATGTAGACTATGGCTCACTTTCTAACATTATAATATAAAAATGGAGCAATATTTCTCAAAATGTTCTCCCTCTAATGACTCCAGTTCCTATGGGCTATAAGATCCATACCATGTGTGATTTTCCAGATAGCAATATATTTGAGGCTTGATGTTTGTCCACTAGTTTGCATTCTTTATGATGAGTAGCATTAAGTTTCTAGACTCCTCTAAAACCTATCAGAGTCACTCTTACTTTCTCTATCTCATGCTTTATGTGTGTGTTTTGATCTATGATTTCTAGTATCAGCTTCTCCTCCAAGTCACTCTCACTATTTCACTTGATGGATTGGAGGACAAGGACAACTTATATGAATTCTAATCAGTCTGTGTGAGTGCTTCAGCTCATCTTTAAAGATTGCAGTTGCACTTGCTTTTCTCCATTTTATACTTACTAGGATCTTCTTATACACTTATCTTTAGCCTTCAAAATTGTTTTTCCAAGAAACATAAGTTTACTGGCTGCAGACACTAAATGTTTTATTATACGTATACTGTCTATGTATGTGTGTATGTATGTATCTACATATTCATGTATGAATGCATATATATGCTCATATTTGAAAATATGTATACATATATCTATGTATTTGTGATATATGAAGTGAAACCGAGTGTTGATATATGAAGTTAATTATTCAAACAAAAAGATTAGTTCTGAAAAAAACTAAAATAGATATAATATACAAGTAGATAAAGGTAAAAATTACAAAATTATTTATTTCTGAAGAGAAATTAGAAATCTCTCACATGGAACTTGAATGAAAACTAAGTACTTTTAAATACAATAAACTTAGCCCTTAGAATAAAAAAAAGATGAAAATTAAACAAGTATAGTATTCCCCAAACTGAGCCAACTATAATGTTTTTAAGAATTGCATAATGATGCAAATAATATGTTTCCTGCTATATAAAGTCAAAAAAAGTAATGTTACATATTCTTTTGTGTTGTGCACAAATTTATTGAACATAGGAAAGCCTTGATGACAGGTTAAAACAAAGCAATTCAAGTCCTTTGGGACAGAGGGCTTGAGAGTAAGGGTAATGACTGACAGTTGCTCAGGGATGTTGAGTAGGCTTTACACTGTTCTTATTTCTTCATTTGAATATAGAGTACATATTGTTATTATAGGTGGTGACTAAAGTTTTATTTACTTGGAATACTTCAGAAAGCTTAGAATCACTTTTCTGAGTTAGAGTCTTACTGTAAGATTTATATTGCCTACAATTATTTTACATTTAGAAGTTATTTTGCATCATCCTATGAACTTTTTCCAAATCCCTTCTTAATGTCCTCCTCAACCTTTGTTTTCTAGTCACTGTTGCGACTAAATGCTATGACATAAGGGACTATAGTCATTTTTTTCTCAGCATTAACTTCCTAGCCCACATGATGTTAAAACTGACACATTTTATTCTGGAAAAAAACAATATTCTAAATATCTTTCTGGTTCTTAGCTTAGAAAACGTTCGTTAGCTTTTGAGCTTTATGACCCATCTTGTTTCTTTAGTGGAATCTTCATGTCACTAGATAGGAGAAGCTGCTTCCATGCTATAGGCTAGGAAATTCCATCGGTCACAAACCTTGATTCCTTTTTGTAGAAGATGAGCTAGTTCTTATTTCAAAGAACATAAAATATCACTAATATACTAATTTATAGACAGAGACAGGATGAATAATGATTTACATGCAGAGAGTAAATTTGCCTTCAATGTAGGCATTATAGTCAAGGAAACATTTGTCTCCTTCCAGGTACCTGGGTTACTTGAAAAATATACATAGGATACATCTCTGGTCTTTGCAGTTTGGTTACTTAGTATAAGGTACAAAACTACATTATCCCCCATAATGACACTACTGGTGATATTGTCCTAAACAAAAGGGCTCTAGATGAGTGAACAGAAGGATTGTTACTATTCTGTTAAAGGATTGTTAAAGGTCTATTTGTTATAAAACAGGTATCTTAAGATGGTTTTTCTTTACCAAGAACCTCCATCAATCCTTTAGTAACCTCCTTTATCCATCCCCCGAAGGTCAACTATGCTATTTATGGCCATGCACGAGTTGGAGGAGGCAATAACCTCATAGCCCAGTTACAATGTTTCTATTTATGACTACCATGGATATTTCTTATCCCTATGACATGTGCCCGTTTGAAAGTACCTAAAAAGACAGAGATAGGGACTGATGGAGCTTCTAGAACTATTCACAGTTGGGATTTACGCTGCCTTATCTTACAAATTGCTTTACTTGTTTGATGTGTTCATGACTGGTCCTATAAATCAAACTTCTATGTAAATGTATATTATTTCTTGACAGGCATGATGCTTGTCACTTGGTATTTTAATAACTCTAAGTTAATGGAGAAAAAAATGTATTGTATGGTTATTATATTACTTACTTTTCTTTTCATTGTGACCAAATACCTGTCAAAAGAAACATAAAGAAGGAAGGATTTATTTTGACTCAGAGATGAAGTCAGTCATGGCTAGAAGGTATGACAGCAGGACCATGAAGTAGTTTATTACGTTTTGTATGCAGCCAGGAAGTGAAAAGATAAATGTTGATGTTCAGCCAACTTTCCTCCTTTTACTTTTTACTCAGCTCAAGGTGTACTCTTTGGGATTATACATTAATGGTTCTTAAAGCTCTGGAGTAACTGTCAATGATACACCAAGTAGTATAACTCCTAGATGACTACAATACCAGTCAAATTTGACTACAATAAATGATTAGGGCCTTACTGTTGTAAACAGAAACCATGAGCAAGGCAACTTTTATAAGGATGACATTTAACTGGGGCTGGCTTACTGGTTCAGAGGTTTAGTCCATTATCATCAAGGCAGAAACATGACAGCATCCAGGAAGACATGGGATTGGAGGAGCTGAGAGTTCTACATCTTCATCTGAAGGCTGCTAGCAGAATACTGGTTTACAGGCAGCTAGGATGAGGATATTAAAGCCCATATCCATAATGACACACCTTCTCCAACAAGGCTACACCTCCTACTGGTGCCACTCCACCATCCTGTAATATGTCAGGGTATTTGGTTTTTTTTGGTCCAAACACCTTACACATTTTAATTATAAACTATGCTACTTATCTATATCTCCAGCAACCAGAGCTTTGTGTGTGTGTGTGTGTGTGTGTGTGTGTGTATGTATGTATGTATAATATACATATATATTTTTATGCATAATGTATGTATAGTTTATATATGCATATATTATACATATATGTGTGTACATATACATATATAAAAAAGAATTAATAACCGATGAAGGATTAATGAACCTGTTAAACTAGAGTGAACTGTGCCGCAGTTCTATTGAATTTTACCTTAATTTTCATGCAGGAGCCACATCTACACTATATGCCTTGTTTCTCTTACTGATTAGGCCTTTATAATTTGATGAAGAAATTGTATTTTACTATTGATTAATAGATATATAGTTTTTAAATTCTTTAACCATCTTTCCTTTATCTATCTTTCTCTGTTTATCTCTCTGTTTTTGTGTGTGTGTGTTTGTGTGTATATGTATGTGTGCCAGTGTCTCTCTGTGTTACACAGTGTACAATAGCAGTTCTATATACTTACAAAATATTGTTTAATGGAACCTATTTATCTCCAAATAAAGCTTAAACATAGCCTCCTAGTGGATAACAAGTTCATAGTTGATGTTGGCTTCTAAAGAACACAAGCCAAGGATGTCGCCAGGGGTTGGGAAGCAGGTAATGGAAACAAAGACTTCCAGAATCTCAGACATCAACTTGTGTCCTTCTCATTTTTGCTGACTGTAAGAAGAAAAGGCTGCATTGTATTTTACATGGTAGACTTTTGCTGGAGTACGTGCATGATCAGCCTTTCATTAAGAGGGAAAATAAACAGAGGCAAATGTTGCCATAGGAACTGAAGCAAAGAAATTGCCCCCGCAATGAAGCCAGGTGATTAACAGAAATTAACACATTTTGGTGACAAACGAACGAACAAACAAAAAAAAAAACTCTGTGGAAGTGGAAAGCCAATTAGGGTGTGTACCTGTTGTGCTATATTTAGTTGATGCCAAGTTACACCTCATTGTGGATTCAGTCATTTTAGAATGTCTGTTAACAAATCAATTTCTGCCAGCTCTGAGCCAAGCACACCATTAACTTTTATTCTTGCTTTTTACTTGCTGATTCTTCCTTGTATCATATTCATGTAAAATGTATACAGTGTAAACAATGCCAAATTCACACAAACATAAAACAATGCCACTAACAAAACTGTTTGCAGGAAGGTCACAGGGTTACACATTTTACAGTGATTCCCATGCTGTATCTGTAAACAAAGAGCAGCTCACAGGGACTAAAGGATCCATTACAACTGCAAGGTCTCCAGCTCTAGTCCCTGAACTGGGAAGAAGATGGTACACACCTTGCTTTGTTGCAGTGACAAAAAGCTACAGAGGAGTAGGAAAAAAATGATTGGCTTTCCTAAGTTTCAAGGAAAATTCCCTCTGCTTATAAAGATCATTGATGTGATAATTCTTTCATAAAAACTATTTATCTGAGATCAAGTCTTGGGGAAATTATTGTAGAGACTTTTTACATGTGTGATGCAGACTGCTATTTAAAAACAAAACAAAATGGAGTGCAAATGGAAAAAAAAATTCTATAGTTAGAATAGTATGGCAACACAGACTTTGCAATAAAATTGAAGGAAACAGAGGGGGCAGTCCACAGTGAAAGATCAAATTAAAGAAGGCTGCGTTTGGACACATGCTGGTCTCTCAATGACAGCACTGAAGAGGGTTTAATAAGAACTGTATAGGACTATAGTTTGGATTCTCACTGCTGCTGTATCTTCTTTTCTGTCACCTGCCACTTTGTCTTTTACTTATTTTCCTTCCATCCTTCTTTTGAATTCCTTTAACTATTTGATGTCCATTGGCTTGTCATTTATAGTCATATCTCCTTTCACTCTGGCAAGAAACAGCTTTATAATGGTGGGTAAAAGACATCTGGATTTTTGCAACCATACCTTCCAGGGTTTTCTTCTTCTCTTTGTTTCTAACTTCACTAATCCCCAAGGATGCATCTTGTTTCAAAAGTAGTGAGGACAAACATAGACCTCTGGTAATTAAACCTCTGTACACATGCTTAACATCATCTTTCTTCCAGAATTTTTTTGTCTATGTATACATTTAAGCAGCCCATCCTACAACATGCATCAAGTTTTATTCAACTGAGTCCCACTTATGCAGACTCCTGGACGCATCATCCCAATCCCAACAGCAACACATACACACACACACACACACACACACACACACATACACACACACACACACACACACACACACACTGATATGTGTGAACAGATGCCGTTCTATACCTTTAGTAAAGTGCAGGATTCCTTTGTTATCTGGTCATATATATGGGCTAGCAAAAATATAAAACTATGAGGTTGTGTGTGCATGCCTCACTGGTCATAGGGTTCTATGAAGATAAGAGATGTTGTTACCAGGGAAGTTGTATTTATAAATTCTTCATGCATAAAATTAAGTTAAGAATACAGGAAAATGGACATGTATAATTTTTACCAAAATGTAGGAAAAAGGATTCACCAGTATAAGCATATGTTAATTTAAGTTGTTGAAATTGTGTGAAGTATCTTCCTGGGAGACAACTTCCTCTGAGTGACAACAGGGCATTTTTTATTTCCCTTGACATGGAATTCCTGAAGAAATTTGTAATTCTTTGAAGTCTATTGTTCTAATCCTCTGAAGCACTTTATTTACCTTGAGTTTCTCTGTTCTGTTGGTATAAAACCTTCTGAAACTGTTTCCATATTGAAGGATAGAATCTGTGTTCACTAGATCTGTGTTCTTAGATCATGCCATTCCAATTTGATCCAAGAATAAACTATGTTAGTCCTTTTGAGGTGAGATCTATGGTTTTGTGTTGACATTTTTCTCTCTGTCTCTTTGTCTCCCTGTCTTGTCTTTCCTTCTTTCTCTCGTGTTTCTTATGTCTTTGTTCCTTTCCCTTTTGCTTTCCATTTTTTACCATTATAAGGATATAACACAGAATCTTTCCCATGCTAGATAAACATCCTAAAATTACATAACATCCTGAGTCCTAGTGTTCACATGATGCTCATTTGGTTTTGTCTTGTTTCCTGTCAAACTATAAGATGCTCATAGATGGGTTCAATTCATTCTCAGTATCTAGTATAGTGTCTGATACAGTATTTAACAAAAATTTTTAGAAGTGGGCTTTATTGATATCAAGTAGGCAAATACTAACAATAGTGACAACTGCTTTTTCTGTTGTCCTTCATCGAATGTACATGACTAGCAAATGAAACTCTTAAAAGCTTGTGTTTAAGAGTGTTCTAATTAAATGTGTTCTAATTATCTGTTGCCACCTGATTCGTTATATGTATTCTTCACTAGATAATCTGCAAGTATCAAAAATGTTAAACACAGTAGCATTTGACAACAAATAATCTACAGCAAATTCCTCTCTGGTAAGCTAATATTTATACTGTGATCTATTCTAATAGTGTTTGGAATGAGACATTGCAACTGACTGTAGGGTAGAAGCAATCTTGTACTAATCAATCTTGTACTAATTCTACATTGTACTGAAGATGAAGAGCTAATGACAAAATGCTCTAAACTTGACAAGAAGTACAAAATTTGAGCTTTCAATGAGAAGTCTATCTCATAAAATTCCCCTTGCACATAGATGTTTGGGCATCGTGGTGATGCACATAGATATTTGGGCATTGTGGTGATGCACTTGTAGTCTAAAGTTTATTCTGTTTGCTTCAAATCTATATCTATTTTATGTGACGATTAAGATAAATAGACAATTTCAGACATTTCCTGAGATTTCATAAAGTTGGGAACTATATCCAACTGTGGAAGAAATTCATTTAAAGTAAAGAGGAAGGCAGGAAATGTGTTGTCACACTCATTGAAGCTTCATTGTCCTAGCTGAAGCTATTTGCATTCATTTTCTTCAGAATGACAACATAGGAAATTATTGAAATCTTCATTGTTCTTACACATCTCATGAATGTGGAATATTCACTGCCATCATAAGTGAAAGTTACAACAGTCATTCAACCCAGAAGAAATGCAGATGAGGACTACCAGTAGCAAATTGACAAGTTCTAGAGCAATTGATATTGCCTGGATAGTTAGAAAATAAATCAAGCAGTTAAAACAATGATAGACAGAAAGAGATAAAGCAAACAGATTCATTATCATTGAATTAATTATATAGTCATAGAATGATTGGCTGAAGTACAGAAAGAATAATACAAGGAAAAACAAGTTTAAACTATTCAAGAAAAGAATGTGAAATAGCATTTTAGGGTGATGCCAAAATTTGGGAGTATTTGGAGACATATTGGAGTTGAGACTTTTGAACAAATTCAAAATGCTTCAACTTATATCAGACACATGTTGGAGACATAGATCATACAAATGCCTAGAATTAAGGATTGATAGAAATAATAGGATAAAGAAAAATATCTATTTATTTATATTGCTACATCTAATTATTATATATGCCACAAATTATTTCCTGTAATATATGACAGACATTGTTAGACTATTCCAACTGCCTCATGTAAGGTAATCTAAAAAACCAAAACTAAAACCAAACAAAAAAAAACAACTTTAGTAAAGATTCATTTTATCATGTTCATTCTAGAGAGCCTTAAATAGCATATTCAGTTATTACTACTATTTTTGAGTATCAGCTTGAATTGACTAACATAGAAAACTAATAAGTAAAAGTTAGTACACTCCTATAACACATAATTAAAGAGTAGAAGAAATTTTGAGGCAAGGTAATATGAAATGAAACAAAAAATCAAATTTTGAAATATGTGTTATATATCTATGAAGTATTTTTCAAAGTCTTTATCTGTTTTAAGTATATCAAATTTTTCTACATGTACATTTTGACATCAGAAGAGAGCACCAGATCCCATGTGACTACAGGTATAGATGGTTGTGAGTTGCCATATGTGTCCTGGAAATTAATTTCAGAACCTCGGGCAAAGCATATATGCTCTTAGTCAGTAAGCCATTTCCCTAGCCCCATGATCTGACTGTAAACAATCATTATAGGGAGGGTTCAGTAGACAGAAGTATAGAGAATACTTCAGTATCATAGAATGACAAAAAAGATTTTAATTTTGTGGGTATAAATATTGTGGCCTTTCTATGAAATATCAGATGGAAATAAGGAACAGGCTAGGCTATTAGATAATAAAGGACAACATTCTTATTATAATTTGGCACATGAGTTTCCTGAATTATGTGTACTAGTGTTTTATAGAAGCAAAACTTGTGGCTCTTGAACTTAGACATTTGTTTGAGAAAATTTGTAAGCAAAGTGTAAAAAGTGTGTTTGTTTAAACACTTTTAGTGAGGTAAAAGTTGAAAAAACGTACAAAGTTACTACTCAAAAAAGAAGCATAATTTTAATATTTTTAGATATTTGAGAAAAAATATTTAAAAGCCCAGTTAATAAATGCATTGGTGTGGAATAGCAGTAAACAAATTAAAAAGACAACTTCTAGTCATCAAAAAGTTGAGAGATTGGTTGTTCATCTATTTTGAAGCCAGAAGCAACTGTCTCAGACTGAAATCACTAAGGAGTCACTTCTCCCATCCTAAAATCAGAGAAATCTAGTATGGGGTTCAAATGTTCTAAGAGGAATTACAACAGCTTACTTTTTCTCCTCACCTGAAGCCAGGTTTCTCTGCTATTGCTACGTAAGAGACTGGATCCTCATATGAGAATCTAGTTGGGTTCAACATTGTCAGTACAACGCAGATCACAGCTATGAGTCTATGACTGCTACAGCTTGATATCAAGCTATGTCCTGGTATGTTTTAAGAACAGAGAATTGAAATAAAGACAGCACAAAGGATAACCACCAGCAGAGGCCATCCCAAGTGAACCCATGTACGATTATGGGTCTCCCATAAGCTCAGCAACTGGCCTCAGCCTCTTGTGGAGGTAGGACACAGCTTGCTTACCCCACTCCGTCACTGGGCTAGTGATGGGACATAGGAAAGCTCCAGAACACTGCTCAGGGGATGGGAAAGCACAGTATGAGACACAGGATAGTTGGAGCTCGTTCTGGGGTTCCTGGGCCTGCAAGGAGGCTGAGACAGTCTGGTTCTCAAGGTCTTGGGCACTGAGCCACTGCTGGAAGCCAAAGAAGAGCTGAGAATGGGGGCTTGGGGACTAGATCTAGCCTGAGTGGTGGAGGGAGGGGGAAACTCCAACTGGCCCAATGGGGAGAGTCCTTGGCTTCTAGGTGGCAGGCTTGAGCTTGAGCTTAGTGGTGAACTTGGCTGGGAGCACAGAGAAGGTTTCTATGGAAAATTAGAGGGAAGCTCTATAGGTGAAGGCCTTCACCATGGCTCGCTATTGCGTATCCTAATGAAAAGAGGTAGTCCATGGTTTTAAGGCATTTATTGTTATGGCAGAAAGTAGATGAGTAAAACCAAACCACTTCTCAGGGTGGGCCTGAGGTTAAATACCCTTTGTAGGGAGGAATGTCCGGGAAGGAGAGCTTATTGGCTAAGCCCCACAGACCTTTAGGTACCTCATTAGATCGGAGATCTGTCTTGAAGCTATGTGACCACAGGTCACATCTTCTACATGTGGAGGGACTTGGAGTATTGCCCTTATGTGACTGATGGTCACAAATCTATGGGGAGCCGCAGCTAGTGAAAGGGACCTGGTGCCCAGGAACAGGTGAAGTGCCTACTGTCTCTTCAGGGTTTCCAGGGTTTCAAGCCTTAGCTCAACTGTGAACCAGGCTACTTTTCAGGATCCCACAAACTCACAAAGGAATGTAAAGTTCACTTTCACACAAACAAAATACTTTTATGAAATTCCAAGGCTAGAATATATGCAGCCTTTACAATCTCTGAGAGATTCAGAGCAAGCTGTGTCCATCACAACCATAGTAGCAGGCCTTCTCAGAGCCTTGCATGTTCAATCCCAATGTGAGACATTGAATGAAATAAAATCATTTTAGAATTTCTTCATATGATGCATGTTTTGCTCTGATTTGTATTTGTTAAGATTAACTATCTTTCCCGATCTCAGTATTTCCCTCTAGAACTGGAGATGTCTGTTGTGAACATTTGCCATCAACCAGAATAAACTATATATGGACTCTTATCCATATCTTATTTACATAAAATTTGGAAGAAGCCTATACTTAGGAGTTAATGCAAAACCAAGCTAAGACTTTGGGTGCTGTGAAGGTATAATGAATATATTTGCATGTTACAAGGCTATATGCTTTGAGAGACTAGTATGGAATGATATGTCATGAAATTACTATAAATATCAAGTCTATAATATTTATGAGGCTCTGTAGAAGCCTCTTTCCTTTGTATTATTGGTTCCATTATTATGAGTAGCTTGACATGCAAAACAAGGCAAAACACATGTGGAAATAACACCTTTTAGAACTATGAAGATTTTCTGGTTAGGAAAACAATCAACAGCTAAAGCATATATGAAGAACAGAAATCAAGGAACATTATTAATATGGTGATGTTTGCCTTTACTGGCATACATTATATACCTTTGTAAAATGCTATTCTTTCATGCATTAATTCAGCCACAGGTTGCAATGCAGATCACATTTGAAAACCTACCAAGATTTGGCCCACATTATAATTTAAACAGTTAAAAGATTATTTTGTCTTGACACAAACGATAGTATAGCTTCACATGAGCTATGGCCCATGGTTTAAAAAATTATTACATTATTATGCACCCCAAACACTGACAAAGCTATTATTTTCTCAAGTAGCTAGTAGAAAAATTAAATCATTATTTGGCTCAAACTGTCACATTTATTACACTTGAGTAGATGGACATAATATCAAATTATTGTATCATCATTGAGCAGGATCAGAGCTGGGGAACTAGACTTCTACTGTTAGAGACAAATTGTCTATCTATTTAGAGAAACAGAAAACATGTTCTGCAGTTTTATTTACAAAACTGTACATTTGCAAATGAAGAATGCATTTCAGCCCCAGACATTTAATTTATCTCCATTTTCAATTGTGTAAAACGATGGCAGAGCTAAAGACAAAGTGGTTTCAGGGGCATGACCTGATGAGAGAAAAGCAATGCCTTGAAGTTAGAGATTCAAGTTTCAGGAAAAACTTTAAGCAAACTTCCTTTCAGAGATACCTCTCCCTTTCATCTGTAAACACGTATGTCTCTAGGCATCCTCTCAAAAAATCTAATAAAGCTGAAAGAAGAAATAACTAAAGCTTTAAGAGTTATCTGACACACTGATACAGATGGCTTGCACAACTTTTCATCATATTATTGAAAGAATGTAAAACAGAGAGAAGTATTTGTGAGAAGCTGTGATATTACCAACTAAAGATTTTTTCAGAAACCCAGAGCTCACTTTTAAAATATGATTCTCCTAAAATATTCCCTTCAGTTAAGTATAATGTAGGTGTATAATGGTCCAAAAATTGCTTAAGGAAGACCCCAGACTCAGACAGTATGCAAAGACAGATAGTGTTTATTCTACAGAAACATCTAGCATACAGTGGTCAGCCATTCTTCAAAATGAAAGATCCAGACAGAGGCGCACAGGCCTCCTTATAGGGAATTGAGAAAACTCTGTAGAAGGATTAGATAATCTAAAATTTCATTCATGTGTGCTAGGGGTCACAGGTGATCAATGGTTTACATTCTTATGTCATAAACATTTAACCACAGGATGAAATAGGGTTGCCAAGCACAAATGACTCATTTTAAGATAAGATATTTTCTCATTTTTGTGGTTATCTCTAGACTGTTCTTTGGGAGGGGTTTTATGATCTTGTTCTAGGTTTTATAGTCTCTCCCTAAAGCTCGTTGCGTTATGGCTTAGTTTCTGGGACTTATGATCTGTTCGTAGAGCTGGTGACTTACAGCCTTTTTTTTTTTTTTTTTAATCAAGCCTAGTGGGATTTATGTTGTCCTTTCAGGTACTTCTTGCTTCCTACCTGTCCTTCTATCAAAATACAATCAGTGGTTCCAAAGTACTCTGGCATAGATAGATAGATAGATAGATAGATAGATAGATAGATAGATAGATAGATATAGAAGATAGATAGATAGATAGATAGATAGATAGATAGATAGATAGATAGATAGATAGATAGATAGATAGATAAATAGAGTGAATTTCTGGTTCATTATATAAGATAAAAGTTCATTTACAATAGTAGTTGAGGATTATTCATGTTAATTTCTCTAACATCTTCTCAGTGCTCCAAATTTAATATATGAGTGTTTGAATGAATTATCAAGTAGATAAATTAGTAAGAAAATATTGATAGTACTGGAGACTTACCTTGTACAAGGTACCTTTTCTGTTGGAAATATATAAAGCTTTTGAGGTACACATTCATATTTAATGATATGGCTATAAAATGTTAATGCAAATAGATTCATGAAGAGGCTTTGTGCTCTGAGAGATAATCATTTTCCACAAGCACTTACACATGAAAGTAAGCATGGTATCCCTCCCAACTTAATAACATTTAGTACAAAACTATCTTTTGGACATCTGTTATGTGTTTAAGTTTTTCAATAAATAGTTGAAATATTTTCTCTAATTATATTTTCTCTGCTTTTAGTAATATAGTAAAAGGTTTGAATATCACTTTAAAGGAGGAAACTAAGACATAGTGGTTTATGCAGTCTTCTGTGTTTCAAACTCATTTTCATGGGTTAAATTCAATAGCTTTTAAAAGGCACAATGACTGTCAGTTTGGTTATGCTGTGGTTGTGAAGTTCTCGGGATCTACATTAAGTTGAGTTCTTTGAACTGAAAGAGATGAATCAGTATTCTTTGTAACGTGCAAAGTAGGGAAAAGTTACCACAGGGGAAAGAAACATTCTCAGAGAAGATATAAATACCTAAGCATAGCTATCTTTTTTTTTTCAAAAAAGAAAACAACTACCACTAAATGTTAAAGTCTGATAATGTTCTACAAATAAGTCATATAAATAATCATATTGTGTAGAAAACATACCAGAACTATCATTCATTTTCTTTATTAAGTCACTTCATGCCTTAAACCCAAAGTGTATTATGTGTTATATTTAGATTAACAGAAACAGAACCTCAACTATTTTAATGGCTGCAATTAAAGTTCTGTGGATTTTCTATTTGCATTTTTCTCACAGCATATATTATTCAATCATGTCCCTGGGATTTATAGCATTCTGTGTGTCATGGTCATGTTTTAAAATGATGTGCAGAATCAAGGTTTACTAATTTGAGAGACCAAAGAACGCATATGCATTTTGTCATATTAGGTGATATCAGAATATAATAGCAACTCTACATGTAATTTTAAAACAAAAAATCAGTATAACATTAACAAACTTTATTTGTCTATTTTACTAATTTCTTCATAGAATAATGAATGTAGAGATGCTTGCATTTTAAACAATATCACTCCAGTTGACTTGTGTTAGTGCTCTACCTCATCTGTTATCTCCAACATTGAAAAAAAAATATCACTTAATGTATTTCCAGTACATACTGCTTGTATTGTTCTTGAATGCTATATTTCACATTACTAAATATCTTAAATATTAGAAAACTTTATTTCTGTTCCTCATAGATTAAACTCTAAATGAGCTGGGGGAAGGGCTACCACTTATTTATACTTTCAAAGCTTTTGGCACAATGATTGACCAAAAAGCAAGTGTTAAGAAAATGTTAGACATATGTGAGTTAGTCATTTTACTAAGTAATCAAGAGTGTGAAATTGTACCAATACCATATCAATATACCATGTTGCTTTCAAATTCTATAGAAATCACTTGGCAGAATCTGTTCAATTTCTACTGTTATAAAATACAACCGAGAGTTCCTTATTTGAAAACTTAAAGCATCTACATTAAGGTCATATTATTTCTTCAAAAGATGTGACAGACTAGAACTTGGAAAGATTCACTAACTATGGAAGACAAATCCAGCTATAACCTTGAAGAAATGAAGCAAGAACTACTGATGAGAAGATGGGCTGGACTTGAAATATGAAGATACATAAACTGGTTGCAAATTCTGTGTCAACACTGATGCAAAAAGTCACATTTGCTTCTTCATGAATTTCTCTAAGAATATTTTATGAGAATGAAATGAAATCAAGTATTTAAAACAATAATTACAATCATAACACATAGTGAATATCTATTGTTATCATCTATTCAGCTGATTTCAATAGCCCCCCAGGTCTTTAGACATGGCGTATTTAGACTTAGCATTTCATAATTTCTTCTCTTCCAAGGTGTCCTCAGCCCTTCATCTGCTATAGCCGTCAGAATAGGTTTAAACATCTCCATTCTTACATTAAAATAATCTTTTTATGATAATCTGCTGACTTATTACTTCCTTTAATGTATTTTTTTAAAAAACATAATTCTAAAATCTAAGTGATTTTTTGATAACTGGGGTCTTTCATAGATCATCAAATAATGGAGCCCCTCAGTGTGCATTAGTGTGACATTTGGTCAACTCAGTTAAATCACCTGCAAGCTCCACAATACTAACAATTCACCAAATAGTTGTTGACATATGGAAAAGAGAAAGAAATATTCATGAGGAAAATAACACTCCAGTTTGTTTGGTTTCTTATTCCTACTGTTTTCCCTAAAGTATAATGAAGTACTTCAATTTTCTACTTCCTTGTCTCTAATTACATTCCAATTCTGAATTATCTTTGACAACATAACTAAGAGATCTTTAGAGATTATAAATATTTTCTGGATTAAAGGCCTAAAAATTTGTACACAGAGCAAAGTTAAAGCATGGTAGCACACATGGACAGCCCCTTCTAAACTGAGCCTAAGTAATCTATGATAGGATTTCTAGCTACTAAGTGACTTTCATGGTCCTATAACAAACAAATAGAACCTGTACAACATGCACACCTTTCATTCTATAATTGCAAATATTTAAAACTAAGATGGCTAGGTCTTCAATAATCTTTCCCAACATAACTAGTAAAGACTTTATACTTAAGAACAATGTTATTTTTGTAACAAAGTTTTCCAGACTTTCCTCTTCTGTCTTCTTTCTGTTGTTAGTGTTCTTAACATATCAAATCATACATACACACACACACACACACACACACACACACACATATATATATATATATATATATATATATATATATATATATATATATACCTTGTATGTACTATTCTGATATATATATATATATCAGAATAGTAAATTAGTATAGATATGAGGCTTATTATTTTCACACTTAATTTGGTAAGGTATTTTCTTGTAGAATGGTTTTATTATCCCACTTCTGAATCAATATGGCATTAATCAGACTTGTAAGAAAATGAGTACAAAATCAAAATACTGCAAATACTATTCATTGTCTTCTAATTATACCAAGTTGATATGACATCTCCACTTTTAGGTGTCCTGGAAAAGAAGAAATATCGTAAGTACTCTCATAGATAATTGTGGGTAATTCTTTTCTTCTTCTTTCCTTATTGAGGATATTCTAAGATATTCTACAGTATTCTAAAGGATCATCTACATGTCCTCAGTGAGATAAGAGGAGCCTAACCCTCTTGAGGCCCCAGGGAGTGGGGGGGATTGGCAGGGTGTGGGTGAAGGGGAGGAGTGAGGGGTGGGAACATCCTCTAGGAGACAAGGAAAGGAAGAATGGGATAAGAAACCCTGGGGGAGGTGCTGACCTGGAGTCTGGTAATGACTGGGCTGTAAAAATAAATGAAGGTAATAAAGAAAAAAATGAAAACACACACACATTTGAGGAAGGAATTGAAGTATGCTTACTTCAGGTGTTAGAATATTGAGTTTACAAAAGCAGGTAACAGAAATCAAACATGCAACAGGGCTATGACTTAAGTACCTGAAGCTATTTGGAGCATGAGACAAAGCAAGGGGAAACATGTTTACATTAGATAGCAATTTGATTTTATATGATCAGTTTAGATCCTAGCTCCTTAAATTGTGAGTTGTGACCCCATACAGGGCTGTAAAACTGAATATGGTGATTGTAATTTTTTAAAATTAAATTTAAGTAGTGGTTTAGAAAGTGAAAATAAATGATGAACACGCACATGTACATATGTGTTTATACACATGCATGCATACACACATGTATACACATGATACAAATATAGTAAAATCTAGCTCCTCACGATCATTTATATCTCATCTATTTAGGCTATGACCCCACTCCCAATTTTATCCTCTTGATCTTATAAAATAATTCTTATGAGCACTTAGCACCTTAAAGACATATTTAATGTGTTTGCAATGATCATATGAATATTGTTAGCATTCTGTCTAAACTCCACCTCCACAGTTACCTGACAACAGCCAGGTATGCTTCTCCCCAGTTACCTAGCAACAGACAGGTAGGCCTGGCCCACTATGAAAAGGGCTGCTTGCCCCTCCTCTCTCCATTGCACTCTTGCTCTCTCTTGCACTCTTGCTCTTGCTCTCTTAACCTCTTGATCCCTTTGTCCCCTCCCCCTCCCCATTCTGTTCCCCCTCTCCAAGTGCATATGGCTGGCCTCTACTCCTCTTCTCTTCTCTTCTCTTCTCTTCTCTTCTCTTCTCTTCTCTTCTCTTCTCTTCTCTTCTCTTCTCTTCTCTTCTCTTCTCTTCTCTTCTCCTCTCCTCTCCTCTCCTCTC